>NW_024344436.1:4482947-4769790 GCF_902729225.1 Pteropus medius | reverse complement strand
AGATAACGGTTTCCATCTCTGATAGAAGTCCTTCTGCCTAGCAGGCAGACAGCTGCATCCTTAATGCTTACCTTAACTGAGCTGAGGACTGTGTGGTCACAGAGCAGGCCTGAATCCCGCCAGCCACCATCCTTGCTGACCAGGCTCCTGCCTTAGCATACGTAGTGGGTTCCCATGTTGTGCTTCCTCCTTAGTGGATGGCTTTTGCCTGGTTGTATCTGGGCCACAGCTTGAAGGGCCTGGGGCTTGTAGGTACCCCTGCCTGGGGGCCTTGGGGTGGGTTGGCGGTGGGGAGCTCCTTGTCCCCAGCAGGGATGTCGTGTGTGGGGCCAACATGGTCATACACTTCATCCTCTTCTGTTACATCAAGTATTTTTTTCTGGTTGATATGAGGTAGTCAGACCAGCAGCTGCCTGCCTAGCTCCCGTTCCCATCTCTAGGCTGTGGCTTCGTGGGCTATACTACTGCATGGGGAGCCCCCTGCCCCTGCGAATTGGCCTGGCTGCTGGGACTCCCAGGGCTTAACCTAGGCATTCTGGCTCAGAGTCCCAGATTTAGGCCCTGAGGTTACACAGAAGCCAGGCAGGGAGGGAGGGCCCCCTGGAGGGTGGCTGGGTAGCCTAGGACCTGCTCTGGGAGCAGTGAGGTAAAAGCTGTCAGCCTCTTAACACATGTGAGGCTACCAAAAGTGCAGGTACCTTCCATGGGCTTCTCTGGTGTTATCTTGGCCCAGAGTGCCCTGGGCGAAAAATTACTGCCCACCCTTTGTAGGATGTGAGCAGAGCTGCGGGCCCCCTCCCTTAGCATTTTGGCAGTCATGTGATGGCTGCAGGGTTGCAGCTGAGCCCTCTCCGTGGTTACTGACTTAAGGGGCTTTAAATACAAAGTCAGATGGTAGAGCTGCTGGGGGGCCACCCTGAGCCTGGTGGGCAGTAATGGTGAGATGATGAGATTTAGCAATGACTCTTGCTGTCTCAGACTCTGTGGCCACTGTGAGGAGGAGGTTGGTGTCTATTGTGCTGCCTGTGGGGATGGGGGCAGGCCAGGCTGGGCCAGTGAGGGCATAGCTAAGGGACTGCAGAGAGGCCAGTGTAGCCAGGCTGAGCCTCTGCTGGGTGAAGTGGGGGCAGCCAGGGCCAAGGGCTAGCCTCACTATCCTGTCTTCATTAGGCCTGGAGGTGTTATTTGGATATGATGGGAGGGTTTGCATTTCAAAAGAAAATTTTCAGTTGCTGCTTGGAAAATAAGCCTAATGGGCAAGAATGAAGCAAGGTGCTGGTCCTAGCAGTTGTGTCTAGAGGTAGGGGCAGGAAGTAGACCTTGGGCCCCCAGTGGTTGGAAGTGCCTGGATGTTGGGGGCAGGTGGGAAAGCAAGGGACTTTGCTCCTCGATTTGGAGGATTTTGTACGCTGTCTTCATTCCTCATGAGCCCTGACTGGCTCCACAGCCCTGTCTTTTCCTCAGAAGGAATGCCCGCATAGCTTAGCTAGCTTCAAGGACTTACTCCATGCCCTTGGCTGCTCAGAGAACCATCTACGTATCAGGTAGTTTTGTCCCTTACCCATGCTAGGGAGGGGCTCCACCCATGGACAGCCTGAGGCTTTTCCAGGACACAAGGCTTGTAAGCCAGGTTGGTGTAGAGGCTGTTGCCCCTCCCACCTCAGAGGAGGTGACTCTGGAGGCCTGGGCGGGTGGGGTTGGTGAGTCACTCTTACCTGCCCAGGCTAACCCAGCCTTCCTCACACAGCCTTCTTTGGTCAAGTTCAGGGCTCAGTCTCTAGTTTCTTCTTACTGCCTTCCTGATAGGAATGTACTTATCACTTGTGCCTGAGGCGGCATGACCCAGACCCTTGCCTTATTCCTTCCTACAGGTCCTGTACCTCTGAGGCAGAGAGGAAGGGCAGCGGTGAGTAAGAGGCAAGCCATTCACCAAGGAATGCTCCCCCCCTACTATTCCACCCTCCACTGTGGCCCGGGGCCTGGGCTAGGTACACAGGCCGAGCCCAGGGAACAAGGGGGCAGTGCCAAGTTCCTCCCTGTGTCCATGGGCAACCAGGCCATTGCTCCAAGTATGCTGACACATTCTCATGGCCCTCAGTCAGTCTGGGCTCTGCCTTCTTGGCCCAGGTCTGCTGTGTGACTAGGGCTCAGCCAGGGAGAAAGTGCAGTGGGTGCTTGGGTATTGGGGGGCATCCTGCAGCACAGTGCAGGGGTGCTGTGGGGCTTCCTGGAGCAGTTCCTTGTGTGCTGGGGCTGAGGTTGGGACCAGAGCACAGTGCATAACTGCGTGAGTGCTTGGGCCATTTGCAGGCACCAGTAAGAGGGAGAAGCAGTACCAGGCCCACCGGGCCTTTGGAGACCGCAGGGACGGTGTCATCAGTGCCCGCACCTACTTCTACGCCAATGAAGCCAAGTGTGACAGCCACATGGAGACATTCCTGCGCTGCATTGAGGCTTCAGGTGGGGCCCCACTCTTTGCTGGCTGTCCACCTGCCAGGCCCAGCCCCAGCCGACACCTGGCATAGGGAGGCGTGGTGGATGAATGGGAGGCCAGGGCTGGAGCCCTTCACTTGGGGCTTCCTCTCTGTCTGGGTGGCCCTGAGTGTTGTGAGGATGACCTAAAGTGACATGGAGGAGCCACAGACTAGGTTCAAGTCACGCTGAGGTCACATCTGTGTTCAACACCTCCATGGAGAACTCAGCTGCCTCCTGTCCCTTTCCTGGGAACCAAGTGCCTGGACATGGACTGTTGGAGAGGCTGTCAGTGGGCTAGTGGCCCCTAGTACTTGGGTCTGCTGAGGGCTGCACGGTTCAGGGAGCTGGTGCCACATCCTCTTTAGTAGAGTCCTACCCACGCAACCTTGGGGCACGAGTACCTGCCTAGGAGGCCAGTTACGTCGGGAGGTCACTGAGGCCTCCACATCCTTTAGTCTTCAGAAACCCACCAGGTCACAGCGCTGCTCCACTGTGCGTCCTCAGCAACCCTCCTGTGACTGGAAAGTGTGTCCCACACCTTCTGAACACTTTAAGGAATGGATATGAGCGATGATCAGAAGCAGCCTTCTAAGAATGATGCTGGGGAGACCCCGGCCCATCAGGCAGATGCTCAGCCATCCAGTGTCCAGTGCCAGGGGTGTTTCCTTGCCTCCCTGCCCTTTCTGCCTGGGGGCAAATAGACGGGATGGTCCCGCAGAAGCAAAGACAAACTCTGGAAGTGAAGATACAAATGTGGTGGTGGAGTGCTTTCCAACTCTCCAGGCTGTGTTTTTGCTTTGTGTTTCTGTGTTCTATAAATCCACCATGGGCAACCTGGGTGCCAATGGCACGAGAGAGAAAACTGAGGCAGGGGAGGGGGTGATCATTCGGACCGTGTAGGAATGGGTACTGCCTTCCTAACTCATGTGGCAAACACAAACCTTGCCAAGCCACCCTTCCCACCTTTGGGGTGGGGCATCTGGAGCAGCTATTTACACTGCAGTTACGGGTAAGCACAGGCTCCTGGTCTTCCCCCTCCCCCTCTAGAGCCCTAAGGGTTCTTCCTGTGGCTCCCCATAGGTACAGCCAGTGATGACGGTTTCTCAGCCATTAAGCTCACTGCGCTGGGGAGACCCCAGTTTCTGGTAAGTGTGGGAACCATTCATGTGCAGAGAGAGTTTGCAAGAACTAGAGGCTGCTGTGAGCATTCAGTGAAGGCTCCTGTGCTGGTACCTTGGGGCTGGGAGCCAAGTGTACAGGTGGGACGGGGAGGGGCCCAGGGGCTATGCGAGCTGTCTGGGGGCAGGGAGCTGGGTATGCACTCAAGACAGGGGCTCAGGCCTGCATCTGCAGCTGCAGTTCTCAGATGTGCTGACCAAGTGGAGACGGTTCTTTCACCACATGGCTGCAGAGCAAGGGAATGCCGGACTGGCTGCCATGGACACGAAGCTGGAGGTGGTGGCACTGCAGGTGGGCAGCCCTTCCCTGGTGGTGGGAGCAGGTGGGCACTGTGGGACTGGGAAGGTGCCCTGCCCAGGAGGAACTGGCTGGATGGTATCTGAGGTGAGTTTCCTGAACTGCTCCAGGACCTGCAACCCCCCCTGAAGCTGCTAGGGTTCAGCTTGGAAGGAATCTGACCAGAGGCTAAGGATGCACTGGGCTGGGGGATGGAGGGGCTGGCCCCTCAGGTAACAGGCCACTGTGGAACTGTAGGGACAGGAAGGGGCATCAGGAATGGGTGGGGATAGACCCATCTATGGAGCAGAAACACAAGCCTGAACCGTATCCTGTTTTCACTGACGGTGTAATCAAGTCAAAATTGATCACAACCCAACAGGCGGGGGGACACCAGGGGACTGATGCCTTTTCACTTTTCCAGGAAAGCGTGGCGAAGATGGGCATCGCATCGAGGAAGGAGATCGAGAACTGGTTCACGGCGGAGACCCTCGGTGTGTCCGGGTAAGAGCAGTGCCTGGCCGAGAAGACAGGGGTATCTGTTCTGGTTCTGCCATGGTTCCAGCTGAGTTTCAGCAGCCTCTCCCAATCCTGATTACTCTCCCCAAGTGCATGGGCCTGAGGGTGTTGGCACCAAAGGAACTGATCCTCTGAGATGCACAGAATGGGAGTTGATGGAGCCGGAGTCCGTGGATGGGGGCAGCAGCTTGGGCACAAAACTAGTTCGCCCCGGGCCCCGCACAGCAGACAGGTGAAGCATAGGGTAGCTGAGGCCCTAGAGAGTCCCAGGCATCATTCGTAGGGTGCTGGGGGCTAGGACCGAGGTTACCAGGGCCCCTGGGCTGGCAGCAGGGTGCTGTCTACTTGCACGCTATCTAATCCTGCCGTGTTTGGCTCTTCCCGCAGCCTGACATGGCCTGCGGTGTTCTGGGTGCATGCCTCGAGTTTTCATAGTTGCTGCCGCCCCGATGCAGCATCACGTTTATGTTTTGGTTTCCATTTTTTAAACTGAGGACGATGTTTACATTTTGTCTTGAAACTGAACGCTGAGGCGGTTTCTTTGGGGGTTTGGTTTGGGGGTGCTCTTATAGAGAATGGGCTAGTTTAAAGTTTGGGTCCCCCAGCAGATCCTAGCCCCTGTGGATAAAGCTGCCTGGCCAGGTGGAAGAGCTGCTCCTGCCACTCTGCTGACCCACCTTCTCCCATAGCACCTTGGATCTGCTGGACTGGAGCAGCCTCATCAACAGCAGGACTGAGCTCTCCAAGCACCTGGTGGTCCCTAACATGCAGGTAATGCCACCCCCTTCGCCACTGAGCCTCGTCTCAGGATGTTGGGCCAGGAAGGGAAATGTTCCTTGTTGCCTACCCTGGGCCAAGACCGCTGTCCTCCCTGGCCCCGCGAGACCTCTGTGGTTCAGGGGGAAGAGGACAGACACAGTGGTGGCCCACAGGGTGGGACAGAGACCCACGAGGAGAGGGGTGTCAGAGGGAGCCTTCCGTATATCATCAGGGGTCATCCCAAACCTCACTGGCCTGAAAGTGCAACACGCATTATTCTCCTTCATGATTCTGGGTGGTTCTCTCTCAGGGTTTCCCTCATAGTTGTACTCAGAGTGTGGCGGGGCCTGGGGCCACCATGGAGGGTCGCCATTCACATGGCCAGCTGTCAGCCAGGGCTTCCTCACCATGTGGCTGCTGGTTCCCAGCGGGAGAGTCCCCACAAGCCAGGCTATGCTCTATCACCTTTTCTAGCCTAGCCTCAGAAGTCTCACAGCATCACTTCTGCCTGATTCCACTGGTTAAAAACAAGTCACTAGGATCCTATGTTCAGGGGGAGAGGGATAAGACTCTATCTGTCCATGGGTGGGTATCCAGTAATTTCCAGTCATATTTGAAACTGCTTCTTAAGCTGGGATGTAATGCAGCAGCAGAAATGCCTTGAGAAAACATCCCACAAACACTGCCTTCTACAAGCCTCAGCTGAGGGCTCAGCCCCCAAACTGAGACACTGAGGCCCCACTGGGAGTACCCTGGGCAGAGTTAGTAGACAAGTGGGGTGAGCAGAGGGCCCCAGTGCTACACAGGCCTACAGGCCTACTGAGCACCAGCCCACTGCCAACCTGCCCAGCTCCCTAAAGGCCACCATCTGGGAATGATGCCTCCATCCCCCGCTGTGTGGCAGAGGAACCTGTAGCTATGATACTTCCTTCCTCCAAGCCCTCTTCCTGCTTGGGGCTGAGTCTTTCCTGGTGATTGGATGGCTCAAGGGTAGCTTCCTTAGCATTGTGTGGAAGCAGAAGGGAGACCCCGTGAGGGTATTGCGGAGATACTCTGGTACAGGCCTGAGCTGAGGCAGCTGGCTCTGTGAGTAGGAGCGTGCTGGCTGGCTGGCTGGCTGGCTGCAAGGTTATGCCTCCATGTGGCCTCATTGCTGTATCATCAGCAAGCCTCAGGGCAGGGCACTGATCTTCAGGCATAAACAGGGTGGAAGAAGGACCAAGATGAGGCAGCCTTGCTGGTCTTGGGGACCAAGAAACAGGTATCGGTAGGCTCTGGGTGGGGGGAGCACTGGTGTGAGAGAGGTGTGGTCTGGGGCCTTGCTGTGGCCTGACCGACCGCATGCTGCCCTTTCAGACAGGACAGCTGGAGCCTCTGCTGTTGGGGTTCACCGAGGAGGAGGAGCAGCAGATGACAAGGATGCTGCAGAGGATGGATGTCCTGGCCAAGGTCGAGGGCCTCGGATGTGCCTGGGCATGTGTGTGTGTAGGGGTGGGGACCCTGTCTCACCTGAGCCCCAAACAAACCCTCTCTTCCTCTCCTGACCTCTAAGAAAGCCACCGAGGTGGGTGTGCGGCTGATGGTAGACGCTGAGCAGACCTACTTCCAGCCAGCCATCAGTCGCCTGACTCTGGAAATGCAGCGCAAGTTCAATGTGGAGAAGCCACTTATCTTCAACACGTACCAGTGCTACCTCAGGGTATGGTGCCTGTTGCTTCCCCCGCCGCCCCCCGCCCGCCCTCCGCTCCACCGTTCAGGTGGTGACACACCCCCATCGGAGCCTTGTTGTTGAGGGAGGCCCCTGCCCAGTGGCTGCGGCTGGCTGGACATTACTGCCCCTGAGCAGGATGAAAGGCCCCCCAAGACCCATCACCCACTGTGTGCTGGCCTCTCCTCTGGGCCCCAGATCTCAGACAAGGGTGTTGAAGGGTGGAAAGAAGATGAAGAAGCTTATTTAGGAGCCACTTAATGTACTTGAATCCACAGATTTCAAAGCCTTCAAGAATGACCATTTTCTCTCACTTCTTTTACTGTGGGGTCCCTTTAAATATCAGATGAAAGCTTTGGGCCCCTCCCCAGAAAAAGATGGCCAGAATTTCGCATGTTCCCCTGAGGCCCAGGATGTTTCAGGGTGGGATCCCTGAGCACAAACCTAGGCTGGACTGCTTGGGGACCAGCGAGGCATTTAGAGGCCATGGGGTTGGGTGGGCATCAAGGCTGTAAGGGTGGGAGGTATCCAGGCAGGTGCTCACTTCCAAGTCAGCCTGAGGAGAATGGCATGCACCATGGCTGCGGGTACCTGGCCTGTCCCTTCAAAGGACTGTCCTCAGGCCACACAGAAGGGGCTGCAGGTGTTCACCATTCCTTGGAAACAGGTCAAAAGGCTTCCCTCACTCACACCTGTCTCCTAGATCCCCTGAAAATCTACAGGTGGGCACAGGGCACCTCCCTCAGCCAGCTGCTGCCACTCTCGTACCCCGCACTGACTATACCTTGGGAGCTCTTGCGCCCAGGCTAGATGGGGTCCATCCTGATCACTGACTTTTGGCCCTGGCCATGCAGGATGCCTATGACAACGTCACTGTGGACGTGGAGCTGGCTCGCCGTGAGGGCTGGTGTTTTGGGGCCAAGCTGGTACGGGGTGCATACATGGCCCAGGAGCGGGCCCGTGCTGAGGAGATTGGCTATGAGGACCCCATCAACCCTACATATGAGGCTACCAACGTCATGTACCACAGGTGTGCCAGCCCTCCTTGGGCCCTAGAGCCTCAGGGCTACCTGGGGAGAGAAGTGAGTAAACAGGGCAAGGGAAACATACTGCCTTGGTGCTAGAGCTGACCCAGTAGAACCCCTATCCAATGGGGGGACAGCCCTGGGGGTCAGAAGCTTCTGGTAGGAGCCCTGAGGCCAGAACTGATTTTCTCTGCTTTTAACTTTTCAAAAATATTAAGGTGCTTTTTTAAATATAGAAATGTCTACTGAACAAAATTAATCTGGTGCAGGTCTCCCGACAGCACCAGTTGGTGCTGGAGCAGCCCCTCCCCCCAGCTCGTTGGCTTCCAGGGACCATCAGTTGTTCTGCATCTCTTTTGCTCTATTAAATCTTGGAGACCTGTTATGCAGCATAGACAGGCTGACTTCATGCTTTTTCTTCCTGAGATTGTGTGGATGTGTTGCAAATTCAAAGAGACTCTTGAGTGTTTCCCCTCACCAGCCTGTGTACTCTTCCCGGCAGCACCCTGCTTCCTTCCTGGAGCTGCTGTGCCTGTCTGTGCTGGCTCGGACTGTGTCATGGTTGGTGTTGTGTGCTCAGTCCTCTGTCCTTGCTTTTTCAGTAAAGCTGTATCTGGACCCCCCATGCGCCCCCAGATCATCACGGAGACTGTTAGTTACCCTAACGGCCGGCGTGGGGTGCCCATACTTATGTGCATCCCTGCAAGCTTTAAAGTGGTTTGGTGTCCTGCTGTCATAAGGGTGACTCAGGGCATAACCTGTCCCTGTCTGTTGTATGCATGGGTGAGGACACAGCTGTTACACGTTCCTGGACCTGGAGCTGCTGGGTCAGAGAATGTTGTCTTCACTGCCAGATGGCAGCATCTTTCATGCCACAGGGGGGCCCCATCCCTCAACCTGGGCTTTTAAATTCCTTACAGACCCCTTCCTGAAGCAGAGCTGCATGTCTTGGGCACACAGCACACTGTACCTCAGCTAGTCCGCTGTGAACGGTTAGCCCTAGTGCTGCTCACTTGTTTTTACTCACAGGGTGCTGAGGAGGGACAAGTACTCCTTGCTTTGGTCCTGTTGTCACAGGCACCTTTGGGAGGAGCGGGCTCTCATTGGACAGCCTGTGGCCTCTGCCCCTGTGGGGGACTTCTCCAGGCCCAGGCTCATGTAGCACTCTTCCCAGGTGCCTCAACTATGTCTTGGAGGAGCTGAAGCACAACGCCAAAGCTCAAGTGATGGTGGCCTCCCACAATGAGGATACAGTGCAATTCACACTGCGCAGGTAGGCACACCGCGCACCCCCCCTCCCCCGCCCCAGCTGTTTAGAGGTTCTCTGGTTAGGAAGGGGCTTGGTGAGCACCCTGGAAGCATGTGCAGAGTAACCTGCCAGGCACCATGGGTGTTTTGCGGGGAACATCTGTGGAACAAGCTTGAGTAGTGGCTTTAGTGCCCCACAGGCTCCTGCCCTGCCAGGTCTGGCTGGGCATTACCACTGCTGTAGCAAAAACGCTATTTGCAGTTAATTTGTTTTTTTTCAATTAATACTTGACTTATTAAAGTTTAAAATTCAAGGAATAAATTTCATTAGGTGACTTAAATGGCTAATTGAAATGCATAAATACAGTGTGTAATATTGGAATGCCTTAGGAGGCCTCATTTATAAACAATTTCTCTTAACATTTTAAAGTTCATCTGGAATTTAATATAGTCTGTTTTCTCTTTAAATGCCCATCCTGTGGAACAAAACTTTGTCTGGCAGAATCCTTACAACTCAGATATAGGAATAAGGTGAAGTAAATTCTTAAATATTCCAGTATTATCACCATGTTCTTATGTCTCTTATCTTAACCTGAGCAGCACCACACCAGGGGTCCTAATTCCCTTGCCTCTTCCCCAGCCTCTGCCTTCTTGGGGCTTAAGCACTGTTCTGGGTCTTGCTGGCCCTCAACTTTCCCAGGAGTGAAGCAGGGGTTCCTGTCGCACAGCAGGCTTGCTGCTGAATGGGGCTTCTGAAGGAGCAGTGAAGGTGCAGGTGGGGCGAGGGTGCTGCCTGACTGGGCACTGCCTGGAGAGCTGACCGGTCATTCTAAACCCATTCAGTAATGTTGCTGCTTATCCTTTGTTCGTGGTGGTGCGGCTTTTTCAATCTGAAATTGCAACCGAAAACCACAATTTCTAAAGCACAGCAGTTGCAGCCGTTACGGTTGGGAACATGCGTGCCAAGGCTCCCTCCCGAGAATCTCTGCCAGGGTGGGCGAGGATGGGGGGCGGTGTGTGGCTGTTTCCGTGGGGGTGCGGGAATCGAGCGGGACTGGTCCACCTTCCTACCTTCATCACTAGGGACTTCTCAGGCCCTCATTTCCCACCTTGGATGCCCAATCCTTGTCGCCCAATGTCAGGGGGCCACCTTTGTGCCCAGCAAAGATTAGTTCTGGCTTCTCTTTTAAAATGAACACGATTGAGTTGCAAATTTTAAAACCTGGCTTTCTCTTAGGCTTAAAAATATTGTGTGATGGAACCTTGGTCAAGGCTTGATTCCTCTCATGCCAGGGTCCTCCACTAGATGATCTATGCGCAGAGCCTCCCATACCCCTGGCCCAGCACTTGGGAACCTGCGCCCCTGCAGTGGTGTGCCCGATGGGCACCAGCTGTGTGCAAGGCGCCACTTTCCTAAGTTTCAGTTACAAACTCAGAAGACTTTCTTGGCCACTCACATTTTTGCTTGGAATCACAGGCTAGTCCACTCAGACACTGACTAGACAGAACTATGAAACTCCTAAAGGTACAATCTGACCTCTGAAAGGCTTCCTGTCTCCTGATTTCTGTATCTTCCCACTGAGAACACACCTGTCTTCACCACTTTGGTCATGGCAGCCTCTTGCCCTGAATGCAGCTTCCCCCCGTCCTGAGTGCCGGCTGAGTGCTCTCTCCTTTCTCATAGCCTCCAGGTCCCATGCCAGGCCCCACAAATACCCCTGTCATGGGGAAGGCCCAGCCCCCACAGGCCGCAGTTCTGGGGTCCTGCTCTGCAGGTCAGGGAGCCCCAAGCAGCTTGGGCCCACCATCCCTGGGAAGCAGTGTAGGTCTCTGATGCTGCACACCAGGGACCTCAGTCAGACAGCCTATGTCAGCTTTGGCCAAGTTAATAAACCAACCCCAGACTCAGGCCTAAACCCCAGTATGTTCTGTGGGCCAGCAGTGTGGACTACACTAAGCTATGGCCTGTGTGTTGGCCCTAAATGGCTTCATTCATGGTTGGGGCAGCAAACGGGACTGCAGCATGTGTACATTGTCCAACAATCCAGCCCAGGCTTTGCCACATGGTGAGCTCAGTCTTCTAGAAGCCCTGAAGAGGGCAAGCCTCTGTCCATGGCGCATTTGCTATTGTTCTCTTGGCCAAAGGAAGTCATGAGGCCCAGTCCAGACACAAGGTGGCAAAAGCCTCCATCTGTACACTGGGAAGAGCTGCAGTCACATGGCAGAGGGCATGGACACCGACAGGGGAGGGGTCAGCAGCCATTTTTGCAGGACGCCACTTGAGCAAGTCAGTAGGCAACATGGCGACAGCCCTGCATTCATGGGGTCGTATTCTGGTGGGGAACAGAGATTCGTGAACTGGAGACAGGGTGACATCGTGTTGATCAGGCCACTTTCACCTGGTTGGTCCCAACATAAGGGCTCAGCCCTGAGGCAAGACCCTTGTGGAGGTCTAGGGATCCTCGTGCGCTTGGTGCTCTGGGAACCTAGGGTGGGTGGCAGAGCCCTGAGACAGGGTGAGGGAGTCCCCTGGGGCAGGGGCAGGGACAGGGAAGCACAGGCCTGGCCTGTAGCCTGGGTGGGTGTGAGGAAGACCCAGGCTGAACATGCCCCTGGGGTAAGTGGAAAATGGGGCAGCCCCAGAGTGCGGTGCAGATAGACAAGTCTGGATACAAAGATGTAGGAAGCAGGAAATAAAAATGAAATCAACAAGTAGGTATTTCAAATCTTTGGAATGTCTGTAACATCCTATGAGTGGAGGTGTGAGAACAGGAGAGGGTGCCGGGAAGAACTGCCTCACCCCCGTACCCCATAACATCTGAGTGGTGCTAACAGAAGTGGGAGCTACATCTATTCTGAATGTTCTAGTAACCACATTGAAAGAAAAAGATGAAGTTAATTTTAGTAAAGCATTTCAGTTAACCCAACATATTCAAAATATTACCATTTAAACATGTATTCGGTATTTCAGAAAAAAAAAATATTCTGCATTCTTTTTTTCATACTAACTCTTTCAGTCTCACGTGTTTGACACTTGTAGCACCACCCGCCTTCCAAAGACTCAGTGGCTGCTGGTTGCTGCCATATAGGATGGAGCAGCCAGCAAGGGGAGGACAAGAAGCCAGATTGGGGTGGGAAGACTTGAGATGTGCCACCTAAGAACGAGGACTAGAGAAAGGGGTAGTGGGAGGGCTGAGCTTCCCTGGGCCACACTGTGGGGCAGGCTGCTGGGGGTGTCTGCCTCAATGGGTCAGGGTACCAGCAACGGGTTGGGGCAGGCAGGAGGGAAGGGGCCATTGGGAAATGAGCACAGCAGGAGGGGAGGCTGGCTAGGGAAGGAGGGAATTTGGTGGCTATGAGCCAAGGTAGGAACAGCAGGGTAGAGGCCTAATCTGGATAGGACAGAGCTTATACCTATGCCCCATGCTGCAGGGGATGGAAGTTAGAGCATGTGGATGGTATCTGGGGGGCAGAGGGGCTAAGATCTAGCACAGGGAGCCCAGGGGCTCACCCACTGCCTTGCCTGGTCACAGGATGGAGGAACTGGGCCTGCATCCCGCTGATTGCCAGGTGTACTTTGGACAGCTGCTGGGCATGTGTGATCAGATCAGCTTTCCGCTGGGTGAGCTGGGCCTTCCTGGGGAGTGGGCTGGAGGCATCGGGATTGGGACTCACTGCCTCTGCCTGTGCATGCAGGCCAGGCAGGCTTCCCTGTGTACAAGTATGTGCCCTTCGGCCCTGTGATGGAAGTGCTGCCTTACCTGTCCCGCCGAGCCCTGGAGAACAGCAGTGTCATGAAGGGTGCCCAGCGGGAGCGGCAACTGCTATGGCAGGAGCTCAGGCGGAGGCTCCGCACAGGCAGCCTCTTCTACCGCCCAGTCTAGTACCCATGGGCCACTGCCGCCGCCGCCAGCACTCCCACCGGACGACTCAGCCTTCTGGGGCCCTCAGGCTGGGGCTGGGATCTGGGGGGTCTGGGTGGCCCCTAGGCCGATGTTGCAACTATGACCCAAGCCCAACCTCACATGGATTCACTTTCTTACACCCAAGATTATGAGAACTGCTGGAAGTGGGGCCTCACTGACTCCTGGCCCTTGCCCAGGATGTGGACACTCAGGTGTAAGCCGAATCGGACACCTGCCAGAGCTACTGGCAGTCAGGAACTGCCTTCAACAAGTTGGCACCGCCCCCATCTGTGCTCACCCCCACAACCTTGGAACCGAAAGCCTGCCTTCCACCAGAGTCCAACTCATACACCCTAAGCCCCACAGATGAATAATAGCCAGGCTGGGGAAGGCAGTCTGATCAATAAACCACTATTTCTATAGCTAAGAGCCCTCAGTGCTGTGCCCAAAACACTCTATCCTGTGGGGCCCTTGGGTGGGTCAACAGCAGAGAGGGAGTATCTCCTATGGCTTGAGAAATCTCACCTCAGGCTCTGCCTCTCCCAAATCATGTGCCTCTGGAGGTCAGGCCCATACCTCCCTTTAGGTTGTCTGCATCCCCTGCCGTGTAGAGTGTTGGACCTGCCTGCTGCCCCCCATCCCCCAACTCCACAACCCAAGATAATAGCAGGGCTCCCAGGCTCAGACCAATGCAGAGAGGATGTTTCCAGGGGTGGTACTTCCCTACCCTGGGTTTCTCCCTCCCTCAGACCCTGCTGCTCTGAGACCATGACCCACACCAGGTTCTTGTTGTTCTGACAGCAGCAGGCCTACGGCTGCCCCACCCCACACTCTTCAGCTGCCAGCCCCGTAGAGCAGACTAGATGTGCTGCTAATGCCCTAGGGGAAAGATGGTGGGGCTTGGCCTGCAGCTGCATGAGGGGAGCCCTAGGGAGGGGCCTCTGCCAGTTCTGTAGACCATGGAGCTACCAGGCAAGGGCCCGAGGTGGGCCTTGGTCATGACAGGTACCACAAAGCTGTCACACAAGCCACGTGTAGGCCATACTGAGGCATCTTTATTTCTCTGAGTCACATAGGGCTTTGGCCTTGGAGCATATCCCACTTGGGGGCTGCACATGCTAAGGAGACGAAAACAAGAAGGAAGCCTGGGGCCTAGCAGAGGTTGGGATGTTCTTGGTAGAATGATAAGGTGCTAAGACCTCTAGCCTCACCATTTGCCCAGCTCTGGGGCTGACAGCCAGCAGGCTGGGCCCACTCCCTTTACCATACTACCCTAGTTTTAGACATAACCTAGACAAAGGTGGGTGGCAGACACAACCAGGGTCCACCTTGCCTCTCCTCAGAGGGGTCATCCTTCCTGCAGGCACCTGGGAAGGTGGTGGCCGGATGTTGGGAAGACGAGTTCCTCAGCTTCCTGCTACCTGTGGCAACAGTGGGACAGGGCTGTCTTCTCAACCATAATGGGCACTGGGTAACTGGCAAGGACCCCACCTGGTCACAGGGCTGCCTTCCCTGCCTGGCAGCCCCTTTGCTGCAGCTTCCGGATGAGTTCCAACAGGTTCATCTGTAGCATTAGCTCCTGGGATACAGAGGGGTGACTGTGAGGCCAGAATGACACCAGGTCCCCTTTTGCCCTGACAAAGGCCCCAGGCAGAGGCCTCCTTTTCCCAAGGGCCCAGAAGCAGATATCAGGGCCTAGAGTGTGCCAAACAGTGAACCCACAGTGCTGACTTCCAGTGAAACCTTGGCCACAGCCTGCCAGAACCTTGGACTCCACTACACAGCTGGGACTACAGCTGTCCTGGCCTGGGGCACACAGATATATGCAGGAGAGGAACAGATGAGTGCCCTCAGGGACACAGTGGGCCTGGGGAAGGTGAGCAACGCCTCTGCAGCCTGTTGGCTCGCCTTCCTGTGGGCAGAAGCAGTGGGACGGGCCTCTGTGCTGAGTGCTGCACAGAAACCCTTCCTGGAGCCTAACTCCTTCCCCCTCCCCTCACCCCACATGCCCTGGGCCTGGGCCCCCAGCAGCTAGCCTCAAAACCCTAGATAGAGTCCGGCTTTTGGGGATTAGTGTCCCCTGGGCTATGCCAGGACAGGCCCAGGATGCTGACCTGCGGATTGGTGGTGACATAGAAGCCAGCAACCCCTGCCTTTTCCAGTGTGCTCTGCTGGTCTGCCACCTTCCGGTCCAGCTCCAGGACAATCTTCTGGTCCATTGCCCGCTGCTCCTCACGGATCCGGTGTTCTACTGCCTGCCACAGTGGGGAAGCTCAGGAGTTCAGCCCTGACCCACCAATGCCTCAAACACAGGCTCCCAGCCTGCCACCTCCTCGGGCGCCAACCACATCCCCCGCCCCAAAAGCTCAGACTCCAGGACCACTATACCACCCTTACTGCACCTGGATCACTCCCTTCTCGGCCACACCAAACTCTATGGAGGAGCTTGGTGGCCCTCCCCACAAATGCTCTCCCCTCTAAGAGCTCCTATAAGGTGTCCTCCTCTTAGTGTACCAGGCCTTGCCCAGTGCTCAGGATCACCATGAGCTGGTCAGACACGGGCTCCATCTCTGATTATTATCAAGTTGGCCACTGTCTCTGGGTCTTTGTGTACATTACGTCCCCACTGGGGCTGCCTAAGACCCCAGCTCGGCACCTCCTTCCTGCAGGCCCAAGCTTGCTGCCTCAGGACCTCACACATATCTCTGCATGCATCCCTACCACCTGTGGCTTCCTGGTTGCATGTGGGTTTCCTGGTTGTCTCTGAGCAGGATAGGCCCCTGCTGACTGTCCCTGTCACTGTACCATTGTCCTGGTACCTCCAAGGCCATGACTACAATAGCTCCTGCTTAGCATCTGCCCTGCATAGGCCCAGCCCACCAGGACCGGCAGTCTTGGGGAGCAGGAGGAATCACATACTCTTCACCTGGTTCCAGCATACCCCAACACTTCACAGTAAAAAGCCACATGCAAGAACTCACCAGGCCTTATGAGCTCCCAAGCCATCCTGAGCCCCTCCACCACACCCTGTCAGCAGAGCCCACCCCACCTGCACCCGTACCTCCTGCTCACGTTGCTGAGCTGCCTGAAGCATGAGCAAGTTGTGGGGCTGGCAGGCCTGCTGGGCTTCCTGGTGCTTCTGCCGTAGCGCCTGCCTGAGCACTGGAAGGGGACAAGACCAGAGTCCATCAGGAGGCAGCAGGGGTGACATGGAGTGGACCAGGGAACAGCTCCTTCCTCAGTGCCTGCTCCAGCTGTCCCACCAGAGTAGCCAGGCCAAAGGTGTAGATGTGAGGCCCTGCCTGATGACCCAGCCCTCCCGAAGCCCTGCACAGGAAGCTGGGTAGAAGTCCAGGGGATACTCAGTCACCCAACCCACGTGGTCCCACCCTCACCCAGGGCAGGGCCCTTTTCCAGCAGCAAGGCTCCAGGGGACTCAGGAAGGTGCAAGGCACTAGAGGGTGAGGCAGGGCAGGCTGGTGTGGAGGACGGGCCAGGGTTGCAGCCCAGACTCAAGACCAAGGGGGTGGGAGACTTTGATTTGGAGGCTTCTGGACTCAGATGTCCACAGGCCATCAGTCCTGGGCGTGACATGATCGTCATCCATGGGACATCCACTGAGATGGCCAAGAGACCACCCAGGCAAAGGCCTGGAAAAGGAAGATGAAGAGATGGGTCACACTGCCAGAGCAAGGCATGGCATCTGCCCACAAGGGTGTGGGAGTATCAGTGCTACCCTTCAGGATGGGCAGAGCCACCCCACCCCATCCACAGCTCCCAGGGGAAGTCGGGAGGGTACAGACCCTGGAAAGCCCAAGGCTGAGATAAGCTAGCAAAGGCCCTGGCTGGGGAGTCTATGCTGCTCTGAGAGGACCCCACTACTAAATTGTACCATTAATACAAGCATGTGCAAAATTGTCTAGTCTGATAGGACTGGACAGAGGAGAAAAGTATCATGGGATGGAAAGAAACCAATCACAAAACAATACTCAACACTAAGCAGCCCAACAAGTGTCAAGAGCCTACATCTCTCCCATAAAGTGGGATCCCTGGTCATAAGGAAACACAAGCCCAACACTGTCCTAGGCAGAAACCTCATATTACAGCTCTTCTCAGGAGGGCCCCTGAGGTTCCCCTGCCAGTAGTTTGGCACCCGCTGTGCTCATAGCCTTCTCCAGTCTCCTGTTGCTTGGCATTCTGTGCGCACCTCGATTATGGCATGTATCACATAAATGAGTTGGAAACTAAGAGCCACTCGAGACATAGGGACAAGAAAGTTAATGTTTACAACACGTGGAGGCAGGATTCGAGGAAATAGATAAATGCAGGGAAATGTCATCTTCTTCACTGTTTATCAAATGTTGCTACAAATCCCAGGTCAATCCCCAGATGCCACTTGGATGAGCAACCAGAGATAAGAGGAGAGCTACACTGCTACCTGGGCAGATGGGGCGTGGCCTTAGTAATGACCAAAGAAAGTGACAGCTGCCAATCACCACTTGCTAATTCAGAAGAAAGGAAAAGCAAAAAGTCACAGGATGCTTGCCCACAGCCAGCAGCACTAAAACCTGCCCAAATATTCCAAAGTGTCTAGAGAGTTATCAAAAACTCCCCACTAAAAGGAACCAAGGCTCGTGCTCTCTTGGGATAGCACATATACTAAAATCGGAATGCTACAAGATTAGTATGGCCCCTACACAAGAATGACATGCAAATTCATGAAGCGTTCCATATTTATAAATAAATATGATGAAGTACAATTTATTTTTTAAAAAAAGAAACAATGCTCCATGGAGAAATGGCAGGTTCCCTTTTTAAAAAATTATTCTGAGTGATTTATTTGCTCCCCAAACTACTAACCTCTGTGGAGATACAGATTACCAACATAAGAGCAAGCACTACTTATTGACAATAAGAGTGTGCCACAACTTCCTGCATTCGGCAGAGAATCAAAGGCAGGAGGAATGAGAAAGCCTTATGGTGGCCAAAGGGGAAGGTCTGTACTTATGAGAGGTTGTTGGTGTGGGGAAGCTGGAGGTGGGCTGACTAGTAGAGGGACTGAAGCATGGAAACAACAAGAAAAGATGAACCAGAACACCTTCCTCTACCAGAAAGCAAGGAATGATGGGGACACATCGAAAAGACCCAAGAGCCAGCCTAGAGTTTTCCCACTGGCCAAATGTGGCACAATTTGAGCATTAAAAAGAATAAGTTATGTACTTTGAATCTGTGACTATATGCATTTATACCTCAATAGAAATGTTTACAAAGACGACCACCCAGACATTTAGAAAAGAAGTAATACTGACCCTACCTACACAAACTCTCCTGGAAAACTGAAGAGAACACTTCCCAACTCATCTTATGAAGACAGCATCACCCTGATACCCAAACCAGACAGACATAAAAAGAAAACTACAGATCGATGTCCATCATGAATGTAGAGGCAAAAATTCTTGAGGTTTTAGCAAAGCAAATCCAACAGAGACAAGGAGAGAATAAATCATGACCAAGTAGGATTTATTCCAGGAATGTAGTTTATCCCAGGATTAAAAAAAAAAAAAAAAAAAAAAAAAATGTAATTCACCATAGTAACTGAAAAGCTACTGATCATTTCAAGAGAAGCAGAAAAAAGATATGACAAAATGCAACATCCATTCTTGATAGAAACACACTAATTCTGGGGCAGACAAATATTGCCTATCCCCATAGGGAAGGGACCCTGTATCACTAGAGGAATTTTTGCCACAACCATTTAACTTGCATATCATCAGGCTCTACCTGCTGTCCACTTTACAGGAAACAGAGGGTAGAGAACCAGGTTAAATGAGAGCACGAAGAAGCAATGCGACAAATCCAGAGTGGGGACATTCTATAGGTAGCATGCCCCGGAGTCCTCAAAAAGTCAATGCCACAACAAATGCTGGTGACTGTTCCAGAAGCAGAGAGACCAAAGTAACCAATTAACAATACACGAACCTCCACAGAATCCTTATAAAGTGACAATTTGAGACAAGCTAGGTAATGTGACCGTGAACTGAAGGTCAGAAGACAGCCCAGAATGGTGAATTTCTCAGAAGGCCATCTGCAGTGGTTACATAGGAGAGTGTTCTTGTTCTACAGTACTGGTTCTCAATCCTAGGCTAAAGTTGACCCCCAAGGATATCTGAAGATATTTCTGGTTGTTGCGACTTGGAGAGGATGTCACTGTCATCTAGTGGGTAGAACCCAGGGATGTTGCTAAACATCCTGCTATGCACAGGACATTGTTTCACCATTAAGACTTGTCCAGCCACAAGTGTCAACAGTGCTATGCTTGAAAACCATGGTCTAGAGCAGGGGTCCCCAATCGCGGGGCCGTGGACCGGTATTGGTCAGTAGTTTGGTAGGAACCGGACCACACAGCAGGAGGTGAACAGTGGGTGAATGAGGGAACTTTCATTTGTGTTTGCAGTCACTCCCCTCACTGCCTCTGCTCCACCTCAGATCATCAGGCATTAGATTTTCACAAGAGCACTGGTCCCTGGTACCAAAAAGGTTGGAGACCACTGGTCTGAATGTTTGATTTAAAAAAATAAAAAATAAATAAGGGGAACAATAAAATAACAAAAGTGGGAAATCTGATGGGACAGGTAGAGTTATCCAGCATACCTTGCAGGATGGGGCTCAGGAGCCCCCTACCCCCCAGTGGGGATGCCTGGGAGAGGCCAAGGCTCACGAGGCTTTGGCCAAGCTGGGGCTCAAGTGAGTAAGTTTTTGGGTCCCAGAGGGTGCACTGGGCATAGTGTATAGGAATTCGATGCACAGCTGGTGTGGGGTTCTGTATCTGAGAGAAGGAACTGACCATAAATATCGCTGCATAGCTGTCCAACACTGGAGGGCCTCCCTGGGGGCCGTCAACCGCTACACGAACAGCCACCACCGGAATCTGTCCGTGGGCTGGCCAAGCACCGAGGCCTTGGGCCATCTTGCCTGGAGGGGGGCGGGGGCACAAGGGAGCCCAAACAGAAAGTTTCGGGACATTATGCTAAAGGAGGCTGCTGTGCAACTGACAAAAACAAAAAACTGGCTTGACCCATTTGTCATCAAAAAAGCGCTAGCAAAGATTCCGTGTCCTTGATCTGGTCAATGTTAGGCACTTTTTCCGAGCGACACCCAGGGATGGGCTCGGCCCGCAGAGACCGAGAGCTCCCGTTGGAGCTTGCGTCGTCCCGCCACCCCCGCGCACCTCGGTGCTCGTTCTGCAGACGCAGGCGCTGGTTGTACAGGCTCTTCTCGGTGAGGTGCTGGATCTCCAGCAGCCCCTGCACGATCTCGAATACTGTGCCGTCGAGGAGCGCCAGGGCCAGGTCGCTGAGCGTGGTATAGGACAGGCGCTGTTGGAAAGAACTGCGGACAGAGGGGACACGGTGAGCGCGGGCGGGACCTGGAGCTGCCTCAGCCGCCTGCCCCGCGGCCGCGCACCTGGGCAGCTCCTTGACCAGGCTCTGCAGCGCCGACAGCAGCTGATAGTGCCGCTCCTGCTGCCTGGCCCCGTCCACCGGCTCCTCGAAGGGGCCCGCATAACGCTCCATGGCGTACACGACCCGCCAGCCGCCGGCCGAAACGACATGACCTCGGTTACGTCAGTCCCGGGCGCAGTGCATCCCGCCCCCTTTTACGACAGTTCTGAGCACGGCGCCGCCGGCTTTCTGAGTCAGCGAGAACGAGGCTCGCTCCATCGCTCCGCGGAATCTCCTAGGAGAGTCCCGCATTGTCCCCGTCCCTTATCCCGCTGTCCCGCCCACGCAACCTCAGAGCTATAATCGCACAGCCTTGAAATCGCGAGATTTCGAAGAATCCCGTCCTACCTGCACGGAGTAGGCGTGGACGGAGGTCCAGGCCTCAATTTCCTCTCTTCGGGAAGGCTTGATGCGTAGCTCTGCGCGGTCCTGCGCATGCGTCTGTGGGCAGCTTGAGGCCCCCGCTATCACAACCTGGTCTCTCCCCGCAAAAGTTGGTTGAGTCGCTGAGCCCTGAACTCCACCAATTCAAGCAGCGTGACCTTGAACCGGTTTTGTTACCTTCGGGTCTCAGTCTCCTTGTCTTCTCTTCTTTCCCACCGCCCCCGCTGGGGTCTGGGAGCTCCAGGCAGGGCCTGCACGCGGGAGGCAATGCCTGGCATCAGGCTGGCAGCGGTGCTCTCCAGCCCCTATCATCCACCTCCACCCAGCATCGTCAGCATGAAGAAAACCCGATCCAATGCGTCGTCCCAGCCTTGAGAATAAATTGCCAGTAATCCCTAATTACAGTTTTTATTAACTACGAAAATATACGCTCCCCCTCTCCCCAAATCTGACGGATGAATATTCTGCTGGCCTCATGGGGGCAGCAAGCGGGAGATTCCTGCCTCAACTACCATCATGCCTTCCTCATCTCAGTGGGAGAGAGTCCAGCGTTGTCAAAAATTGGGAGGGGGCTGGTGTAGAGCAAAATGCAAAAGTAGATAGAATCTAGAAAAAAATGACCAGAAAGAAGGCTTGTGTGACCAACTTGAGAGGACAAATCCAAGTGGCCATGGATGGAATGTCCAGACCCCTGGGGGCTCTGTAGGGTCAGGTGCAAGGAGAGGAGCCAGCTGATTTAGGGACTCTCCTAGGGTGGTTGTGATGCAGGATTGGGTGAACTTATCCCCTCCCTTCCCCAGAGGGAGAGAGAGAGAGAGAGAATCCTTGACTGTGCACAAAAAAGGATGCGCGTGGGTGCCAGAGTTAAGAAACAAAAGGAAAGTTTATTAGAGAAGGAATAACGCTCCACAGTCATGGTCTCCTGTCAAAGACAAAATGAGAGACACTCCAAGTGTCCAAGGAATTCAGTTTAAATGTTTTCCTTTCCAGGTATGAGTATGCAGTGTTGAAGGCATGAGGAAGTAGTTGTTAGTAATCTCAGCAAGAATCTTCCTATAGGTTCCCTGTGATCTGAGCATATGCAGATCAACCAGGTTCCCCCACATCTAGCAGCTCTGGTTTAATATTTAGTCAATTTGTGTAGTTCTCATGACTTTTTCCTATATTAGTTACTTGACCAAACTTTGAGCAGGCTCCTCTGAGCCCCCTTTTTGACTAGGTCTCATCCTTGGGCCCTATCTTTGGTCTGCCTAGTCTAGTTGTAGCAAGAATCCTACTAAGTCCGTTTAGAGAGACTCTCCTACCCTTGATATCTGATCACCCATGATGTCTGATCAAATTCTTCATCACCTACTCTCAATATCCGATCATCCTGACCTGCCTTCAGCAAGAATTCTTTATAGTTTAGCAAGGATTCTCCTTTTAGTAAGTTTTCATCCACTAACCCTCCTGCTCTGCTCAGGATCATAAATTCCTAGCTGTCTTTGCTGTATTTGGAGTTGAGCCAGATCTCTCTTCCCCATTGTGATAGACTTGGCACCTATGGAAATAGTCCTGAATAAAGTCTTCTTTACCATTGAACAAGTGTCCGAATCATGCTTTCTTTAATACTCTGCACAGAGTGGCTTGGCCCCAGGAGGGAGTGATAGGGTTAGGCTACAGGACAGAAGGAAAAGAGGGCAGCTCTACTGCTGTGGCCACTGCTAGATCCTTGTTCATCAGTAGTCCTTCAGAGGGTCAAGGATCACCAGCCCAGAGAAAGTTTGGCCTCATGCACCATCAAAAACCAAACAGTGGGGGTGACACTGGGGTCTGTCTGTCCCCCTACTCATTCTGCTGGGGGTTGAGACTAAGACACAGGATCACACTGGAGCTATCTGTTCACTTCTTACTCCCTAACTCTTTGGGGAATCCTGCTGAGATGTGGACTTCCCTGCCCAGTCCCTCAAAACCGAGCTGCAGCTGTTAAAACCTTCATCTGCCATCTACAATGGGCTCCTTAGCAATGGGGTATCCGACAATTCATGCTTAGTTTCTGGCCGTTTTGTTTCTGTGCCATCCTTTTGTTGTGTGGGACAAGGACCACAGGGAGCTGTCACCTCATGCCACTCTTCCTTCCCCTGTGTATGTAAATGATAAGCTACGAATTGAACACAGCTCATTGTAACTTTACTGGTCAGATCCGTCAGGACTTGGCCTTAGCCTTGGCATGTCTGGGTGTTCTTTACAAATGGGCCAGCAGAGTTACAATGCCTTTTAAAAGACGAGGGAGGGGCTGCGTGGCCTGATGGGCTGGAGAGATGACTCCTGGGCACAGCTCTTGCCTAAGTGCTGGGTGGAGGGAGGAGGACAGGTTCTTCCTCTGTTTCACCAGTTCAGGGAGCTGCAGGGGCAGCTCTCCAGAGCCTAAAAGTTTGTGCCACCTGCTGAAAAAATGTTTTTCAGTGGCAAGAGGTAGTGTTTGTCGAGACCAAGTAAAAGGCCATTCAAAGCCAAAATCGAATTGAGACCCCATGAAGTTTGGCCCAGCTCCCACTCAATTCCCTGGGCTTCCAGCTAGGAGATGATAGTCAAGGGCAGCTGCTATGGCGGTGCTTTGTAAAGCTTTGGGGCCTGTGTTTCTATTAAGAAAACACATAATAGAGTTTGGGCCAAAAATGTCCTGTGAAGAAAGGAAAAGAAGTGAAAGGGAACTTGCGAGTGAGACTTGGGCTGATTCACGATAGGTATTGTTGTACAAAGGTGTAATTGGTTTGTCAGTCGCACTATAGGTGTTCATGAAGATAGAAACCCTCCTCTGATGTGCAAGATGTTCACTGTATAAATGATGCCTTGCTGGTCTAGCAGACCTTTTTGAAATGCTGTGGGCAGACTCACAGCCCTGAATTCCTTGGTCAGGCAGAGAACAACTCCTGTCTTTTACAAAGTAAAGAATTTTATGTTCTTGATGCAAAAGCCACAACTCATGCAAGACTGTGTCCATTCGTCTTGCAGAAAAGAGGTCACCCACCACGGGTCTTTGCCCCATGTGCTCCAAACAGATTGATACTACTGGATCTTTCACTCTCCTCCTGGAGGTTGACACAGTCACAATGGTCTTTGGAAAGAAAAAAAGAAAAAACAAAATGGAAGACTCTGAAGCCTGACTGGCCATGTGCAGAGCAGGACTCTTCAGATGGTAAACCTGGTTGCCAAAATGTTTGGTGATGAGGGGCCGAGTGGTCCTTGACTGCTGTACCAGAGACCTTGGATGAGTTACACTGATGGTTAGTTGGAGATAAAACAAGAAGACACTCCTAAAGTTGAGGAAAGCATTTGTGGTTGCTGCTCACCCTCCTGCATCACAGGGAAAATGAAACCGCTTTGCTCCAACTAGTGATAAAACTCTCCCTGTGGCTCAGGTGTGACGGCAATACTGAGATATTCTGCGGTTGGCTCTTAGCAGCAGCGGGAAAGGAGGGAAATGAGACATTGGCTTGGCTCCCCTGGATAGCACATGGGGAAGCCCACAAGTCTGTGGATGACAAGAAGTGGACCTCACTTCGTTGCCTAATGACTACCCCATTCTCAATGCCATCCTGGCCATGACCACTGTGCCAATGACATGGGCATGGAGGAAGAGCTAGCAAAGACCACCTGAGATTCATCACAAATGGTCTTTATATTCACAGTGACACAGTGAATGTGTTTCTGTCATCTCCTAAGTGCCCATGGACAGTAGTAGGGGAGCTCTGTCTTTTCAGGGCCACTGTAACCGGGTTTATAATGAAAACATGAATGCCCAGATGATGAGATGATCGCTGGATTTGGCGCTTGGGCTGATATAACAAAGTATCACAGCCTGGGCAATTTAAACAACAGAGACTTATTTTCTCATAATTCCAAAGGCTATAAGTCTGAGATCAGGGCCTCAGCAGGGTTGTTTTCTCCTGGGGCCTCTCTTCTTGGCCTGTAGATATCTACCTTCTTGCTGTGTCCTCACATGGTCCTCCCTGTGTGTGTCTGTGTCCCAATCTCCTCTCCTTATAAGAACACCAGCCCTATTAGATTAAGGTCCCAATCTCCTCTCCTTATAAGAACACCAGCCCTATTAGATTAAGGTCCACCCTAATGACTCATTTTAATGTAATTACATTTTTAAAAGCCCTATCCCCAAATATAGTTATGTTGGGTTGCGATAGTTTTCCATTGACATTTGATCACAGGACATGATTATACTCAGAGACGCCCTAAGCAATTTCCTGCATTCCAGACACTCTTCCTTACTTCTACTGTGGAGTAGCAGTTCAATTTCCACTTCGTAGTCAAAGTTAGTCACCCCAGGCAGCACCTTGACTCCCTTCTTTGCTTATTGATTCAGAGGCATGAGGAGACCAAAGTGGTCAGTGCAGGCTTAACCTCCAGTTCAACAGAATCATTGTTGTGTCTCCTGGTGGCAGCCTTTCTCCCTCTATAACTAAGACCTAAAGGCCAGAAGAGGATAAAGTTATGGGAATAGGAATCAAAAATTTTGATAGTGGGTTGTTAGGGTAACAGGAGTGGGGCCACTCCTATGTCCACCCTTGATTCATGGACCCATGAATCCTGGCTATCAAAAAACAGCTCCACAATCGGACACTAATTCAGAGCATATATAACCTTCTGGAGAACCTCGCAGCAGTCCCCCAAGGTGTTGCCACCTAGCTGGTGCTACAACTGAGTCTTCAAAAGGCTATTCTGCTACAGGATGGTGGGGAACATGATGAGACCAGCGAATTCCATGAGCATGTGCCCATTGCTGCACTTCTTTTGCTGTGAAGTGAGTTCCTTGATCAGAAGCAATGCTGTGTGGAATACCATGGTAGTGAATACGGTATCCTGTAAGTCCATAGATGGTAATTTTGACAATAGCACTGTGTGCAGGAAAGGCAAATTCGTATTCTGAGTAAGTACGTATTCCAGTAAGGACAAAATGCTGCCCATTCTATGTTGGAAGGATTCCAGTATAATCAACCTGCCAGCGAGTAGCTGGCTGATCACCCCTGGGAATGGTAACATATTGGGGACTCAATATTGGTCTCTGCTGCTAATTGAGTGCTAGATTAGGCAGTCAGTGGCAGGTGTAGCCTAGTCAGCCTTGCTGAGTGGAAATCCATGTTGCTGAGCTCATGTATAACCTCCATCTCTGCCACATGGCCACTTTGTTCACGAGCCCATTGGGCAATGACAGGGGTGGCCTGGGAAAGAGGCTTACTGGAATTCACAGAATGGATTATCCTATTCATTTGATTATTAAACCTCTCCTCTGTTGAGGTCACCCTTTGGTGAACAGCCACATGGGACACACACACACACACACGCATGCACACACGCACACACACACATTATCATCCATCTATCTATCTATCTATCATCTATGTATCGCCATTCAGAAAGGTCTATTTACACACCTGTTTCCCCAAATTTCTTTGTCATTAGTTTTTCGATCATGTTCCTTCCAAGTCCCTGACCATCCAGCCAAACCACTGACCACGACCCTTGGATCAGTATATCATCACATGTCTGGTCATTTCTCTTTCAATGCAAAGTACAAACCAGGGCACTGCTTGAAGTCCTGCCCACTGGGGTGGTTTCCTTCCACCACCATCCTTCAGAATGTCCCAGAGAAGGACTTTAGTGCTACAGCAGTCCATTGTCAGATGGTGCTTGCATATCTTGCAGAAACATCTGTGAACTGGGCCCAAGTCTTCTCTTCTTCTGTCAACTGATTGTAGGAAACTCCCCATGAGGCCAGAGGTATAGGCTGGGAGCGAGAAGATGGTGTAGCAGAAGTGAGGACAATGGGCATTTGGGCCACTTCTTCATATGACACTTGTGTCTTCAGGGTCTGGTCAGGCCCGATCATATATATAGCACTTCCATTTGATGACATAGTGCTGCTGTGCACACTCACTGTTATGGCTTTGGTGGGTCAGATTACACCCAGTTCCTGATGGACAGCTCAGGTCGCATAATAACTTGATGGCTATGGTTAAATGTTCAGTCTCTACTAAGGCCCAATAGCAGGCTGAGAGCAGTTTCTCAAAAGGAGAGAAGTTTATCTGCAGATGACGGCAGGCTTTCAAAATCCTAAAGGCTTGTGTTGCAAGTCACCTATGTGAGCTTCCAAAGTCTCCGAACAGTGTCTCTCTCTGCCACTGATACTTCAAGCACCCTTTGGGTGGCTGCTAGCCCCAGGGCACATGGATAAGTCTCAAAAACATGATGCTAAAATTAAGAAGCCAGACAGAAAAGGCCATATTGTATGATTTCATTTTCACGAAACATCCCAAATAGGCAAATCTGTAGAGACAGGAAAAAAGCATACTGGTGATTGGCAGGGCTTGGAGAGAGGACAGAGTGGAAAGTGACTGTTTAATGGGAAGAAGTTTCTTTACAAGGTGATGAAAATGTTCTGGAATTAGATAGTGATGCTTACTGTACACTTTGTCAATAGACTATAAATCACCAAATTGTTTATTTTTAAAAGGGTGAATTTTATGGTATACGAATTATACCTCAACTTTTTAAATCATATGATTAATAAAGAGTACTACATTTTTAAAAAGTGTTAACATGAGGAACAGATACGATTCTCTGAGTGCTTTATTTGGTTCCATTACTACTGACTTCTGTGGAGATGAAGACCACCCAAATGAGAACGAGCACTATTTATTTGGAGCTTGCTCTATATAGCAATGGATTGGCACCACCACTTGCATTTGGCAGACTCAAAGGCAGGCGGAGGAGTGGGAAAGCTTTCACCATGGTGGAAAAGAAGAAAAAGGAAGGCATGTCTTGATTGGAGGGTCAGGCTGACTAGAAGAGGACCATCTTACATGAGTGGTGAGGGAGAGCAAATTTGACTTTATCTGGTTTGGTCCTAAGTTAGAAGTGGGGACAAAATGGCAGGAAACAGTCTGCCAGTGATCAAGTCTTGACTGTTTGGAGCCAAGTGCTACAGAGATTGTGGTCTGGCTTTTCAGGTTGGTTGCTGTAAGCTTGTGGGTTAGGGTTGGAGCAAACAAGTTCCCAGGCTCCCCAGTGGATTTAGAAAATTTCTTAGACTGAATGGATTATTATTGAGACATAAAAAGGAATGAAATCTTGCCATTTGTGACAACATGGATGGATCTTGAGGACTTTATGCCAAGTGAAATAAGTCAGAGAGAAAAAGATAAATACTGTGCAATCTTATATGTGTAATCTAGAAACAAAAGGAAATAAAAAATGGAGCTCATAGACTTAGAGAAACATTGGTGGTTGCCCTAGGCCTCTTGGCATTGGCCATCATGCCAGGCCACAGCTCTGGGAAGGGTACTTGGAAATATTTAGGGAAGTTTCGAACACCAGGTACCACACAGACCCGCATTCGGGATGGGCGCCCTAAACGGATTTACCCGTCTGGCCCGAGCTGGTTCCCTCCTCCACAAATGGACTCGGAAAGATTGGTGGAAGTCCAGTCCGAATGGACTCGGAAAGATTGGTGGAAGTCCAGTCCGAAGGCCAGGATCCTCGCAGGCCAGCGCCCGCCTACAGAAGCCCTACCCGCCCCGCTCCAGCCTCCGCCCCCGCCCCCGCCCTGGACTATCCCGCGGGCAGGAGCAGGTCCGTGTCGCTGGAGTGGAAGGAGCTAGGGCCCCGTCCCCGTCTCCATAGACGGCTTGTGCCGGTCCACGACCTTGAACAGACACTTGAGAATATTTCCGGGAGGCGTCTCTGACAATTGGGATCCGTGCGGACCGGCAACTGAGCCTATGACGCGCTCTCCTCTCCTCCCGATACCGCCCGTCCCAACCTTCGGGACCGGACTGGAAAAAAATGGGTAACATGGAAGGGCCGACGACAGGACCACGCATGGGACGGCGGGGGCTGGTCAACCCTCCCTGGTGGCCCCGTACGCTAGCCCAGGAGAGCGGCGACCGGCACCCCCGTCACTTCTGCACGTCCAGTCTCTACGAACAAGTGACACGCCGACGCTCGGACACCACCGGGACGATCCCGCCCGTGCCGCCGGCCTTCTGGAACGCTTCCTTGGGCACCGTGGCCACATCCCATCCCTTGCAGTTTTCGCGGGAATTCGGGAGGGGAGACACTGCGTAATAGTGGCCGCCAGATAGCGCCCGAAAACCAGCGCGAACAGGCCCGGATCGCGGGCCGGCGAGGGCGCCCCGCCGGCCGCCCGATCTCGTTCCAGCGCACCTCGCGCCTCTCAGCCCGGGAAGGGCACCCGGGCGTCCGGCACGGCCCGCGGCGTCCGCCTCGGAGCTCCAGGCCGGCAGGGTGTCACCTCGGCAGCACAAGGGGAACTTGAAAATGTTTTCGGGCAGATGCTGGGAAGTGGGCAGATTTCCACCTGCGTAACTTCCAGGCCGGTGCAGGCCATTTCTGGGCTCCGGAGAAGACTTGGGATTTCCCTGAGAAGCCTGCAGATCAGGCGCTCGGTCCAGGCTTGGCAGAGCTGTTTCCCCGCTTCCTGGTGGACATCGTCAGTTCTTTGGGGGCTCGGCTGGGAGAAGATGTAAAAATGAAACTAAAAGTACTCGTATAAACACGGATGAATGATTTTTATTGATAATTTAGGAGGTCTTTCTAAAGCATCAAAGCCCAAAGCCATAAAGGAAATGATTGATAAATTTGACCAAAGTTTAGACAAAATTGATCTTTGCATAACCACAAAGTCAAGTGACAACAAACGGGTGTCGAGAATATTTGTGCAAATACATATGTAATATGAATATTGATTTCATCATTACGTATTATAACAGAAAATAATAGCCATTAAGAGGGACCAGGTTAAATAAATTCCAGTACGTCAGTACAATGCACCACTGTGAATTTGTTTTGGTTTATTTTGTTTTTAAAATGAAATAGATCTATAGGTACGGACATGGAAAGATGTTGATGATGGACTATTAAATGAAAAGCAAGTTGTAGAACCTCTCTTGAAAAAATTAATATATGCACTTTCCTTTAAAAAAATACTTATATGGAAAGGCAAAGGATTTAGGATAGCAATTTTGAAAAACCAGAATAAAATCTCCCCTATTTTAATGGTTATTATGTAGCTATGAACTCTGTGTGACGTTGGCAGAAAGAAAGACAAGTTGATCAATGGAACAGAATAGAGAGCCAAACAAAGACAGGGAACTGGTTTTTGGCAAATGTCCAAAAACAATTTATGGGAGGAAAGATGGCTTCTCCATCAAAAAGGAGCATGGCAATGAGACATCCACAGTAAAACAAAACAAAAACTCCTTGACCTAACCATCTACACCTCACACCTCATACAAACATTAACTCCAAATGGATCACACACATTTATGTAAAATGTAAAACATTAGAAAAAAATTCTATGAGAAAAGTTGGGGATCTAAGGCTAGGTAAAGGGATTTTTAGACTTGACACTGAAAATGTGATTCATAAAAAAGAAATGGATAAATTAGAATTTATTAAAATTTAAAATGTAGTCTCTTTGAAAGATTAAATTACAAAGTGTGCACTGGAGAGAAATATTTGCAAACCACATATCCAACTAAGATAGTATATGAATGTACAAAAACTCTCAAATGCAACAGTGAAAATGAATGGTCTGATTATAAAATAGGCAAAGAACACAAACAGGCATTTCATTGAAGAGGATACACAGATGGCAAATAAGCAGATGAAAAAATTAAAATCATAGTGAGAGATCATGACACATCTATCAGAACACCTTAAAGTAAATATAAGAACAGTCCTGAATGCTAGTGAAAGCAAGCAAGCAAGCAAACAATAACAAAAATGTGCGATTATTACATATTCCAGTAACTCAACCCCAGGGCATTTATCCCAGAGAAATAAAACGTGTGCCCTAAAGGGTCGACTCAGCAGGTCCAGGATGTTCAGAACGTGCACATTCCAAAGAAAGATCTGACTTCACATGAGTCCAGGAGGAAACCTCTAAGCCCTTGGAATGTCCTGCCTGGTAAGTGTCTTTATTTAGCTGAGGGCTTGGGTAGTTTAGGTCTACAGTGATTTATGATGAGGTGAGGACCCTGAGCCATGCAGTGGTATCAGTTTGACTTCCATGAGGTCAGCTTTGTGGAGTCCTGTGAGTCCTTATAGTGAGGCATCAAACCCTGGAGGACTCCACCATGGGGCCCAACAAGATTTATGTTCACACAAAATCCTGGATGTGAATGTTCTTAGCAGCTCTGTTCTTAACAGCCCAATATTGGAAAACAAAACAAAACAAAAACGCAAGTGGTTGAAGGCAGGGAGGGGGAGGGCGTCATTTGTCTTGGAAAAGAAGAAAAGTGTTTGGAGATATATACCAGAGGAAAAATAACAAACTGGGCAATGGATTGTCTATGATGTGGGGAGACACAGGATGAGGAAATGTTCCCAGAGTTTGAAGCCGGGTCACTAGCTGAAGAGTGGCATAATCCATTCAGATGGGAGGTGTGGGGTATGGCCAAGGTGAGGGTTGGACTCTTTATGATATGTCATGTCTATGAGGCATCCAAGTCAAAAAAGAAAACCAATTAGGCTGCTGGAGATCTAATTCTGGATGGAGATGAAATCTGGGGTGTGTTATAAGCACTGAGTTCATCACAAATGCCATAGAAATTTATAAAGACTAACTAGAACTTTAAGGAAATATAATCAGTCAGGAGGGTCTATGGGAGGAACTAGGGCTTATATAAGTTCTTGCACTCTATGTAATTGCTATAACCCTACAGGAAGAACTCTATTGTTGTTTATTTTATTTTATTTTTTTTGAAGAGACACAGGATGGTTTAATTTATAGAGTCAAGAGTCATTTATTCTTTATTACAGTGTTCAACATGCAATCTCTTAGTACAGAAATGGCATCCTGCCACTTTCCAGAGAGTTAATCCAGTTGGAATTATTTCTGGGCAACCCTTAACTATGTGTCTGCCAGCAATCGCCCTCTCTCCCTTATTACAGTGATAAATTCTCTCTTATGTAGAATAACTGGAAAATGAAGTTTTTCGTTCATTTGAGCCATATACAGTACAGCACCACTAATTTGTCAATGGATTTGATATATTCTGAACTCTAGATCAAGATCTCACATTACTTAACCTGTCTCTGATAATCCCAAAAGCACTTGAGAATCCAGCAATGTCTCACAGTCATGGATTTTCACTGGACAGTATTATGAGATAAAGAAGGTTAGCTAAGTCAGTCCTGGCCCTGGATATTCACTCTGGAAAGAGTTTATTTTAATAAGGTTTCGACACATTTGCTCTTTATGTCATTCTGCGGGCTCAAAATGAACAACTCAGGGAGCTTAATTTTGCTAATCCACAGTTCCTACATTTTTATAACTCTCTTCAGTAAAGAGTTATAAAAATGCTAACAAAAAATTAAAGGTAAAATGCAGGATGTTTAGATCCTAAGAAAACAGAAATCCACCGTGGTTAGAAGTCAGGCTGATTACACATAATAATTAGGTATAATTGACAATGCTTTTCCCGAAGACTGTATTTTTGCTGTTTTATATAATATCACTAACTTGAGTTTTCTCCCTTTCTCTGACTTTCATTATTATTTCAAAAACATAGAGGTCTGTAATTCCTTTTTGAACGTGCCTTCAGGGTGGAGGTCTTTGGCCATGAGTTCCTCTTTGACATCATCTAGTGCTCACTGGTGATCTGTCAGCTCCAAAGCTTCTCACTCTGCTTAAAAGCTTTGTTGGTGTCTCTGGCGATGGCCATGGCTGCTCCAGTCATCTGTTCCTGTATCATCTGTGACTGGTCAGTGGCATTATCTTGACCCAGAATCAAAGAGTAAGTGCTCCAAAGCTCAAAGACATTGAGGAAGTGTTAGAATGGAGAACTCACCCAGGATGCATCTAATGTGAGTAGTTTGATTCCTTGCTGTAGCACAGGCTTAAAATGGAGGGTCAGTGGAAATGAGACCTTGGTTGTGACAAAGCCTGAGAATATCATGTTGATCCATCCACCAATAAGAATCATAGGGAGAACATTTGTTACACTGCCTTTCATCATGCCTGTGGGCATAGTGGGATCAGTCACAGGAGAAGAAGGCACTACTTTCCTTTTAATTTTTTTGAAAAGCCCATTCTCTGGGTTGTTGAAGTAATGTTTTTGTATCAAGAAAGACTGTTTGGGAATGTATTTTCCATTTTCCCTGAGGACTCTGCTTCGAATTAAGACTTGACTGTGGGAGACTTGTTCCTGGGTAAGCTTCTTGTCACTCTGCAGCAGGATGGACATGTGGTGGCAGATCACACTCAAGGAGAAGGCAGGACCACCCAGAGGCATATTTTGGAGTCAGGCAGCAGCTCGGGACCTGCCACCTTCACAGTGCGCCAGCTCCTGGTGAAGTGTAGTTGGTTTCTCTTACCTTGGCCGTGGGGCCTCCCCTGTGAGTTCACCTCTGGGCTTTCTCAAGCCCTCAGCCTAACTGGCTGGGACCCTATCACAGCCTCTGGCATGGAGCACTGTCCCCAGCCAGGTGGCCCACCTGGCTGCTCTGGAAGAACTCTTTATAATAAAGGTCTATGGTTCTACTATCTTCCTCCCTTAACTTCCATTTCCCTTCTATAAATACCCTTCCATCTTGGCGCGCAAGTGAGTATGCACATGGCTTTTGGCCACGTCTGCATGCACTGGGTTGGAACCCTTTATTTTTCCCAAATAAATCCTTTTTGGTAACGAAACACGTAGTTTATATTATTTTTCAGTCAACAAAATGAACTAGATAACCCATAGGTTATTTTTTAAAGCATAGCAGTCTAAGGCCATGCCACCCTGAACAAGCCCGATCCTCTCTGATCTCAGAAGCAGGGTCGGGCCTGGTTAGTACTTGGATGGGAGACCACCTAGGAAGACCAGGTGCTGTAAGCATAAAAAATAAAAAATAAGGGATTGTAAACTGACAAGTTCCTTGCATTCTGTGAGGTCAACCAAGGGTTGCCTCGCTTAACAAAATAAAAAATAAAAAAGCATACCAATAAAAAATAGAGCCCAGGGTGCACCTACGGGTGCACTTCAAGTTTTAACACCCAGAGGAGCCTGTGCTGTCAAATAGTGTTGTAGAGAAGCATTGGGAAAGGTAGTGTAATTGTAAGAACACGTCCAAACTTGGGGCGATTTTTTTTTATGTTATTTGAATCAAACCAATGACAAGTGCTGAGGAGCAAGATCTCAAATGCTCTAGTGAATAAAATTTGCAGCTTCTTTTATGCATTTGAAATTAAAGAGGGAACTAAGGAAGGTTACATGGAGGTGGGAGAAAGCAGATGGGGATTGGATTACAGGATAGTTAAACAAAATTGTAGGCTCTCTTGAAGTTTGTTGTGGCTTATTTCAAAGGTGTGTTTACCTAGATGCACAGAAACAATGGACAGGGCTCGCTTAAGGCAAAGATAAACCTTTTACTAAAAAGTTATATGCCTGGGGCATGACTGCTCACCATGATCTGCTCAGTTAGGAATTTATAATCAAATCACCCTGTGAGGTTACTTTCCATACCTCCTCCTCCTCTTTTTTTTTTGTCCACAGTAGGAATAAAGGAGAAAATCCTACGTCAGGAGCCAGAATAAAGAGTGTCCCCAGAAACAAAGATGGGCCACACCTCCTGTGTCTCTACTTCTGAAGTCTCCAGGCATCCCAGTGCCTCTGCCTCTCCCCTCTACTCCTACATATTGTGGAGATGTTTTTTCTCCAATCTCTCCCACCTGTAAACTCCTCCAGTCTCTTCATTCTTGAAGCAAAAATCTTTCCTGGACAAATTTATCTCCAGTTCCTGCACAATGTATTTCCTCCCCTTCAAAATAAACACAGAAAGAGCAGTACACAGGAGAGTGACATGATGAGATTTGTGTTTGTAAAAGGAGCCTCGTAGAGGCAGAATGAATTGAAGTAAGGAATAGAGAATAAGCCCAGAGAAAATTTAGGAGGGTATTGGTGAATTTTAAATATTCAAAGATGGCTACTCACATGGCTTGATAAAAGAAATAACACCTCTAACAAGAGTGTAATTTGGGGAAGGGTCAGAAATAATGGAATCTTCCCTCCTTGGACACTACCTGGACCAAGCACAGGTGACTTACCCAGAGCCTGATGTAGTCATCTTGAAGGGAATCCTATTGGTCAAATCTGAGCATCAAAATAAATAATGATAACAGATTATAAAACATTGGATAAATAAATAGGGAGCAGTAGAAAGCCAAGTAGTAAATATGGGAGCAGCGATAGAAATGGAAAAATTGCCATTTGTCAACTATTATAACGGTAGCTGATCCAGGTGAGAATCATTAATGGATAACAAGGCTGGTGGGGGAAAGTTGGAAGGGAAACATGAAATTGATGGAAACTGTGAATATCTCCCCATAAAATTCCACTCATACAAAGTAAAAACAAATCTCTGTGTGTTTGGAGAAGGCTGGCAGAGATGTCGCACAGTTATGCAGTTGGCATCAGCAGTGCTGGGGGGAGGACGGTGGACCTCATGTGCCCTGAAGGGCCGCACTGAGGGAAGCTCTGCATCAGGCCGGGGGTCCTGCTGGGAACACAGGGCCTGAGTCTGCTTAGGAGGAGACAATGGGCAGGCCTGGGTGGGGTCATCTGTGCTCTATAAATCTGTCAAGGACAAGAAAATGTGAGAGAGTGTGAGGAACAGCTCCAAAAAAAGAAAACTGGCCTAGAATGAAAAAAAAAAAAGAGAGACATTTTCACATAGGTTGAGCAGTTGGTAAATTTGAAATGGGCCTGTGGCCTTGAAAAAATGTTGTCTTTCTGATTAAGGAGTTATGTGGTGGTTATCTCAGAATGCGTCCCTGTTTTTGGGGAAAATACACTGGAGTATTTTAAAGGAATTGGAAAATGTGGGAAAGTGATAACACTGTGGAATCTGACTGAAAAGATCAAGAGTACTTTGTACTGCTCTTGCAATGTCCTACAAGTTTGAAATGATTTTAAGATAAACGACTATCAAAAACAACCTTATCAGTAGGATGCCAGTATGATCTTTTCATACAGAGGCTGAGCAATATCCAGATTCAGTTCAGGCAGAGTTATGAAACGAATCACCCTTGGACGGTCTGAATGTTATTAAGAAGGGAATATGGGGACAGTATATTCATAGCTATGTGACTGTGGTGTCAGAATGATTTCGGGATGCTGTGGAAACAGGATTTCTGAATTCAATTTTTCCTCACAAAGCTGTTCCTTACTGGGTATTTGGAAGACTGACTGCCCTTTGCCACAGGCCAGGGGAGAAGCACTTGTGTGTGGGGGTGCCTCCTCCAGTTGAGACCCACGACTCTCCAGAAACTCTGCTTCTTTTTGTTCTCCAGGAACCTAGGGATGCTCAGGTCTCAGTTTCAATTTTCTCTCTTTGGTCTGTGCTGTTTTGAGTCTGTCAGTGCATTTGTGTTTCAAGGTCAAGGCAGAGAGAGATGTTTGGACAATAAGGAAATTGCCACTCCCTAGGCTCTTTGCTTGCCGCAATTGTATTAGAGCATTTTAGTGTCTTGGGGCAGGAGGGATTGACTTGATCTTGGCAGAGATCCACTGGGTGCTACAGAAGTGTTTGGGAGTTATAAGATGCATAGATTTCCCTCTCTGGGCCATGCAGGAAAGTGGAGTAAACAGAATTAGGACACTTCTAAAAATATTAACATTTATCAAATACTAGCATACATAATATCAAATGAAACATGATGTTAAAAACAAAAATATATTTGTATAAATAAATTACAATGTCTTATGCAAATTTTCAGTATGGTATGATATTTTGGACTAAGAGGAAATAGATAGTAACACTTGCCATGGGAAATTGTGGGCAATACATAAAGCTTCATGATTATTAAAGGCCTATCTCTTACTAACAATGAATTAGAGAATGTAATTTTGAAGATATATTGGATGAACTTAAAATATTGATGAGACATAAGAATATATTATCTCAATTTGAAAATAATGTTATAGGAAAAACTAATGATCAAAAGCTAATAAGAAAGTGACTCTGGTTTCCCACATGTAAGTAGCTTAGAGTCACCACTCCACCCTACCAAGTAAAAATCTGAACAAATTGGAAAATCAACAATTCTTAGATATGTAAGAAGTGAGGTCACAGGACAAACCACTGCTCACCCCAGATTGGAGACGCAGGCAGATACAGAGACTCATAGCTTACCGGAGCAGAAGCCGGGAGCAGAAACCTCCCAGGGAACTAGTGCTGGGAAGGAAAGCAAACTGTAATGAACAAATTGCTGGACAAGTCTGAGAGTCAGACACTCATCACTGGGGCCTCCACACTTTTTTATGTATGCTGATGTACGAGTGCAGTGAATGAAAGCAACGACACAATGGACAGGAGGGAGGAATTAGAATTATTTTGTTACTATTAGGTATTCACACTACCTGTGAAACAGCACAGTGGTTTTTAAAGTGGGCTTATTAGTTATAAATATATATTGCAAACTCTAAGGCAACCACTAAAAAAGGCAAAAACAAAACAAAACGAAACAAAAACCCCACCTGATATGCTAAGAAAAAAGAGAAAATGGAATCATACAAATTGCTCAATTAAAATCACACACACGAAAAATGACAGGAGATAATAAATGCTGGTGAGAATGTGGAGAAAAGAGAACCCTTGTACATTGTTGGTGGGAATGTAAATTGGTACAGTCACTATGGAAAAGAGTATGCAAGTTCCCCAAGAAATTAAAAACAGAACTACTATATAATCTAGCAATCCCACTTCTGGGTATATACTCAAAAGTAATGAAACCAATATTTCAAAGAGACATCTGTACTCCCATGTTCATTGCAACATTATTCACATTAGGCAAAGTATGTGATATGTACACACACACACACACACACACACACACACACACACACAAAATGGAATATTATTCAGCCTTCAAAACAGATGAAATCCTATTATTTGTAATAACAACATGGATAAACCTGGAGAGCATTATGCTAAGCAAAATAAACCAGATGAAGAAAAACAAATACTGTGTGGTATCATTATATGTGAAATCTAAAAAAAAAAAGAAAGTTGAACTCATGGAAACAGTAGAAAATTGTTGTTGGGGGGTGGAAGAAATAGGGAGAGGTTGAAAGGTTGGTGGAACAGTAAAAACTTTCAGTTATAAGATGAATAAGTTCTAAGAATCTAACATGTAACATGGTGATTATAGTGGATAACATGGTATTCTATAACTAAAATTTGCTGAGGGTAGAACTTGAAGGTGTTCCAAAGAGAGAGAGATAGAGAGAGAGAGAGAGAGAGAGAGAGAGAGAGAGAGAGAGAGAGAGGAGAGAGAAAGAAAGAAAAAAGAGAAGAAAGAAAAGAGAAAGAAAGAAAAGAGAAAGAACGAGAAAAAGAGAAAGAATGAAAGAAAGAGAAAGAAAGAAAGAAAAGAAAGAAAGAAAGAAAAGAGAAAGACGAAAGAAAAGAGAAAGAAAGAAAGAAAGAAAGAAAGAAAGAAAGAAAGAAAGCAAAAGAAAGAAAGAAAGAAAGAAAGAAAGAAAGAAAGAAAGAAAAAGAGAAAGAAAGAGAGAAAGAAAGAATATGTGAGGTGATGGACGTGTTAATTAACTCGATGGAAGGAATTCTTTCACAATGTATACATATATCAAATCATGTTGTACACTTTAAATACCTTACAATTTTATTGTCAATTATACCTTGATAAAGCTGACAAAATTCACAAAGACAGGAAAAATGGGAAGAAAAGGTAGGAACAAAGGACAAGGGCAACAAATAGAAAACAATAACAATATTGGAGATATTAATCCAACTATATCAATAATCACTTTAAACATCAATGACCTAAATATACCAATTAAAAGATAATGTCATAGTGGGTCAAAAAAAAGACCCAATTATCTGTTGTCTATAAGAAACACACTTTAAATATAAAGATACTATAGATTAAAAGTATATAGAAAGAGAAAGATATACCATGCTAACCCTAATCAAAAGAAAGCAGGAACAGGCATATAAATTTCATACAGAGCAGAATTCATAGCAAACAAAGTTATCAAAGATAAAGAGAGGCATCACATACTGATAAAGGGGTCATTTCTAAAAAGACATGAAAACCCTTAATGTGTATGCATCTAACAACAGTGTCAAAATATGAGAGGCAAAAACTGAGAACTATAAGGAGAAATATTCAAATTCACAATTATCGGAAACTTTAATACTCCTTTCTCAATAACCTATAGAACAGCAGAAAATCAGCATGACTATAGTAGCCTTGAGCAACACTGTCAACCAACTTACCCTAATTGATATTTATAGAACATTCTACCCTACTACAGCAGAAAACAAATTTTTTTCAAGTGCACATGGAACATTAATGAAGATACGTACATTATGGCCCATCGAAAAAATCTCAATAAAATTAAAAGTTTCTTACAAAGTATGTTCTCTTGCCACAATGGAATTCAGTGAGAAATAATAACAGAAAGATCCTTAAAAATTCTGAAATATTTGGAAACTAAATAACTCACTTCTGAATAACCTGTATGTCAAAGAAATCTAAAGGGAAATTAGAGAGAGTTCTAGTCAAGAAGGCAGAGTAGGTAAATACTATGCATGACTCCTCCCACAACCACATTAAAAATGCAACTAAATTATTGAACAGTTAACCTGGAGAACCGTTCAAAGATCAGCTGAACAGAAGTCCTATAACTAAGGATATAAATAAGAGGCCACATCAAGACTGGAAACTGGTAGGAGGGGTGGAGACGGGATGAAACGAGGTGGTCCCATACCTACATGTGATGGTTGAGCATCAGAAGGGATATCTTGGCTGCAGAGTTCTCAGAGGAGTGAGGGGCCCCAGCCCCACACTGGGGCTCTCTGGATTAGAATTCCAGCGCTGAAAGAGGAGTCCCCACAAAATCTGACTGTGAAAATCGGTGGGAATTCTGAACATCTGGGTGAGACAAAAGGCAGCTGGAAATACAGATATCTTCTTAAAGGGCTCGTGCACAGACTCACTTGTTTACAGGCACTCACTCTGTACTCTGGCAGAGGGACAGCAGTTAGAGAGGTGCCAGAGACATACAGGGAAAGACTGAGTTGTGTGGCTTCATGGCGAGGGCTGGAGGGACAGCCGCCATTGTCTCTTTGTTGAGCCCTCCTCTTGTGCCGCCTATAGGCAGGTACCATCTTCCCTGTGTTGAGCCCTCCCCTCCATGTGGCCAAATCTGATTCTGCATTGCCCTGGTAAGATCTGATTGCTTTATCCTGTGATTCCCTGAGAGCTCGGCCATGAATGAAACCAAGAGCAGGTCCACTTTGTAAATTATATAAATGCCTAATCGCTATGTCATACACCTGAAACTAATATAAAATAATATTAAACATCAACTCTAGTTGAAAAATAAAAAGTAAATTAAAAAATAAAGGGAAATTAGAAAGTATTTTGAAGTGAATGAAAATAAAAAGCAGCATTCATGGGTTGCCGCTAAAGCAATACTTAGAAGGAAATTTAGAGCATGAAATATCTATATTAGAAAAAAAGGTCTCGAATTAGACCTCTTTTACACTTCAAGAAAAAAATCGAGTAGAATTTGTCCTAGGAATGCAGAGCCAATTTCACATTTTAAAATCAATCAGTATAATTCATCATATAAAAAATGAAAAAAGAAAAATTATAAGATCATCTTAGTACAAAAGAAGAATTTAACAAAATCCAACATCCGTTTCTGATAAAAACTCAGGCAAACTAGAAATAAAGGAAACTTCCTCAGTCTACTAAAAGGCATCTATCAAAACCCTACAGTTAGCATCATACTTAATTGAGAAGGATGGAATATATTCTCCTAACACTAGAAACAAATAAGGGGTATTTACTCTCACCACCTCCATTCAACATTGTAGTGGAGGTTCTGGACTGTGCAGTCAGGCAAGACAAAATATATCTGGATTGAAAAGAAAGAAATAAACTGTTCTCAAATTATATGATCTTCCATGTAGAAAATTTGATGTGCTCTACTAACAAGCTACTAGAAATAATAAGTGAGTTTTTCAAGGTTGAAGGATACAAAGCAAGGTACAAAATTCAATTGTATTTCCATATATTAGCAATGAAAAGTTAGAAATTGAAATTTTAAAAATCAAGATTCACAATAGCATACAAATATAAAATACTCGGAGTAAATCTGGCAAAAATATAAAAGACTTCTATACGGAAAACTATAAACATTACTACGATAAATTAAAGAAGACCTAAATAAATGGAGTGATAGAGCTTGTTCATGGATCAGAAGACTCAATATTATTAAAATATCATAATCTAAAACAGATTTCATATAGATTTAATACAATGTCAAACAAAATCCTAGTAGGCTGTGTATGTGTGTGTGTGTGTGTGTGTGTAAATTGACAAGCTGATTCTAAAATTTCTGTAGAGCTGCAAAGGACCTACAATAGACATAATAACTCAGAAAAAGAACAAATTGAAGGTCTAATATTATGTAATTTCAGGAATTATTCTAAAGCTATAGTAATTTAGACTGTAGTTTTGACATTAAGATATAGCGATAGATTACTGATTAGGGCTTTGAATCCAGAATACAACTTTAAAATTCAACAATGAGAAAACATACAATCCAATTAGAAAACAAGGAAAAGATAGGAGCAGACATTTCACTGAAGAGGATATACAGATGGCAAAGGAGCTAATGAAAAGATGCTGAACATCATTAGCCACTAGGAAAATACAAATTAAAACCACAGTATTACCACACAGCTGTTAGAACCATTAAAATAAAAATAGTGATAATACAAATTCTAGCAAGGATGCTGAGAAATGATTTCTCATACATTGCTGGTCGTAATGTATGTCTCAAACATTCTAGAAAATTGTTTGCTAGTTTTATATAAAAATAAGCATATGATTACTGTAAAATTCAGTAATTTTATTCTTGGGCATTTATCCTGGGAAATGAACTTATGTTCACACAGAAACCTATACACAAATGTTAATAGTAAGTTTATAATAATAGCCTCAAACTAGAAATAACCCAAGTGTCCTCAATGGATGAGTGGTTGAACAAACATTCATGCCATGGAATAATACTCAGTATTAATAAGGAATGAATTATTGATATGACCAATAACTTGGATGGATTTCAAGGGAATTATATCAAGTGAAAAAAGCTAATACCCAAAGATTACATACTACGTGATTCCATTTATATAACATTTTTGAAATAACAAAACTATAGACATGGAGAACAGATTAGCAGTTACCAGGGATTAGGGATTGGAGTGGGAGGAGGGACAAAGAGAGGTAGATATGCTTCTAAAAGGGCAACATGAGAGACCTTCGTGGTGGTCTACATGTTCTGTACCTTAACTGTGGTGGTAAGAATATGGACCTATACATGTGATAAAAATGCACAGAACTAAACACACATTGTGTACACACAGGCACATTCAGGCATGCATGGACAGGTAAAACTGCCGAAATCTGAATGAGGTCTGGGGATTGCGCCCATGTCAATCTTCTGCTTTTGACATTGTACTATTATGTAAAATGTAACCATTGGAAGTGTAAGATGTTACCTGGGCTCTCTCTGTACTATGCTTTCCACATTCCTCTGAATCTATAATTATTTCAAAATAAAATCAAATAAAAAACTAAAAAACGTGTATTTTTAAGAAATACACATAGATAAGATAAAACTATACAAAAAGCAAACAAGGGGAAGGTAAACATGAATTTGGGAAAGAGAAAAAGGGATGAGAGGAGGTGAGGCAGGATAGCTAGCCTTGGGACATTCCTCCTCCCCTCCAGGATGGGCTCCTTAATTTTTCCTTTGTCCCTTACTCAGTCCTCTCCCAGTTTGGACTCTGTTAGAAACAAGGCAAGGCCAGGAGACAAGATAGATAGCCTTGGGCTGCCCCCTCCCCTCCAGGTGGCATGAGAAACAAGATGGATAGCCTTGGGACAGCCCTTCCTCTCCAGGAAAAGGCTCTAGAGTCTTTCCCTTGTCCTTTGTTCAGCTTTGGCTAATCACAATATTATAATATCTGCATTGCAATTACCATTTATCCAGCCCCCTTCCTCCTCCCCCCACCCCACCCCACAAGTAAACAAAAGCCAGTAATTCGGCTCCAGGCAAAACTCTCTCTCGAAATTTGCCCACACTTTTCTCTTAAGTGTGTACTTTCACTTTCATAAAACTTGCGCTTTCCTGCTTGCTGTTCATATCCTTGAATTCTTTCCCGCGGTATAAAACAAGAACCTGGTCACCTCGAGCTCCAGGTCCGAGTCCCTCTTTGAACTCTCGCCCTGACTAGCTCTCCACAATCAAGGGGAGGTAGATGTAAATTATTGTTATGATTTAAACTTCCTTGTGGAATGAGCAATTCCTGGGGGGAGAGGCATGGTTATTACATCATTCAAATAAATAAATGGCCATATATGGGATCAATGATGAAAATATGTCATAATCAACAATTGTGATTATTCCAATTTGTGGACCTGAGACTGAAAGGAAGAGTTTATAGAGGATGGAAAGGAGTTGGTGGAGGTCAATAGACCAGAGTTAATCATGAATTTCTGGAAGACAGGAAGCAACTGGGAGCAAGTAATAAGCAAAACAGAAACATGACAGTTATAACTCAAAATATGCAGCTGTAGGGACTGCCTTCTGCATCTTAACTCAGGCTGGTCTCTCCCTGGAGCAGCCATGCAGCGGTAGGGGACGGCTATAAATATCTGGGCTTGGCATCTGGGCAGCAAGGTGGGGCCCACAGTTGTGTCCTATTGCAGCCTGTTTTGGAGTCCAGTCACTGCTGGGAAAGGAATATGTGGGCCAGCCTCTCAGGTGAATGCCTAGATGGGACTGAGAGGGGTTATGGGGAAGGGTGTGGAAGGGATTCATGGTAGGCTTCCCAAATAGAAAATTACCAAAGCCACCCTCTCCCCAAGTACTAAGATAATAACTGTCCTGACTTGTAACGTCATAGGTTCCTTTTGCCTGTTTTTGGAATTCATATAAATGGAAATGCATTCTTTTGTATCAGGATTCTTTCACTCAACATTATGTTGGTGAGATTCATCAATTGCGCATGCAATTGTTAATCCCTTTTCATATATCTACTGTAAAATAGAATCTACTAGGTATTCCATTGCCTAAAGAAATTATTTCTGAAAAGGAAAGGATTCCAATCCTGAACATGCATATATGACAAGCCATGTGCAAACACTGACTCAGACAAAGATGGAGGAAGCACCGTTGACCCTTGAACAGTGAGGGGGTGAGGGATACTCACCACTGCCACAGTCAAAAATCCCACATAACTACAGTTGCCCATTGCATATGTAGATTCCCAACCTGCAGCTGACTCTTGAACAATATGGGTTTGAACTGCATGGATCAACTGAAAAAGAACCACCTGTAAGTGGACCCTTACAGTTCAAACTGGTGTTATTCAAGGTCAACTGTACTTTATAGAGGGAAAGAAGAAGTTAAGAGGAGAGGCTGTCATAACCATAGAGCTCTGTTGTAAATAGAATTCTTCCTGTAGGGCTCTCACTAGGACACAGAGTCCAAGTTAAAGTGCGTCATACATTTTATCAACTATGATAAGAAGTTTATTGAATAAATATACTAGAAGGTATTTATCCATTCTCCTGTCGATGGACATTTTGGTTATCGTGAATAGTGCTACTATAAACATTCTAGTACACATCATACAAATATCTTTTGAGTCTATGTGTAAGCATGAAATATTGGGATCAAGGCTATGGTCACCTTTACCAGAGTGTTCAGAAGTGGCTGTGCTTTTTTAGATTCTCACCAGCAGTGTATGAGAGTTTCAGTTACTCTACATTCTTGTCAATACTTGGTATTAACATTAAAAATTTTTTTTTAGCTATTCGGGTAGGTGTGTATTGTTTGTTCATTGCAGTTTAAATTTGTCTGATGGCTTATGAAGTTAAGCATATTTTTATTTGATTTTTGGTCATTTGGATGTCCTTCCTCCTTTTCCCTTTTTCTTTCATTTCTTTTGCTCATTTTTCTATTAATTTGTAGAAATTTTTTATATATTTGATCATGAGTCCCTTGCCTGTTATGTATGTTACAATTATATTTCCCCATCAGTGACTTATCTTTTTGAAAACTTATTATTGAAAAGAAAATTTTAATTTTACTATCATCCAATGTATCAATCTTTTCCTTTTGGGTTAGTGGTTTTTTTTTTTCTCGAAGAAATCTTTATCTGCCTCCTAAGGTGCCTTTAAAATCTACATGTGCCTCCTAAGCCCCATTGTCCTGATGCCCATTTTGTGCTAGAAAATGAACTAGGCACTTTCATAGATGTTATGACTCTCATTTGCCCAGACCAGCATATGTATGCAAGACAATTTCCATGGCCACCCAACATCTGAGTACCCCTCCTACCTCAGAAGATAAGGGTCTGGATGTAGTAGCAGGGAGCCAGCAGGCACCTATTCCCAACTCCACCTGCATCCCATGAGTGCAAGGCTTGAAGAATGGAAGAAGCTGTGATGTTCTCAAGGCAGAACCAAGTCAGAGACTTAACTCGGCAAACAGACTGAGGACACAGAAGCATTTGTTTATATTGACACGGACTCCAGGAGCTGCATGGGCTGGGATAGGAGAAGATAGAGGAAAGATCCAGTATGAGGAGGAGCAGAGCAGGAAGAAGCGAAGCTGTAAGAGAGGAAGAGAAGGGAAGAAACTTTTGTTTAGCAGCTCAGTACTATGGGATGAGAGTCAGGATTTAGCGCCTCAGGCTATCGAATCCCTGCTCCAACACCTACAGGGGAGCCACCTTAGGAAAATTATATCATCTCTCTATGTCTTCATTTGAAAAATGAAGCTGATGATAACAATTCTCATCTAGGAGCCTAGTAAATGTTCATCATCATCATCATCATCATCATCATCGTCATCATCATCAAACTCTTTTTGAGAGCAGCACAGAATTCCATTTTGTAGGCATAAAATCATTTATTTATTCAATCCCTTATAAAAGGGAGTTTAAACGCAGAGCATGTCTGTAACAGGATGTTAAGATAAAAATTTGGCTGAGACCCTATCTTTGTCTGCCTGTCTGTCTATTTATTTATCTATTGGTCAATCTATCATCTCTTTCTACTTATCAAATACCAAAGTGAGCTATGAGAACATCCAAGGTGTAGTAATCATCTACTGTTGCATAACAACCCCAAAACTCAGTGGCTTTAAAATATCAGCATTTATTATCTAATACATATTTCTGGGACAAAAATCTAGATGTGTCTTAGCTGGAATCTCTGGCTAAGGGTCTCTCACAGACTGAAGTTAAGCTGGTGACCAGGCTGCAGTCTTCTCATGGCTCAACTGGGGAAAGGATTCTCTAAGTTCACTCACGTAGGCACTGGCAAGATTAGCTCCTTGCTGGTTGTTGGTTTTTGACTGAGCGTCAGCTTCACATGGGCTGTTGCGGGGGATTGCCCTCAGTTCTTTGGCTCACGAACCTTTCTTAGGGCCCCTCACAACATGGAAGCTGGCTTTCCCAATGTGAGCAAGCAAGAAGAGACAAAAAGAAAACAAGTGTGTGCAAGAAAGAAGTAGCATTGTTTCATAGCCTGACTTCAGAAGTGACAGCCCACTACTTTTGCTGTGTTCTGTTTGTTAGAAACAAGTAACTAGGGCCAGCCCGCACTAAAGGGGAGGGAATTAATTACACAAGCGTGTGAATACTGGGATGTGGGATCATCGGGATTCAATAAAGAATCTGCTACCGCACTCCAGAACTTGCAAAAATAAAACAACTCAAAACCAGTTACATGACTGTGAAATTCCTCATCCTCATTGAAGGAATAACAGGTTTCATTAGTCGCTGAATTGTGCCCATATTTCCCTTTATGTTTTGGACCTTGTCTATTTTCTGTAACAGAGCCGCCAAATTTTGATTTACGTATGTTGAGGATAAGTAATTAGATGCACACGAATTCGGAATTGTTTTATCTTTCAGTGGAACTCGGTCTGCTGTCATTATGAGATAATTTTTTTAACATTCTTTTTGCTTTTGACCTTAACATGGCTATACCAGCTTTTGCTTGGTTAATATTTGCACAGTATATTTTGTCTACCTTTTTACTTTCAATTTTTTAGTTTTAGATGTGTTTTTTTGTGAACACCATATACATATATCAAGATCTATATGTTTTTAATGCAACCTGAAAATCTTCCTTTTCATGGAAGTATTTAGACCATTTTTATTTAATGTATTTATTAATATTTTGAGATAAAGTTTTACTATCTCAATTATGTGTTTATTATTTGTCATGCTAGTCTCGGCTCCTTTTTTGATCCTTATTTGCTTATTTTGGATCAATTAAATATATTACCACATTCCCTATGTTAGTTTAGAGAATAACTAAACTAACTCTTTTAAAAAAATTGAGATGTAATTCAAATATTAACGTTGACTATTTTAAAGTGTACAAGTTAATGTTTTAGTATATTCACAAAGATGTGCAGTCATCACCAGTATTTAATTACAGAACATTTTCATTATCCCAAAATAAAACTCTACTACCCACTAGCAGTCACTCCCAATTCCCAAACACCCCGCACCCCCACACACATATTCCAGTCCTTGGCAACCAATAATGTATTTTCTGCTTCTATGGATTTGCCTATTCTGGACATTTCATATAAATGGAATCATACAGTATGTGGTTCCTTTGACTTACCATCACATTTTCAAGGTTTATCCACATCGCAGCATGTATCAGTACTTTATTCCTTTTTTTTCTTTTTTTTGCCAAATAACATCTATTGTTTAGATATACTTTATTTTGTTGATTCATTCATTGGTTAATGGACACTTAGATTGTTTCCATTTTTGTCTTTTATGAGTAATACTGCTATGAACATTTGTATACAAGTATTTGAGAACCTGTCTTCATTTCTCTTTGTTATATAACTAGGAGTAAAATTACAGGGTTATAATGTAACCCTATGTTTAACCTTTGAAGGACTGCCTACCTGTTTCCCACAGTGGCTGTACCAATTTACTTTTCTTCCAGCAATGATGGAAGATTCTAATTTCTCGCATCCTCATAACATTTGTTACTTTCCATTGTTTCTTATTATAGCCATTCTAGTAGTATGAAGTGATATCTCATTGTAGTTTCGATTTACGGTTTCCTAATGACAAATGATGTTGGGCATCTTTTCATGTTCTTATTGGCTGGCCATTTATATATCTTCTTTGGATAAATGCTATTTAGATATTTTGCCTGTTTTAAAATTGGGTTATTTGTCTTTTTATTTTTGAGTTGTAGGTGTTCTTTATATATTCTGGATGCTTGACCTTTATCACACATATATTTGTAAATGTTATCTTCATTACGTACTTGTGATTTATCTTTTCACGTACTTGGTAGTGTTCTTTGTAACACAGAGTTCTATTAATTTTGATGAAGTCCAATTTATTTATTTTTTATTTTTGTTGCTTGTGCTATTAATGTTATATCTCAGAAATCATTGTCTAATTTAAGATTATGAAGATTTACACTTATGTTTTCTTCTAATAGTTTTATAGTTTTAGGTCTAACATCTAGGTATTTGATCCATTTTTGAGTTATTTTTCTACATGGTGTGAGTTAAGGGTCCAACTTTATTCTTTTCCATGTGGAAATCCAATTTTCCTAGCATCATTTTTTGAGAAGACTACTCTTTCCCAATTGAATAGTCTTGGCACCCTTGTTTAAAATCAATTGATACGGATTAATGGGGTTATTTCTGGACTCTCAATTCTATTCCATTGATCTGTATGTCTATCTTTTGCCAGTGTCACACTATCTTGATTACTGTAGCTTGCAGTAAATTTTGAAGTTGGGAGGTATTAGTCCTCTAACTTTTTTCTTTACTTTCAAGATTGTTTTGGCTATTCTAAGCCGCTTATATTCCATATGAATTTTAGGATCAGCTTGTCCATTGTTGTAAAAGAAAAGGCAGCTGGAATTTTGATAGGAATTTCAGTGACTGTATATAAATTATGAATTTTGCTGGCTTAACAATGATAAATCTTACAATCTGTGTGTCTTCCTATTTATTTAAGTTTTCTTCATTTTCTTTCAGCAATATTTTGTAGTTTTCGGTGTACAAATCTTGTATTTCTGTGCTTAAATTTATCTCTAAGTATTTTATTCTTTATGATTCTATTGTAAATAAAATTCTTTTTTTATTTAATTTTCAGATTGTTTATTATTAGCATATAGAAATACACTGATTTTTGTGTCCTGCAGACTTGATGAACTCATTTATTAGATTCTAACAATTTTTTCTTTGTGGATTCTTTAGCATCTTCCAAATATAACATCATGTCATCTGCAAATACATAGTTTTACTCCTACTATCTGGATGCCTTTTATTTCTTTTTCTTGTCCAATTGCTCTGGCTAGAAGCTTCATTATAATGTTGAATAGAAATTGCAAGAGCAAACATCCTTGTCTTATTCCTGATTTTATGGTGAACGCTTTCAGAATTACCCTTAAGCATGATGTTAGCTGTAGGTTTTTTGCAGATGCCATTTATCAGGTTGAGGAAGTTCCCTTTTATTCCTAGTTTGTTGAGAGTTTTTTGGCTGTTGTATTTGGCTGTTGTGCTTTTCTTTCCTGCATTTAGTGAGATGATCAGGTGGCTTTATTCTTTATTCTGTCATTGGTGGCGTATTATATTAATTGATATTTTTATATGTTGAATCAACCTTACATTCCTGGGATAAATCTCACTTGGTCATGAAGGATAATAATTTTTGTACAATGCCAGGTTATTTTGTTCAGAATTTTTGCATTTATATTAATAAGAGATATTGGTCTATAGTTTTCTTTGTGATATTTTTGTCTGGTTTCGGGGTTAGGGTAATACTGGCTTAAGAGATTAAATTAGAAACTGTTTTATCTTCTATTTTTTGGGAGAGTTTGTGAAGAATTGGTATTTATTTATTTTTTTAATTTGATAAAAAAAATTATGAATGAAGCCATCTGGTCCTGGGCTTTTTTTTCATGGGAATTTTTTTGATTACTCACTCAATTTCTTTAATTATTATATTCAGGTTTTCTGTTTCTTCTTCACTCAGTTCCAGTAGTTTGTATCTTTCTAGGAATTTTTTTTCATTTCATCTAGCCTATCTAAGTTGTTGGCATACAGTTGTTCACAGGACAATGTATAATTTCTACATGTTTTCAAATTTCTTAGATTTCTTTTTGTTATTGTTATCTAATTTCCTTCCATTGTGGTTGGAGGATATACTTTGTATGATTTCATTCCCTTTAAATTTATTGAGACTTGTTTTATTTTTAAACGTATGGCCTTTCCTGGTAAATGTTCCTTGTGCTCTTGAGAAGAATGTATATTCTGCTATTGTTGGGCGGAAGGTTCTATAGGTGTGTGTTAGGTCTAGATGGTTTATAATTTTGTTCAAGTCTTTTATTTCTTGGTTGATCTAGGTGTTCTATCCATTACTGAAAGTGTGGATTGAAGTCTCCAATTTTTATGAGTTGAATTGTCTGTTTTTGCTTTATGCCTCAGCTTCACTTTGGGGCTCTGTTAGGTCTCTCCTGGATCTCGTAAAGTAATTTCTCAGTATTTTATTATCTTTTTGATGCTTTAATACCTTAAAATATTTATTCTAGCTTTATTTGTTGTCTTCAGTAGAAGGTTGCTCCAAATTATCTAGTTCATAATAACTAGAAGCTGAATTCATCCAATGATTGTTTTGTGATTACTAAAATAAAACCTGATCATATGACAGAAAATCATAAAGTGATAGGTAAAAAACACAACTAAAACCTATACCCACTAAATATTTAGGGGAGATTTGAAGAATTTGGTTAGTAAATCTGGTGGCTTTGGTAAAGAACAAGATTTAGCAATAAGATATTTCACATGATAGTCTCTGGAAACTGAAGAGGTTCTGTTGATTCTTGTTAATGACCTAAATTTTCTTAGGATAAGTTTGTACAGACAAAGTTTAATTTGGTCCTTAAATCCTATACAAGTTTTCTTTCTAAGGTTGGCTATATTCCTTTGGATGCCCTCCTGATGGCCCAGTAAACGTCCCAATTTCCTGAGTCAAACTTCGGGGCTGGTCACTGCAGGATTCTAACCACCAGTCAGTGCTCAATTCAGGGCTAGGGTGTGAGAGTTGTATGGGTGGAAAGAAGCATCCAAGAGATAATAGTAGTTGCAAGGAAGAGAAGAGTCAACTGGAGAGGCAGGCAGGACAAGCCACTGAGTTCTCCATGAGAGTAAATACTAGGAATTCAGGGATTCAGTCCCCATGACAGCGGTTAGTGAGAAAAAGGAAAAATGCAAGGATAAGTAGGAAGAGTGAGGAAGGCACTGACCTAGCACTTGTCCTTCCCCTGGAATACCTGTCCCTCCTCTTCTTCTGAAATTCCACTTCTCCTTCAACATCAGCTTACATACCATCTCCCGCAGGAAGGCTTCTTCTAGTTGTGTGGTTGACACCGTCCCCCTACCATGCCCTCCATGTAACATATCGCTCTTGTCCTTGCTGTATTCTCTGCTATTTAGGTGTTTGTGGTGCATCTCATGCAATGGATGGCAACTGTATTAGGTCAAATACAGCGTCTTTAAAAAATTTTGTGTCCCTATGCTGCTCATGGATGCAGAAAGTTATTCTGTGGACCCTGTGGAATTTTCTAAGTCTGTAGGAGAGCCTGGGAAACTGGGAACTGCTTTCACAACCCGGGATGGCCAGGTAGGGGAGACCCTGGCCCGATCAAGTTATTGAAGAATTTTGAGGGTTCTTTATCCATTCCAAATACTGGCTGGATATGTAGTCCACAAATATTTTCTCCTGGTCTCTGTGGTCTTTCACAGAAACTAGGTTTTAAATTTTGATGACTTCCAATGTATCAGTTTCTTTTTATGGATCAGGCTTTTGGTGTCAAATCTAAAATCTCTTTTTCTGGTCCTAGATCCCAAACTTTTATCTTATAATTCCTCCCTCCCACCCCTGAAGTTTGTTATAGTTTTACAATTTACATTGAAGTTTGCTGTTTATTTCAAGTTAATGTTTACATGAGGTGTGAAGTTTAGGTCAAGAGTGTGTGCGTGTGTGTGTGTGTGTGTGTGTGTGTGTGCGTGCGTGCACGTGCCTATGGATGTGCAATTGCCCTAGTCCTGTTTGATGAAGAGGCTATCTTTCCTCTTGTGAATTGCTTTAGCAATTTTATCAAAGATCAGTTGGGGATATTTGGGTCTTTATTCTATTTCATTGATTAATGAGTCTACCTCTCTGTCAGTATCATATGTTCTTTATTAGGTATATAATAAGTGTTGAAATAGGGGCAACTTAATTCTTGTTTTTCAAAATTGCTCGAGCTAGTCTAGTTTCTTCGTCTGTCCAGAGAGGTGGTTGTTTTTTGTTTTTTTGTTTTTTTTAAGATAAATATGCATACTTTTTTCTTTTAACACCAAGGGAAGTCCCACAATTTGCTTTTTTCGTTTAACAGTTCATCACCAACATTTATCTCTTTAAGAAAATACACATACAAATTCATAGTATTGCATTGTAAGGATATGCTGGAATTTATTTAACACACTTTCCTCTTGAGGAATGGCTATTCTCTCTTGCCCCAATTTTTGTTATTATCGTAAGTAATGCCAAAATCAATGTTACCAAACATGTGTTTGTACTAATGTTCTCCACACATTTACTGTCTTTTAACCTTGCTTCTATTTCATTTTAATATCCTGTGATTGCTTACCAATCATATCCTTATAACTCTCTTTTTCTTTTTTTTGTCTTATGCTTTAGAAATACCTTCTCTACACTGAAATTCTAGAATAAAATGATTCATCCATGTTCTCTACCAGTACTTTCAAGGTTTCAGCTTGCAGTCCACATCAGCTGAGCTCTGGCAGAATTTTCTAATTTTCTAAGTTTCTAGAATTTTTCTAATTTCTGCCTAGGAACACCGCTCGTGCAGCTCTGGGAAGCACCAACAGGGCATTCTGGCCGGAGGTGTCTTCGGGAAAATTTCCATGTCCCCTCCAAAGCTGGGAACCCGCCCAGTCGGCCTGGGTGTTGCATGGGGGCGGGTGGGGGGCAGGGTGGGGGGGGTGTCTGTCCTCTTCCCGGAAGCCGTCCCTGGGTGAGAACTTCAAATTTTTCGAAGTCCCCCTTCCGTTGCCAGGGTAGCGCTGTGCTGGGCAGTAAGGCCGGGAGCTCTAAGGAGGACGCCCAGGGTCCGCGAGACCCGATCCGCATTGCCAGCGGTGCACCCTCGCCGGCACGCGATCCGGACCCTTCCCGCTGACATTCGCATCTGTTGTCGGGCGCCACCTGGCGGCCGCTTGTGTAGTTTTTCGCCGAAGCTCCCGCAAAAACATCAAAGGGGTAGGATCCGGCCGCGGTGCCGGTTGTAGAGTTCCAAGAAGTTGGCAGAGATATGAGGATCGTCCTGGTTCCGATGGGGCATTGAAGCGTCAACCATTCGCCGGAGATTGGACAAGCAACAGTATAGTGGCGAGAGCACTGCCGCTCTCCTGGGAAGAGTGGTGGGGCTGGCCCGGCGGGTCGTCCAACAGGCTCCGGTGCCCCGCGGCGGGTGGGAGCCAGCGGGACCTTAGCGGAGGAAGGGGGTGGGCGTGCCCCGCTCCCAGACGCCGTCCTGTATGTGGCCAGCTCATAGGGTCTTCCACCGGAATTTTCCGAGTTCCTCTCCCGCGGCGGGGCTCCTGCGAGGTATGAGGGGAGGGCGCCATGGCTTCAGACGCCGTCCCGTGTGGGGCGCGGTCGTAGGAATTTTTTTCCGCCAAATATTTACAAATCGTCTTATTTGGAGCTGGGGACCACACTAGGATGGTCGAGGTAGACGTCACAGATAAAGCCTCGCGGGCTTCCCCGTCTTCCTTCCGCGAGGCAGCGGGGGTTGGGTGGGGGCGGGGTGGGGGGGGACCACGGTGACACGCAGCGAGTGAGCCCTCGCTGGCCCGGGGACCCAGATCCATCCCGGTGGCTTCCGCACGGGTGGTGCTGCTATATCTGGATCATTTCGCTTTTCTCTAACTCGGGAGAAGGGTTCAAGGGAGAGGATCCAGCCTTGGTGATCCAGGCAGAGTTCTAAGAGGAAGTCGGAGAAGGCAGGATCGTCCGGGTGGCGATCCCACTCATGCGGGGAGTGACGTCCCCGGAGATAGCACTGCAGTCGTGTCTCGGTCGGCCAGCCCACGCAGGGCCCCTCGCCGCGGTGACCGACCCACATTGCCTGCGTAGGACACCCTGGGCCTGGCAGTGCTCTCGCCACTATATATTGTCTAAAGCAAGTCTCCCTCTCTTCTTCCCTGTCATTCCTATTTCCTCTCCCCTGAAACAAACTATATTACTAGTTTCTTGGATAACTTTTCAGTGATACTCTGTGCACATACGAGCATATGAAAAAACATTTTTAAAATGTTCAAAACTACATTAAGTTAAATCTTAGCTTAAGAAATCAGGAAGGAACTGTATTTCGGGTTAATTTTTAATCACTTCTGACAAGCAGGACCAAGACTAGGGTGAGGAGAATGAGGCAGCTTCGGAAAACTAAGCACTCAAGATAAATATTTTAGTAAATCTTGTAAAAATCAAAATTAAAGCAAGAAATCTATGAAGAACAAACTATAAACATTTTAAGTAAAGGCAGCACCAGTGAAAAAAAAAGGGTGGGTGGTGGTGATCCTGGTCATATGAGGCCTAAAATTTATAAAATGGAAGAAGACTTCTTTACGGAAAACAATACGAGATTATAAGTACAAAATTAAGTGAGAAACTGAATATTCAGAATGAGAAAATAAGCAACAAAGTACAGCTTTAAAAAGCTGGAATATACCTCAAACATCACAAAATCCAGAAATCATATATATTTTTATTAATTACCTGAAATGCCTCCATAATACATTTTCCTCTGTAATTTTTCAGGAAAATTTTAGAAACCCTCCATCAAGTTTCTTTCATATATTAACTATGAAAGCTATATTTGCTATTTAGTAACCCAGAGAGAAGGAGAACTCAGTTTTATTATGCCGGCGGTCCCAGAAGAGCTAGTGCTCTGAAAATCTGGGCCCAGAGTTTAGGGGCAATTTCACTTTTATGCCCACATTGTTTCAGTTGGCATGGGCTGATTCACAGATCCCTGAAATTGCTATGGGCTACAGGCTGTTACAGAGCATAGGATTTGCTAACAAGCACTGAAGCAATACATCTTTTCTAACTAGCACCAAAGCAATACATCTTAAAGGGAAGGGATACATCTGTCTAAACACTAAAAGCAATATATCTTAAGGGGAGGGTGAATTCTCAGTTGACCCCAGGATCTTTGTACTATGTAGCAAGTATGTTTACAGAAGCAGAAAAAAAAAGAACTGATTAGAAATGTTGGCCAATTAAGTGGAAAATACCTCTTCACACACACAGGATTCTTATAAATTCTATTTCCCATGACTACTATAAAATGTGTTCTTTTCCTCATGGGCCTCTCCATCAAATATCTCACAGCATAGCAACTGGCTTCGTCAGATGGAGTAAGCAAGAGGGCAAGAGAGAACATGCTAGCAAGAGCATGCTAGCCGCATCCTCTAGTAACCTAATCATAGAAGTGACATCTCATCAGTTTTCGGTAGGAAGGAAACCTTAGGCCCCACCACACCCAGGAAAGCCTACTATACACCGCCTGAATACCAGGAGGCGGGCCCCTTGGGAGCCCTGGTGGAACTGCCTGTCACAGAGCCTTAGGACAACTTCATGTGCTACTGTGAACTCTAGCCTTGTACCTTACTGTCACGCTGTTGGCTGAGTAGGCACAATGGGTCACAGGAGCATCCTGTAAGCCATTCTAATGCCATTCCAACATCTAACAGTGCCTTAGATATGCACACAGGCAACTGCAAACCGCCTAAACACACCCTCGTTGAACTCAAAGAAAATATGTCCCCGACCCACCTGCCCCACATCTGGATCCCAAGAATGCCACTGGCTGCTCCCAGTGGTCTTAGTTGATTGCAGTTAAAATATCTTACTCTTGCAAATTTAGAAGAGAATGACTATCTGAACATCAGAAGGGGTCAATGACCACTCTGGCTTTAGTCATTTGACTGTAAATCCGCCTCTGAGAGGATTGTGATTACTGACCAGGTGTATCCAGAAAAATGCCACAAAGGGGGCAAAATTTAGAAATTGTCTTGAAGACTGGTTTTCATCATGACATTTAAGCCCCTGAAAAATCAATGTGACTTTAAATTAAAGCAAGTCAATCTCTTTCAAAAAGCGAAAGAAGAGTTTGGGAAAATGTTTCTAAGACGCTTCTGCTCTTTTAATACATTACATATATTACATATGGTTTCATGTTATGTTAATATCAGATTACATATTGATAAGTTTAAGCATCACAAAAGAAAACCAATAGTAATAAGATCTTATCTTAAGTAGAAAATGTCTTAACCTGAGGCACAGTCTCAAAGACTAAGAGTCAAGGGCATGTTTTTATTCTCGCTCAGTTCCTGCCTTGAGTGAAAAGTTTCAGCAACTTACTTCTCTTCTTTGAGCCTCAGCTTCCAGATTGAAAAAAATTTGATATTTAAACTAGCTGAGCTCTCTTGGATTCTTTCTCATTTGTCCAGTTCTATCATAGTGTGGTAGTTTAAAAATACGCCTGCAGTTTCTTGGACCCTCTTCCATTAAAAGGTGGAATCTAATTTCTCACTCTTTGGATGCGTCTTCCTTAGTGACTCACTTCTAAGGTGCAGAGTGTAGCAGAAGACACACCGGGAAGCTTCTGAGGTTGGTCATTAAAAGTGATACAGCTTCTGCAAGTCTGGCAGCCCCGAGGCCACTCTGCTGGAGACCACACAGAGAAATGCCTGAGGAGCATCAGACTCCAGCCCCAGCATTCTGAGTCTTCCCAGACCAGGCTCCAGACCTGGAGATTGATGATTCCAAGCCGCCAAAAATGGAGAACAATCAGTCCTATATGGAGCCCTGCCCAACTTGCATATTCATGAACAGAATAAATGCTGAAATGCTGTTAGCATCTTGATAAGCAACTGCTTTATTATTATTATCATTATTATTATTATTATTATTATTTGCAATAGGTAACTAAAACTCATAGTAAATTTAGGAGCCTCTGAATATCTGGGGTAAATATTTCAGCAGCTGATCTACATGATATTTGAAGTAGGATTAAACACATTTTAGGAGTCTGTGTGGTCTAAATTTCAAAAAGTGTTTTGCATGTGACATCATTTAACTATTAACTTGAGGGATCTGAATTGCAGACTAGAAGTGGCCTGGTCCCTGTCTCAGGTGGAACCTCAGGGGACAGCTAGCCTAGGAGAGAAGCCATCTGCACCACCCAGTGTGCCAGAGCAGAGGTGTGGGGTGGGAGCCAGAGACCACCCATTGTTTCCGCATCCTTCAGGAAGCAAGGGAGAGGATCCTACAGTCCCCGTGGACCCCGAGTGGGGTGCTTACCTCTCTTGCTTCTGGAGTCTTTCCTGGCTTCTAAGGAACAACTGTCTCTTGTTTCCTCAGGCCCTTCTGGCTGCGTGGTTTCTCTCCATTTGCAGCCTCATCCTTCTCCTCCCGGCCTTTAAGAGCTGCTGAAAGCTCAGTCCTGGGCCTGCCCCTCCTTTTTTCTCCTCAAGCTCTAGACCAATGTGTGACTAAGCTAACATGTCCAAATTAGGATTCATGCTTGGGCCCTCTGTTTCTCCATGTTGTTTCCTGCCCTAGTGCCTGCAGCCGCTTCAGTCCAACCCCTCATATCTGATCCTATGTTATCTTGGCACCTCCCTCTCCCTCCGCCACCTCTATATTGGTCCATAAATGTGTCGTGTTGGTTTTTGCTCCTACATAGCTCTCAGATTTGTTCACCCCACCATCACCCACTCTACACCCAGGTATGATCACCCTTCACTCAAACAACTGTAATAACCTCCTAATGGGTACCCACACATTATTTTGGTCCTGGAATCTGTTCTTCATCCAGCATCCAGAATGAGCTTTTCAAAACTTAAATCTACTTAGTCATACTCATGATTCAAAATTCTTCAGTGTCATCTCATTGCCCTAAGCCCCAATACTTGGCCCCTCCCTACCCCTCCATCTTCCACTCTGCCAGACATAGCCCCCCACTGCCCTGCGTGGACTAAAATGTTCTCCCCGGAAGTCCTGATACTCACCTTCCTCACAGCTGCTTCCCTCACCTCCCTTACAAGGTAATCAATTTCTAGTGCCCTGTGATGTCAGTAAAAGACAGGCTCTCAGGTGTTGTGTGAGGATGAAAAGTGAGGAGGCCCTGGCTAGAGAACATTTGTGTATCTCCAAGTGGTGTCTCTTGTTCCAGCTGTTTCAGAAAACTTTCACTCTGTTTACCTTTTCTCTGATTCCTGGGGAAGCTGTATGATTTGGAATTTCAAAACCAGCTAGAGTCTCAGCTTTGACATCACACGGGTAAAATAGAAAACATTATTGTAAGGCAATCGTCTGTTTGTAAATAATAAATAAGCAGATGCCTAAAGGCCCCAGGTCAAAATAGATGCAATAGATGACTCCCAAACTAAAACAAATCAATGTGGGCATGTGGGATTTTTTTTTTAAGGGAAAAAACAAACAAACAAACAAAAACAAAAAACACCCTAGTGCTATTCCTAGTCAATAGGACAAGGGACTGGGAACAGAGTAGACCCTGACAAGCTGGGCTTATCTTAGTGACCTGGCCTTCCCCTCTCTCCTAGACCCAAGGCTCAAACCTCCAAGGCCTTGAGCAGTAGGAACTTTTAAAGCTTTTCAAGCTTTTCTCCATTAAAAAGCCCCTTGAGTCCTGAGCATGGTTATACAATCTTGGAATTTGTTTTCAACTGTAGATGTTGCAGCTTGCTGAAGACACTCTCAGACTGAGGAGGCCACGGCACACACAAGAATGTCTCCGGACTGCAGGTGCAAGTGTTGAGCCTTTGCACCTTCATCTGCTTCTCAGAGAAAACCTGGTGGGGGTAGGAGCCAGCCAGGTGATTTTTTTCTCTTACTGGGATTGTAACTGTGATTGTTGTAGTTTTATTGTAGTTTGTAACCATTTTTTCCTTTTTTGTCCTTACAATTTCATTCTCATTTTTATATACATAAAAATGCCTTCTTAACTAATGTGTAACTTGTAGATAAAAGCTTACTTGCTTGAGAACCTTAGGAACAGACTTCAAAGGAAGCTGAATTGGTTCCCAGATCTTTGCCTGAACAGCTCCAGGATGTTTATCAGAGCATGCCTCATAGGACGACTCTGAGTCTTTGACTCCAGCATGAGAAATAAGTTAAGACCGAGAAGACAAGATAGTTGGTGGAGAGACATTCTCCCTCCCTTCCAGGATGTGGCTTGGAATTTCTCCCTTGTCTTTTACTCAGCCCCCTTCCTATAATAACCTCTGTGGTCACTAAAGGAGCAAGATGATCTTTGTGACAGTAGTCTGCCATATTTTCAAGGTGCGGACTCTTAACAAACCTGCTTTCCTCCCCCCGATTCTTGTCTCTCAATTATTGGCTCACTAGCAGCAAGTAGATGAACCTGAGGTCATTTTCGGGAAATATTTGCCCAGACTTGACTGTGATTTACTTGTGCTTGTGTGTCCAAATGTTCTCTTAAAAAATAAAGGCAGAGAAATCCTACAACTGGGAACATACATAAGAGGTCATCTCGAGACTGGTAGGAGGAGTGGAGACATGAAATAGGCCAGTTCTATGACCGCGAGTGGCAGTTGAGAATTGGCAGAGGAACCACCTGAGAAGTGAGGGATCCTGGCTCCATACTGAGCTCCCTAGCCCAGAGTTCAAGTGCTGGGAAGAGAAGTCCCCACAACCTCTGGCTGTGAAAATCAGCTGAGATTGGGGCTGAATGAGACAGAAGGCTGCAGGAGAAGCAGAAATTCCTCTTAAAGGGCTCACACAAGGACTAACTCAGTGATGAACTCATTTGCTCTGACCTCCAGTGCTGGGGTAGCTGCTCGAGGAGTGCCAGGGACGTCCAAAGATGAACTGAGTTGTCTGGCTTCAAGGTAAGGGCTGGAGGGTGGCTTTTCCTAGGATAGAAGTGCTAGCAGAATCCATTTGTTCCTTTGTTGAGCACTTCCCCACTCCCAGCATGCAGATGCAGGCCGCTGCCATAGCTGAGTCTCCATCAACCTGGTTAACACAGGTCACTACGCCCATATGATTCCCTGAGACCCTGCTTCTCCCAACTTGCAGGCCCACCCAAGCTACCTCCAGTATTTTTTTTTTCTCCATACAAATGGCCTATCTTGGCTCATGCTGCAGACTTTCCAAAAATCTCTCAAAGGCTCACAAAATCCAGAGAAGAAGTATTTGGCCTTGGCATGCTCTGTACCTCTTGCTGAGCAGCCCTAAGCCTGGCACTAGCAGCAGCTGGCCTTGGTTTCTGGCTTGGCCTCTCGAGGCAACTAAAAGCCCAACACAGGTGGCAGCCATCTGCAGATTGCTTGGTTATTCTTACCAGGTAGCCCCGGAAGTGCACAGGCTACAGCTGAATCTGGTTTGCAAGCTGGGCTCCTCCCAGGAGGCTCTTGGGCCAGCACACCTGGTGGCCTGCTTTGACTAGAACTGGAGCTGGAGCACCACCCAGGGCTGCATCTGAGGAGGGCACACCCAAAGGACAGACTGGGTGGGCACCAAAGCCCTGCTAAAGTGAATCTTGCTTAGTAGGGTTGGCCACTCATTGGCCAGTCCTCACAACCAATCAGCCAAGGGTGTAGGCAATCCTTCCCAACAATGTGCGAACAGCTACAAGTCTCAATTACAACAGGAGGGCACACACAACCCACACAAAGAACACGCCATGAGCACCTGGCTCAAGTGACTAGGGAAGACTGTATCACTGGGCTTCACAGGACACCTACTACATAAACCCATTCTACTAAGACTGGGAAACTTAGGAGCCCTAATTAATACATAGAAACAAACACAGGGAGGCAGCCAAAACTGAGAGACAAAGAAAGATGTCCCACATGAAAGAACAGAACAAAGCCTTAAAAAAAGAATTAAACTAAATGAAGACAAGCAATCTACCAGATGCAGAGTTCAAAACACTGGTTATGTGGATGCTCAATAAACTTAGGAGAAGAGTAGTAAAACTCAGTGGGAATTGCAATAAAGAGATAAAAATATGAAAATGAAGATAGAAAACATAAAAAAGAACCGGTCAGCAATGAAGAATACAATATCTGAGATGAAAAGTACATTAGAGGGAATCAACAGATTGGGTGAAGCGGAAGATCAAATTGACGATTTAGAGGATGGGGTATTGGTGGACACTCAATCAGAATAGCAGCAAGAAAAAAGAATACAAAAAAAATCAGGATAGCTTAAGGGGCCTCTGGGACAAAATCAAGGGTAACAACATTTGCATCCTAGGGGTACCAGAAGGAGAAGAGAGGGAGCAAGAAATTGAAAACATATTTGAAGAAATAATGATGGAAAACTTCCCTAAACTGGTAAAGGAAATAGACATACAACTCTAGGAAGTTCAGAGAGTCCCAAATAAGATGAACTCAAAGAGGCTCTCACCAAGATATATCATAATTAAATTGCCAAAGTTTAAATTCAAAGAGAGAATCTTAAAAGCAGCAAGAGAAAAGCCATTAGTTACTTACTAGGGAGCTCCCATAAGACTGACAGCTGATTTCTCAACAGAAACTTTTCAGACCAGAAGGGTTTGGCAGGAAATAGTCAAAGTGATGAAAAGCAAGGACATATAACCAAGATTACTCTATCCAGCAAAGCTATCCTTTAGAACCAAAGGACAGATAAAGAGCTTCTCAGACAAGAAAAAGCTAAAAGAGCTCATCAACACCAAGCCAGTATTATGAAAAATATTGGAGGCACTTCTTTAAGAAGAAAAAAATATATCAAAAATATGAATAATAAAATGGCAATAACTACATATCTATCAATAAGTAGTTCAAGTGAAAAAGAATTAAACACTCCAATCAAAATGAATGGATAAGAAAATAAGACCCTTACATATGCTACCTAGAAGAGACTCACTTCAGATCAAAGACGTGCAGACTGAAAGTAAAGGGATGGAAAAAGATATTTTATGAAAATTAAAATGAAAAACAGAAATCTGGGGTAGCAATCTTTATACCATACGAAATAGACTTTAAAACAAAGGCTAAAATGAGAGACAAAGAAGGACCCAGTAATCCCACTTCTGGGAATTTATTCAAAGAAATGCAAATCACTACTTTGAAGGAACATGTGCATAAATATGTTCATCACAGCATTATTTACAATAGCCAAGATACAGAGGCAGCCTGGGTGTCCATCAATGAATGAATGGATAAAGATGAGGTGATACACACACACACACTGAACTATTACTCAGCCATATAAATGAATGAATGAATGAATGAAATCTTGCCATCTGAAACAACATGAATGGACCTATAGGGTATTGTGCTAAGTGGAGTAAATCAGACAAAGACAAATGCTGTATGATTTCATTTACACGTAGACTCTAAAGAACAAAATAAACAAATAAAATAGAAACAAAGTCATAGATATAGAGAACATTTTGATGGTTGCCGGATGGGAGGGGTTTTAGAGGAATGGGTGAAAAAGGGGAAGGGATTAAGAAGTACAAATTGGTAATTACAAAATAGTCATGGGAATGTAAAGTATGGCATAAGGAATATCATCAATAATATTGTAATAACTATGGTGTCAGATGGATATTAGATGTATCAGTAGGATTGCTTCTTAGGTTACATAAAGTTCTAATTACTATGTTCTATACCTGAAACTAATATAATATTGTATGCCAACCATAATTGGGAAATTAAAAAATTTTTTTAACAAGTAAAGGCTACTTGTACGCCTTTTTAAGAGGTGGGAGCCGGTGCACACAGTGTTGGTGCCAGCTAGCAGGACTCCTCCAGGTGCTCCTCCTGGAGCCCTGGGCACTGAGAGGGAGCCGGGACGTGCGCTCCTGGCCTGGCAGGAACTCCACCTGCTCTTGCCTCGCAGCTTGCCTGCTCCTCCTCACTGTCCCCACCTCAGACTCTGCCAAAGCCGCCCCTGGCAACTACTGGCGGCAGCTCCGCCACCCGGCTTTCAAAGGGCCATGAGGCAAGTGCTCCGGTCGAGTGAGATTGTATCCCTGACTCCCTTAAGTTTGGGGAAGGAAGGAATAGGAAGAAAGGGAGTCGCTTCCCAGCTTCCCGGGAGGCGAATTATCCTCAACTGCGCGCCTGCCTCGGAGACTCCCTAGGCTAATGCGAAATCCGGGAGGAGATCATTTCGCGACCCTCCGGAGGGCAGACCGCTCTGGACCTGGAGGTCAACTTCTTGGGCAGGAGGAAGACTTTGTCCAGGCCCGTGTCTCCGGCAGCTGAGTGGAGCTGAGGTATCCACTCCAGGCGCTCGGGAGGAGGACATGTGCGGCCCCGCTGGCGGTGAGGAGGAAGGTGTTGTTAACACCGAGACCCCGACTTCCAGAAAGCCAGTCCCACTTTCGACCCCAGCTCTCGGGGATCTCGGCCCTCCCCCGCTGCGGACAGGTTCAAAGCCCAAATGGCCTCGCCAGAGGCCGCCTCAGGCCCTCATCCTTCTCCTGCTCCGCGCTGGGCAGCTGCAGCTGAAAGCCCGAGTCTCCCAAGTGGAGGTGCATTCTCTTCGCAAGCTCAGGACCCGTGCTGCACGCTCCTTCAAGTGCCCAAGGCATTAAGGCTCCAGAGTAGGGGGTTCATGACCAGGACAAGTTTCAGGGCACAACTGCTAAGTTTGGAGGCATCTGGCCTGCGCCCTTTGGAGACCCCCGCCTCTCGAAAAACTGCCAGCCCCTGGCCTCTGAAGGAGCCGGGCGAGGACGGCGGCGGCACATCGGAGGCCCCGCGCCCCAAAGTTCAGCTCGGGGATGACCCTTTATTCCCGAAGGGAAAGGCTGACCCCTAGCAACAGGAGGAGCCGCTGGAATAACGCCTATCGGCGCCCTCCTCTTCCCTGCCCGCTGACCCCATCTTGCAGGCATCCAAAGTTCCTGCAGTGGTGGCAGCAGAGGCTCTGGGGCTGGGCACGGAGGTGGGTGAGTAGTGGAGGATGCATCGCACGGCTCCGGTGTCTGCGCCAAGGGCGGTTCTCAGCCGCGCGTGCGCCGATCCTCGCCAGTCTGGAGCCCTTCAGCGAGGCCGAGGAGTCGCAGGCACCCTCTCTCTCGGTGCTGCCTGCCTCCAAGCTTTCCCTGCGCCCAGGACCGGGAGCAGCTCGGGGACTGCTGGCCGCAGTGGCTGAGGCTACTTCTCTCGGCACAAGTTGCTCTTCCAGGTCCAGGGGTTGAGTTGAGCAAATTCAACAGAGATCATATGGCCAAGTCTTACTCTCTGGAGCGTCATAGAAAGTCTGCTAACCTCTGCTCTAGAGAAATAGTATGTTTAGTGAATTTTGCCGCTTGGAATAAATCTCTTTTGAATAAAGGTAAAATTGGTTACATTACTCCCAGGCATCTTGGTTAGATGAACACTGAGACACCAAATGTGCAATTCTTACTGTACTGGGGAGAAGAATCGGCCTGATGCTTTCTTTCACACAAGAAGTAATCGCAGTGTAACTAAAACGCAGCACCCATCTGAATTAGCATCAGCTACAAAAACTGCCATATATTTCTGTTCCTCAGAATAGGAGATCTTAAACTATGAAATTATTTGGCTTGCACTTTGGTTTGGGGACATCACCTTTGACTTTGGCAGTGTTTGCTGATCTGATGAGACTCCAGAATGCAGCTGGAAATGGCTCTTGAATCTTCCAAGGGCTGGTTGTTCCGCAGATTACACCCTGAGGCTAGTTAGGATTTAAATTCCTTTGAATCTCTTCAGTACACTTTATATTTGCAGTTTGTTGTGTCTGATTCCTTGTTCTTGGCCATCTTTTAGCTGGCCAATTTTAGCAAGGACCAGAGCCACATTTCAGCCAAATGTAGATTTTTGAGATGGCAGAGATCAAGGTAAAGATGTGCAATGAGATTGGCTTAGAGAATCTAACAAAAATCTACTTAAGAATTAAATAAGAATATTAAGATTCTATTAAGAATAGAATCTATTAAATTCTAGTTAAGTAATGAGCTCAGAGCCAGTTCTATTGAGAAATCAACGTGCATACAAACATTTCTAATAAAGTAATTTACAGACATTTAAAGAAAGTGAGCCAGTATAATTTGCTGCTGATAGTATTCACTCATTTTATTCATATTATTGGCATTGCTCAGGGTCTCCTATCTTTTGAAACTTGCTACCTGAAGTAATTTCCCAAAGAGAGTCAATAGTATCGTAATGGATCCTGAAATGAGAAATTTGGTCTGAAAATCTGGGTTAAATAAAATGAAGACGGAATGAATTCATGACCTAAGCTTGAAACATTTAATCTCCAAGTTGGAGCTTCATGAGCACATCCCACAAATGACTTTTCCAAAATAGCCACACCCGTGTTATGTCAAGAGAACGTCCACTCCAGCAGAGTTTATGGTCATGGGGAAGTAAGTGGCCCCTGGCAGTGCTCTGTGGAGAATCTATGGTTTCAGCTCCTCCCTCGACATTGTGGGCTAAAGAATCCTTGTTATCAGGAGGCTGTTCTGATGCAGTTGAAGTGGCATCTTTTTATATCTTCAGTAAGTGAGAGTGGTAACTATTTCTCAGAGTTAGGTTTGTTCCTAGGTTTTACATTATATAAAAAGAAATATATAATTTATATTCAAAACCAGTTTAAATAAGCCAGAGCATTCCCTTTCTGTGTTCCTATCAGTCTGATTAAGGAGCAGCTATGTTTTCACACACTGATTTCAGACATTTTTTTGATATGGCATTTTTCAGCCAGAAAACCCAAATGCTTGTGTCACCCATGTCGCAATTTAAGTGAAGAAGACCCCATGATTAGTGAGATCTTATTTGGTGTATTAGGATGGTAAATTTATAAATCCAATTGAGTTTGAAGATCTCTGATATATCTATAAGAATAATAAATACTTGGATATTAAATGGCAGACAAATGCTTAACAATGAAAGATAATACGTTCTTTTGGGACAAATAACCTAGTACATATTTAGAAAGGTCTGTGAGTCCCTCCTTCACGAAAAATATCTGACTAGAAGTTGCTTCTGATACCAGAGTCCTGAATTATTTTGGACTTTGCTGTTTACCAGAAAGTTATTGAAAATGAATGTATGTATTTGTGTAACATGCCCTGGAAGATTGGTTTTTCTGGCAGAAACAACGCCTTCATGATGGATTGTAAAGGCAGTGGGTTCAGAGGCCAGGGGCTGCCCCTGCCTGACACGACACCCCACTATCTTGAGCCCTGAGAAGGTGGATGGGATGAAATGCCTGCTCTGGGCCCCTGGCCTGCGCTTGTTCTCCCTCAACCCATGCAGACTCTGGCCTGGGCAGAAGTGCTCTGACAATGTTTGTGAGGTCGAAGGCATAGCTTTTTGAGCCTTCAGTTTTGACTGTGCTACATTGGTTGCTTCGGCATTTCTTACAAATGGAGTCTGTTCAATTTGGATAAAGTTAGAACCATGGGTTTCTAACACAATTTAGCAACATTCTCTATAGGTAAGCAGAAGAGGAAATCATGGGTATCTGTGATAAATTATCTATATACCTTTTAGATGTCCCACAGAGATATGCATACTCTGACTACACAATAAAGTCACTGTAAAGTAATATCACATTAGGTGTGATGTGAAGTAACCTGAACATTTCATAAGAAAACGTTAATTCTGACATCCTGACTGGTGATGATAAAATTTGTACTTGGAAATTCATAAATAAATTCTGCACCCCCCAAATTTTAATTAAATCTATAGACTAAGTACAAAGCAAGCAACACCCATGATCTGCCACTTATCAGTTGTGACAATGGGCAAATTATTTCCCATTACAAACCCTCACAGTTCTTATGTGTGAAATGGTTAAATAACTTTTATATTGTGTTGAGGGAGTAAATGAGCTAATGGGTGAAATGCTTCTTGTACAGCAAAAGCTTGATGACTAAAAGCTACAGGTATATCATTAAAATCCAAAGAACCCTGATAGAATGTCCAAAGTTCTTCATGACAAGCTTTATATGAAACTTGGGGTCAGCAGTTGCTGCCTCTCTCATCTCAACACAAATCAAACATTCATTACCAGATATAAGAAAAGACAGGTTTAGCTTCACAAGTCAGTGATGGCTCCTGGGACTGCTGTGTGTTAGGACAGTTCCAGTCTGACCCTTCCTGTAGGATGAAGTCTCCTTTTCTCTTCCATTTTTTTAGGACCTCGCAGCTTTAATAATCTGTGTTTCTCCTATAGCTCCATCCTATCTCCTTGCTCACAGAATAATAGAAGCCGTTCTTAATTTACCATGTTAGTGGCTGTAATGGCATTAGGCATGTGATGAACATAAGGGAGAGAGATGAGTGAGAGCACAAATTTCTAGATCAGTGGGAAGCAGATATTTTATCAGATGAGTCTAGGGTCGCAGGTGCTGGGGTGGAGGTAGGAAGTCAGGCAAGAGAGAGCCATGAGGAGTCATTATTTTCCCTAATTTTAAACATATTTAAGTCTTTATAGCCTGTACTTGAACGGTTTGATAGTTTCAAAAAAGATTCCTTTACTAAACTGTTCAAAACAGCTCCAACTTGAAAACTGAATGTGATGTATTCAGTGTCGTTTTCATAATTTTGACTGTATTGAGGAGAAGCAGCACAACAGACAATGGAATGTAGGGCGATGGTCAGCGAAAAGGACTAGGAAGCTCCAAGCTCTCATTCCCCCACAGTAACATCAATAAACCAGAATCTGTCTGAATCAGCTGGGGATCTCAGCCCAGGGGACCCAAGAAGTACAACAATGATTTCTTTGTTACTCCCACTACTGCCAGCCCTGACAGGATTACCCATTAGCCTCCAGTGTGTGTGTGTGTCTCCTTTCTTCCTGGCACTCCCGGACTTGCTGAGTGCCCCTGCATGTTTTGTGAGAGCACTGGCCGTGAGCATGACAACAGGCCTGAGGCCTTGGTCAGTCTTGTGTCCTGGGAAACTGAGTGCACATGAAGTTAGTATGATGGGTTCGGGAGCAAAAATTCAGTTGTCCCGTTGGCTCGTCCCCGCTGTGCAAAGGGAATGTCCTTTCTTCTGAAGAGCAGCCGAAGGCTTGTGGAGAGGACCGCACTGGTGTAGATTGGGTCCAGCAACCCCTGGCTTAGAGATTGGAGTAGCCCAGTGAGTGGATACAAGCTCCTGGTATGAGAGAAGTTGGCCCTGGGCCTGGGTAGAGAAAAGAGGTTGAGGGGTTGGGATGAGAGCTGCCTGCCTGGGGACTGTAGCAGGAAGGAGCAGAGAAGCAGGTGAAGACACTCCTCTTTTTGTCTCTGGACACCAGGATATACGGAAGACTTTACTCTTGTTTTCAAAATTGCTTTTAGCTATTCTAATTCTTTTGCTTTTTTGTATAAGTATTTTTAAAAAGTAAATACATACGCTTTTTTCTTTCTTTCTTTCTTTCTTTCTTTCTTTTTTTTTTTTTTTTTTTTTTTTTTACCTCTGGAAATTCTACAACTTGCTAGATTTCATTTGCCAGTTCATCAACATCTTTTCATGTCAGTACCTATAGAAATGCCTCATTAAAAAATGCAAGTAAACCTAATTGAGAGTATTGCATTGTATGGATTTACTAGAATTTATTTACCTGGTCCTTCTTAATGGCTATTTTCCCCCAATGTTGTTATATTGAGTAATACTTATATCAATTATCTTATTGCACATGTATTTTTACAAATGTTTCCCACACTTGTTTGTTGACATTGGAGGGGAAGGATGATCCAAGGGACCTCCTGAAAAAATTATGGGTTGAACCGTGCCAGCCAAGAGCTTCAAGGAGGACACTTGCTTTGACTCTTGACGCCTTTCACCCGGCGCGTGCGGACTCGATGGGAGAGACGCGCTCCGAGGTGGGCCGCGACGCCGCTAGGCTTCCGACCCGCCCTGCGTCCTCGCTAGCCGAGGATTCGGATCCGTCGCTCTGACCTTCGCGCCGGTTGTTTGGCGCCATCTGGTGGTTGCTTTTTATCCTTCGGGGCTCCAGCAAAATGGGCAGAGATGAGATTTGACGGCGGTGCCGGAGGCAGAGTTCCAGGTGGCCCGCAGCACTAGCAGGGTGATCGGGGCTGTGCCAGGGCGTCGGCGTGGCATCCATTCGCCCGCGATCGGATCTGCAGGTATCGGGTTACGGCGGGCCCGAGCCCCGGCTGGGTCATCAGCACGCGCGGTGCCTCTGCGCTGGGTCATCAGCGCTCGCGAATCATTCGTGGCCACCGCAGGGAAACCGAGAGGCTCTCCCTGTTTTTGGAGTTTCCGTTTCCAATTTTTACTCGTCCCACCTGGATGGAGGTAGGGACTGGCCCGGAACATACGGGGAGGGCGCCTCGTGGATCTCGGTTCTCGGAACTTCCAAATTTTACAAAGTCCTCCCCGCCTCCGGAGCTGGGGACCCGGTTCAGATGACCGAGGCGAGGAAGACCGCAGAGGGTTTCCCAGGGTCTCCCCCTCTTTTTTTCTGATGGGAACCGTGAAGACCCAGGCTCACAAGACGCCTAGAAATAAGTCCTTGAAGGCCTCGCGGACCCAGATCCGTTCCGATACGGTCTTCGTCTGTAGTTCTGAGTTACCTGGCGGCCGTTTTTATATAGTTTTCTCTGGATCTCGTCGGGAAACGGTCTATGACTGACAGCTTCCTCATTTTTAGCCCCCCTTTCCATTAGAACCAGACGGGAGAAAGCCAAATAAGCAATCAGGTAGGATGCCGGCCTTCAAGTCAGCCCGCCTCCAGCCTCCCTGCATCCCAACCTTGGATCAGGATGTGTCTTCGTTTTTTCCACCAGAAAGCTCTCCCACTTCTCCGTTTGCGTTTGAGTCTCTAAAGGCAAGTGATGCTGCTCAACTCTCTTGCTTTACGGAGCAAGCTCTGAATAGTGTTTGTTCTCATGTGGGTGGTCTGTGTTTATCTCTATGGGGTTAAGTAAAGTGGGAACTAAATAAAGCATGCAGAATGGTATGCGTTGACTTTAAAAAATGCATTTATTTACTCATCACACAATTTAAAAAAATTGAGATCTAATTCACATGCCATAAAATTCACTCTTTAAAAAGTGATTCTTAGAGTATTCACAAAGTTATGCTGCCGTTATCACTATCTAATTCTAGAATATTTCATCACCTCAAAAAGAAACCCAGTACTCATTAAATAGTCACTTCTATTCCACCCTCCCCCAGCCTCTAGCCACCACTGATCTTCTCTCTGTGTCTGTGGATTTGCCTATTCTTAACAGTTCATGTAAATGGAATCATACAACATGGATTCTTCAGGTCTGGTTTCTTACACTTAGTTAGCATGTTTTCAAGGCTCTTCCATGTTTTAGCATGTATTAGTGATTAGCCTTTGTTTGGCTTAAAATTGTTCTATTCTATTAAGATTAACACACACACACACACACACACACACACACACACACACACACACACACATAAGTATATATTTGCATGTTACCAATGTTTGTTTGTTTGTTTGTTTGTTTGTTTATTTATTTATTTATTCCCCTCTTTAATCCCTCAACCCCCACTTCCTCCCCTGACCTACGGATGTTGCCGATATGCCATCTCCCCTTAAGAACAGATCTTGGAAGGCGGGGTGTCTCCTCTCACGTGCTCACTGCTCGCACCCGGGGCCTGGCGCCCTGGGGGTATGGTCCATGGCTCCACTTGGGTTGTGAACCCAGGACCTTCTGCGTGTAAAGCAGACATGCTAACCGCTACACTATGGAGCCACCTCCCCAATGTTTTTTTAATTGTGGAAAGTACACATAACATAAAATTTGCCATTTAAACCATTTTACTTGTACTGTAGCATTAAGTTCTGTAGCATTAAGTACTGCCCTCCTGCCAGAATCCAACTCGTCTCACCCATCCAAAGCTACCAGCAAGCCTAGAGGGCACCCATTCTGACCTTCCTTGGGACCTCCCATGGCACCCACCCACACCAGAACCCCACATGTTGGTGCTCCCCATGGTGGCCAAAGAAGATTGCTCCTGAAGGAGAGAGGCACGTGAAGAGGCCCTGGTGAAGAAGGCAGCTCCCCCAGGGGAGATGATTCTGCTTGAGCTGGGCCGGGACAATGAGGAGGTACCCTGGGGGCTGGCAGTTACCCAGAGGCTCTAAGAAGAATGGTCTCTTGAAGGCGTGTTCTGTTGGGATTCCTGCCAGGAGGACAAATGGGCACCTAGGTTGTCTCCCTTCATTTCTCCTTTCTTTTCTTTCCCCTTCCACCAGAAAGAGGCAGAGCTGGAAGATAAAGGAATGAATAATTTTCTAGACTACCCATAACTCAGGGCTACCTTATCAAACCTATCTTTATTTTCTCAACAAAAGCCTTTAAAGAACCAGGCTTTACTCCCTGTTTCAGTACACGATCACCCATGTGCCTGTCTCACACAGTCCTCATCTTTCCTTCCCTGCTCTAAGGTTTCACTCCCCCTGAAGGCTTATTCAAATCCAATGATCTCTGTGGGTTCTCTCCAGCCCAGGTCGTTCTCTTGATTTGGCGCCGGTCTAGTACTTGGCCATTTTGTTATTCTCCATGTGTTTGACTGGTCTCTCCAACAATGAAATAAAACTCTCAGGGGGAAAGTCTTATGCTGGCCCATAATGTGCCTCTACCACAAACTGCTCACTCTCCCCAAACACAGTTAGTGCTTTCTTTTTAAAACCGTATTCCTGTTGGATAGACATGCAAGTGAAAAGTTATTGCTGGATCAGCAAGAAATAGATGCCCCCTTTTTTCCAGCTAGGTTTAGATTCTGTTTTAAGAATGTCAGAGCCTAGCAGACGACAGGGAGAAAAGTTTTCAATTCAGAAAAAAAAAAAAAGGAATACACTTGTTGACACAGGCACTAGACCAGAGGGTGGTAAGGATTCCAAGAAATTCACTGTGCCTCAGTGGAGGGCCTGGCTGGCTTCTCTGCCCATTTAATCCCAGGTGTGGAATCTCATAGACCGCGCATGGGCTGGGCTGAAAGATCTGCTCACTCATAACAACACTAAACCTCCACAGAAGATAAGACCGTCAATGCTGGAGATTGGTCCAATTATTTCTTGCTAACATTCAGTGGGTTTTCAGGATGGTTTCCATTCTTTTGATTTAACTGGAACTGCAGGCTCTAAGAACCAGAAAGATTGTTAGGGATCCTGGAATCTGTCCATCCCACTTGAGCAAACACCCAAGTCGATAGGACTTAGGCGACATCACAAATCAATCAGCATCTAGCTGAAGTTAGAGCTCCTTGTATATGATGACATTCGCCAGGTTTCAATCTGTCAGTCCCTGTGGCTCGTTTGTTTCCACCATCCTTATATCTCCTATCACACCATACTTCATTCTCTGATTTTTAAGAAAATATTTTGTTTTTAGCAGTCAGAGTTAGTGAGATATCTTTTCCCCACTTTAGACAAACTTCTATTTATACATTACAAGAAGGGTATATAAACCTATAGTTTTAATATGGAGCTATGCCAAAACTTGGCAAATCATCCTAAAGATGTTACATGTTTGAAGTATGAGTGGAACAGTATATTTGGAAAATTTTGACAAGATCCTTAGCATTAATATTGTAGTAGTTGATCATATATGTGCTGCATATATCATATGTATGCTCATAAAATAAAACATTCCTTTAAAAATCTAGAACCAATCGTATTGTATTAAACTGTCTCTGTATTCAAGACAGATGAAGTCACATGAATTCACTAAATAATTGGTAGAATGCTCTATTGAAATGTCTTAGCAAAGCTTAACTGATAAATATTTAAGTGATACTCTCCCCAAAAGTAAATAAAGTAGCTTTCTGGCTGATGAGAGAAAAAAGTTTCTGTTTAGTGCTATTGAACTTTCTAAGAAATCCCATCACATTCATGGAAAAGGACAAAGATCTTTTATAGGAAACCATTTCCCTTGTTTCCTGTCAGGCTTACTAATTGCTGAAAGCCTTCCTTCTCTGCAGCCGGAATGTTTCATGACTAACACAGGCCACATTATTGTCACCACACTATTAGTTGTACTGAAGGGCTTGAAATACTGGGTGAGGCTATGGATGAGGGCATTAGAGGTGACTGCTGTGTTGTCCCAGATCAGAGTATATGTAAAGCAATCTTCCTCAAGTCCCTGATGATCATCTTTCAGTTCCAGAATCCAGAGAACAATAGCCACTGGAGCGATATAGCTATGCACTTGGCCATATGAGATTTCCTGAGTATTAAAGAATTATAGACAGATGAAGTAAATGTTATCTCCCCTAGAAGTATCAAAATGCTAGCAGTGAGACAGCTTCTTAGGAGATTTCCCCCCTAGATTTTAGTCACAGAGGTAGTTGACCCAGCAAACTTAACTAGTTCTGCAGGCCTTTAACAACATGTTACTTTTATGTTAATTAAACCACACGAATGGGTTTGAACATGCCCCAAATCTTGATAATATGGAGCTGATTTTTGCAACTCAGATAATATTAATTGTGCACTTGGAATCTGTGGATGGATATAAATGAGAAATCTGTGACATAAAAAGGCACAAACAAATTTCAGGTGCACACACACAAAAAAAATTCAGGTGCAGGTATGGCAGGAAGACTCTTGCATTGAGTATGCCCTAATTCAGAGAAAGCAAGGTTGACTCTAGATCTTCGAATGAAGTGACATTCCCATGGGTAGGACCTTTTGTGTTCCTGGAGTAAAGCATTCCACTTGACTAGACCTGAGACACTCGGGGTGAGAGGAGTGATGGGGAGCTGCATCATCCAATACTGTCAGCCTTAGAACTCCCTAGTATATGCAACTGTTCTGAAGGTGGGATTCAGGCTGAAGTCTAGAGGTCAATTTCCAGTGTCGACGTATAGCAAATGAGAAATACCTCCATAAGTTAACTTCTTCATTGACCAAGCATATGGATATATATGTCTCTTCGAAGTAGTGTTTTGGGTTTCTTTGAATGAATATCCAGAAGTGGGATTACTGGGTCCTTCTTTGTCTCTCGTTATAGCCCTTGTTTTAAAGTCTACTTTGTCTGGTGTAAGCATTTTTTGTTTGTTTGTTTGTTTCCATTTTTATGAAACATCTTTTTTCATCCCTTTACTTTTAGTCTGGTGTGTCTTTCAATCTGGAGTCTCTTGTAGGCAGTATATGTAAAGGTCTTGTTTTCTTATGCATTCAGTCATCCTATTTTTTGATTGGAGCATTTAATCCATTTAGATTTAAATAATTGTTGATAGATATGTAGTTATTGCCATTTTATTATTAATATTTTTGATCTCTTTTTTCTCTTCTTCAAGAAGTTCCTCTAACATTTCTTTCATAATACTGGGTTGGTGTTGATAAACTCCTCTAGCTTTTTCTTATCTGGGAAGCTCTTTATCTTTCGATTCTAAATGATAGCTTTGCTCAGTAGAGTAATCTTGGTTATAGGTCCTTGTCTTTCATCACTGTGAATATTTTGTGCCAGTCCCTTCTGGCCTGCAAAGTTTCTGTTGAGAAATCAGCTGACAGTCTTATTGGAGCTCCCCTGTAGGTAACTACCTGCTTTTCTCTTGCTGCTTTAAGATTCTCTCTTTGTCTTTAACCTTTGGCATTTTAATAACAGTGTGTCTTGGTGAAGGCCTCTTTGGGTTCATCTTGTTTGGAACTCTCTGAGCTTCTTGGGGTTGTATGTCTATTTCCATCGCCAGGTTAGGGACGTGTTCCATCATTATTTCTTCAAGTAGGTTTTCCATTCCTTGCTTTCTTTCTTCTCCTTCTGGTACCTCAATAATGTGAATGTTGGTATGCTTGATATTGTCCCAGATGCTCCTTAAACTATTTTCTTTTTTGGATTCTTTTTTCTTTTTGTTGTTCTGATAGTGTGTTTTCTGCTACCTTATCTCCTAAAATGCTGATTCATTCTTCTGCTTAATGTAATTTACTGTTGATTCCCTTTAATGAATTCTTTATTTCAGTTATTGTATTCTTCACTTCTGACTGATTCCTTTATATGCTTTCTATCTCCATTTCTATGTTTCCTATCTCTTTGTTGAAGTTCTCACTAAGATCATAGAGCATCCTTATAACCAGTGTTTCGAACTCTGCATCTGGTAGATTGCTTATTTTCATCTTGTTTAGGTCTTTTTTGGGAGCTTTGTTCTGTTCTTTAACTTGAGACATGTTGTTTCTTTGTCTCTCCATTTTGGCTGCCTCCCTGTGCTTTTTTCTATGTCTCCCAGTGTTAGTAGAGTGGCCCTATGTTTTATGCCACTGCCATGCTGTTTTGATTACTGTTGCCTTGTAGTATAGTTTGATTTTATGGTTCCATATAAGTTTTAGGATTGTTTGTTCTAGTTCTCTGAAAAATGTCATTGGTATTTTGATAGGGAATGCATTGAATCTATAGATTACTTTGGGTAGTATGACAACTTTAATGATGTTGATTCTTGAGATCAATTGTTTTTTAAATTATATGGAACAGTTTATCATTCACATTTGCCTTGCTTCGAACACACACTCACTCACTCATTTACTTAGTGGTTTACTAGATCTTGATTCATTTAGTGAGTTGTTATGAATTATTTTTCCTCCTTTATAGTTCTTTTTGTAGTTACCGTAATGAAGAAACCCTCAATGAATGATATACTTATCATTGCATGTGCACTTGTGACGATTGGAAGGAACTTGAGCATATTATATGGTTAATGATATGTCAGATATAGAAATATAATTATTGACATTATCACATATAGATGGTATCTAAGAAAGCCAAATGGAAAGCAGAGAGTATGATGGAGCTCGTCAGGAGTTGGAGGATGGAGTGTAGGGGATAAATTGAGTTTCTGGTTTTAATTTTAACATGGGGGCTGTCCCCCACACTAACAAACAATTCTTAGACACCAACGGGCTTTCCAAGAACTCAACCCGATTTCAACTCTTATCTACCTGGAGATTGCATTAGATTCCACAGGTTAAGGGTTTAGTTCTTCAAGGCTGTATCTCCTGCCCCCTAAACTTCATACACCAGCAGCAAGCCCAGGCTTTCTGTGCTAATGACCAACTGAGTACAGGTTGGAGGTTTCAAGGACCCACACCAACTCAGAATGCCAATTGCAAGTCTAGTTGTTATCTGCACCCTTGATTGACTGGCTATAAATAAGAGGTTCCCACAACCCCTTCTTTGGGTTTGATTAATTTGCTAGAGAAGCTCACAGAACTCTGAGAAAAATGTTACTTACTAGATCGCCAGTTTATTGTAAAAGGATATAACTCAGGCATAGCCAGATAGGAGAGTTTCAAAGGTCAAGTATATGGGAAGGGGCTTTGAGCTCCCACGCCTTCTCTAAGCATGCCACTCTCTCTGAATCTTCATATGTTTCACCAACTTGGAAGCTCTCCAAATCCCATCATCCTCTTGAGGTTTTTATGTGGGCTTCATTACATAGGCATGATTGACTAAATTATTGGCCTTTTGGTGATTGATTCAACCTCCAGCCCCTTTCCCCTGCCAGGAGATCCAGGGGTAGGACTGAAAGTTATAGCTCTCTAATTGCTTGGTTGGCTCCTTTGGCAACCAGCCCCTATTCTTCCTTGCTTTCCCAAAGCCATCTTATTAACAAAACAAAAGACACCTTTTTCACTCTTAACGCTTAGGAAATTCCAATAGTTCCGGGAGCTGTGAGCCAGGAATTTTAGACAAAGACAAACTATATATGAAAAATATATTTTGGTCTTCTGAATGACCAAATATACATTTCTTAAAAATCACAATATTGCAGGGGACTGATGTTGTTTAAGGGTGCAAACTTGCAACAAGTATTAAATAAGCCATAGAGATCTAATGCAGGGTACAATGAATCTAGACAATATTGTACTATAATTATATAATATGATAGAGGTGCTAAATATTGCTACAATGGCAATTGTATTACAATATATAATTGTATCAAATTAACACGTTGCACGCCTTAAATTTATATAATGTTTTGTGTGAAAACATTCAATTAAAAAAAAAAAAACCAGAGAAATTTTTTTTTAAATCCTAAGACCTGAAACTGTAAAACTCCTAGAAGAAAACATAAGGAAAAAACTCCTTGACATATTTCTTGGTGATAATTTTTTTTGGATATAACATCAAATATATAATCAACAAGGGAAAAATCAAGTGGATATACATCAACCTAAAAAAGCTTTTATACAGCAAAATAAATCATCAACAACATGAAAAGGCAACCAACAGAAGAGAAAAAATATTTGCAAACCATATATTTTATATGGCATTAATATGTAAAACAAATAAGGACCTCATTCAACTCTAACAAAAAAAAAACAGAAAATAATCTGATTTAAAAATGGGCAAAGGACTCAAATAGACTTTTTTTCCAAAGAAGACATGCAAATGGCCAAAAACTATATGAAAAGGTGGTAAACATCATTAATCATCAGGGAAATGCCAATCAAAACCACATGGAGATATAATCTCCCAACTGTTAGAATGGTTATGATGAAAATAAATAAAAATAAACAGGAGATAACAAATGCTGTTGAGGTTGTGAAGACAAGTGAACTCCAGTGCACTGTTAATCCATTTGCACGCCTTCCTTTGAGATGTGTCAAATCATTTGCCTACTTATAATTTATTTTACTATTGAGACAGCATTTAATTTTTAACTTGTTATATATTCTGGATACATTACCCTTATCAGGTAGATGTATTGCCAATATTATTCAAGTCTGTGGCTTTCTTATGAATTTTTTTTGATAAATAGATGTTCTAATTTTAATGAAATTTACTTTATCTGTTTTTCTTTTGGGTGTAGTGCTTTTTAGACTATGTCTAAGAACTCTGCACCTATACCCACATGCTTTCCTATGTTTTTTTCTAGAAGATTTATCTTTAAGCTTTATGTATACAGTTTTGTTTTATTTACTATTAATTTTTTGTGTATAGTGTGAGGTAGAGATCCAGTTTAATTGTTTTCTCATAAATAGGTAGTATGTCTAGCGTCAATTGCTTAAAAGCTCTTCTTTAATGAAATTACTTTGTTTCTTAGCCCAAAAATCATTTGACTGTATAAGAGAAGATTTGTTTCTGAATCTTCTATTCTCTATCATAATTTAATTGTCTATATTTATTTAAAAACCTATCTGTCTGGATTGTCTATGGCCGTTCCACCCTGAACAAGCTCGATCCTGTCTGATCTCAGAAGCTAAGCAAAGTCAGGCCTGGTTAGTATACTTGAATGGGAGACCACCTAGGAAGACCAGGTGCTGTAGGCGTAAAAAATAAAAAATAAAAAATAAGGGATCGTAAACTGACAAGGTCCTTGCAATCTGTGAGGTCAACCAAAGGTTGCCTCGCCAAAAAACAAATAAATAAATAAAATTAAAAAATTAAAAAATAAAAACCTATCTGTCTGGATTATCAGAGCCTTATACTAAGTTTCAGAATTAGTTATGTAAGTCCTCTGTGTAATTTAGAGTTACCCAAGAAGCAGATACCAAGAAATGATTAGACTTGCAAGACATTTATTGTGATAAATGCCTGTGAAGGATAAAATGAGAGAGAGTGGGAGTCAGTGATAAAGGCATGCAGACCAAGATGAAAGTTTGACACCTAAGAAAGGAGAGAGAGAAGCAAGGATTGAGTAGAAGAATCACAGACCACAATAAAGTTCTAAAAAGTCACTCAGGATGATAGGGAGCCCCTAAGTAAATATTTCTTATTAGAAAGGAATACTACTACACAGAACAGGCCAGCTCCTGTATGACTCACCATGCAAAGCCATTGGCTGGGGACATCACAGGTTAAGCATGTACTCTGCTTGAACACTATAGTGGAGCCAAAGGAGTATCAGCTATAGACTTTCAGTTAACGATGCTCCCCACAGCTGCTTCTGTTGAAGGAGAGTTAGAAATACCTCTCTATGGCTGCCACAGTCCACCCTCCAAAAAGAAATTATACCCCAAAGTTTTTTCTGTGTTCTTTCTTTATTATTGTTCTTATTATATTTTATTAAATATTGTTTATAACAATAAAATTTACTGTTGTTATTCAATGAATATAACACAATGCAGCAAGTATTTCTTGTCCTCTAAATATATCTAATATTCCAAATATAAAACAAGAAAAGTATTAAAGAAATAGGGAAATTATAGGAAATAGCATCTACTTTAAATATGTTTATTATCTTATTGATGAGACAGGTGCTCTGTGGTCAAATTTTAAAACCTTAACCCTCAAAGGTGATGATATTAGGAGGTAGGGCTTTTAGGAGGTGCTTAAGTCATGAGGATAGAATCCTTATGAATGGAATTAGTGCCTTATAAAAAATGTCCCAGGGAGATTACTAGCACCTTTCACCACGTGAGGATGTAATGAGACGTGTGCAACCCAGAAGATGGCCCTCCCCCGTTCATTCTGGCACCCTGACTTGGACTGCCAGCCTCCAAACTGTGAGAAATAAATTTCTGTTGTTTAATTAGTCTACAGTGTTTTGTTGTAGCAGCCTGACTGGACTAAGAGACAGGTTTAAATAAGCTCACAAAATGTTGCTAGGAATACAGTTCGTTACTATTAATATATACTTTTTAATGATAAATTTTATTAGATAAGTAAAACAATGCCTAACATATTTTTTCTAACTTAACATGCAACATTTCCATCTAAATGATAAATTCTAAAGTAAGAACTACTATATGTTATTTTTTAAATATTTTATGTTATTAAATGGCAATTGATCCAAGTTTTGTAATAAACAAGTTACCTCCCCCATTAGAATCCTAAGATACATATGTAGTATTCCTTTAATCATACTCTGTTGATGCTATCTTTAGCAATAAAAGGTAAATTTATATGTATTCTCATCAATATTAAATGAACTGGGCTGATAGGGGCTCTCAAACACAAGTGATGTGTGGTACGAATTTTGCCATTCTCAAAGGGAACAAGAAAGGACATAAAATGAAAAGAAAGTTGGTGAGAAAAATAGAACAAAAGGACAAAATCAGGGGGATCTGATTACATTTTAAACTATATAGATAGTTTCTAATTAAGACATTGCTCTGAATTTTGTTGCCTATACCAGCAATAATATTAATAAGAATGAAAATGCTTCTATAGTATTTAGTGTTTCTGTGTTTAGGTGAGCAAGCTGTAATTTTAATGTTCTATGCCTTATGAAATTCACCACTTTTGTCTAGATTAGGAATAGCCCAGGAGACCCACGTACAAAAAATAATGGGGAAAAAAAAGTCAGCCTAGCTTTTTCTGCTGACATCATGGTTCCACAGTCCCCACACAGAAATGCCTGGTGAAGCCACAGAAACTGTCCCACTACAGAGTAGAAGTTGCCACAGCCCAAGGCTGAGACAGGGTCTGGAACAAAATCTGACAGTGATGAAATAGTACCAGAGATTGAGGAACAAGATTCCAAACAGGCAACCATACAAGCCCAATTGTCAGCAGCAACTGGAATTGATGAAGAGCCAGTCATTAAAGCAAAACAGAGCTGGAGTAAAAAGAAGGCACCGAAGGCTAGGTCCAAACTGGGTCTACGACAAATTCAGGGGTCATAGGGTCACTATAGGGAAATCTAAGAATATCCTCTTTGTCATCACAAAACCTGATGTCTACAAGAGCCCAGCTTCAGATACTGACATAGATTTTTGGGAAGCCAAGACCAAGGATTTATCTCAGCAAGCACAGCTAGCAGTTGCTGAAGAATTCTAAGTTCAAGGTGAAACTGTCTCAAACATTCAAGAAAACCCAACTGTACAAGAGGAGAGAAAAGAAGAGGTTGATGAAACAAGTGTGGAAGTTAAGGACATAGAATTGGTCATGTCACAAGTAAATGTATTGAGAGCAAAGGCAGGTTGAACCCTGAAGAACAATAGTAATGACATTGTAAGTGCTAACATGGAATTAACTAAGCATCTAAAAACAAGGACTCTGTGTGTGTGTGTGCGCGTGTGTGTGTGTGTGTGTATGTGTTTTAAAAAAGTAACTGCAGCTTGGTATGAAATGTGTACTGCTTTGCTTCTACCATTAACAGAGTTACGGCTTCTTGTGGGATGAATGAAAACAAAAAAAGAAAAAAGGTCAGTATATGTGTTCTGTTTATAAACATTTTCTTAAGTAAATGATACAGGGTTCAAGAGATATAGAGGCAAAACATGAGACTAGATCAGCTATAAGGGAAATGATAAGACAAGTCTATTAAACCACACATAATACAATCTGAAGGAGCAACATTGTTATAAACAAAACCCTTTTTTGAAAAACAGCAATAAAAATTAAATAAAAAAATTAAAAATATTTTTATGTTATTGCAGCTTCTAATTAAAATACATTTCTTCTCTGGATTTTAAACAGGGCTTTCCTCAGTGTAACTTTGATATCCTTGTTCCTCAAACTGTAGATCCAGGGATTGAGCATGGGCACCACGTTAGTATAGAAAACAGAGGAAGTTTTCCCCAGGTCCATAGATCCAGGAGAAGAATATTTAAGATACATGAACGCTGCTGATCCAAAAAAGAGAGAAATAGTAATGATGTGGGAGCTACAGGTACTAAAGCTTTTGATCTTCCTTGTGTGGATTTGATATGAAGAATATTAGTGAGGATGAAGATGTAAGAAATTAGGATAGTAAAACTGGGTACCGTGATATTAATACCCACGACAAGGAGAACTACTACTTCATTGACATAAGTGCTGGAGCACGAGAGCTGGAGGAGAGGGAGGATGTCACACAAGTAATAATTGATGATATTAACATTGCAGAAGGTTAGTCTGAGCATGCAACCTGTGTGAGCAGATGCTCCAGCAAATCCTATTACATATGCAGCAAAAGTTAGCACAGAACAAGCCCGAGGGGACATGGTGACTTTATACAGCAATGGATTACATATGGCCACATAGCGATCATAGGCCATTGAGGTCAATATATAGCATTCTGAGATGACGAAAAAGAGAAAGAAAAACAGCTGAGTCATGCACTCGACATAGGAGATGATATTCTTCCTTGACACAAAGTTCATCAGCATCTTGGGGGTGAAAACAGATGAAAAACAGAGATCAATGAAGGATAGGTTGAAGAGGAAATAGTACATAGGGGTGTGGAGGTAAGAATTTAGACCAATGAGCATGATCAAGCCAAGGTTGCCCACCACGGTGATAATGTAGATCATTAAAAACAGGTAAAAGAGGGGTTGTTGGAGCTTTGGATCGTCTGTTAATCCAGCAAGAATAAATTCGGTCACTAAGGAGTTATTTCTAGCCAGCATTCTCGACTTCAGAAATCTGTGAGAACAAATGAACATTCCATTAATAGAGAAACCAGCTCTCTCCTTACAAACTCTTTCATGAGAAGGGAACTCAGACTGGTTGTAATCAAATAAGATCTTAAGGGTCTGAATGGACTGCCACACACGTTCCTCAATATTTAAATCACCGTGTCTTTTGTCTGCATGAGCTGCATACGACAAATAGCTATGCTGTCTTTATAAGAAGATAGAGGAATGGCGTAGCTGAGGAATAGGTTGACCTGCTGATGACCTTTTGTACTGGGGATGTATCCCTCACCTCTCTTTCTCATTCATCTAAACTTCCACTTCCTACTTCCGGCTTATGTTTCCATTACTGTACTAGATACCTGAGTTCTCCTATGATGACTATCAAGAAAGAGAAGATTCCTCCAGAGCTGAGACCATACAGGTGTTCTGCTTCCTGGAAGGCAGCCTCTCACAACCTATAGGGTTTCCAGATACTTTACACCTAGAATTCATGAAGTCAATAATTGATAACAGGTATTGAGGAGAGCCTTGGTAGCTTATAGATTTATAATTAACTATATACTCCCATGTTTCTACGCATTTTTGTCTGCAGTTCCATCCTAGCTGGACGGAGAATGAGGAAAGGAAGGTGAATGTGCTTCCCTTGGTTCTGTAGGAGAGCATGAAAGAAAAACAATTAATTCAGCAATGATTAAATTAGTCATTTCACAATTAATACATTGTGAAAATGTATTAATCTGTATACCCATAACATTTAAACTCTTTTATGTATATAGTACACTTCAATTAAAATTTTTTTCTTAAGAAAGAGAAAAATCTCCTCTTCTTCCTCTGATGTTGCTGTATTCTGATGTGTCACTTGGAACTGCCATAGCTGTGTGCTACCAGACTGAGAGGCAAAGCCCCCAGAGGTGTGCTGACAATAATGTTTGCAGTAGAGTTAGCGCTCTATACTTCTTATTATTCAATACGAATATGTGCCCTCATTTTCCAGCAACAGAGAGAGTGAGAAAAAAATAGGAACCTGATTAACTCATTCTCCTCCCATTAAGAGAACTCAGTGCTGATCCTTTATGTGTCTTTCACCTCCATTGCCCTGGAAGAAAAACTGGCTTTTCCAATATCAAACCTGAGCAGTTGTAGTCAGATAATCTCCTTTCATTAGCAAAAGAGTCACAGCATAGATTTCAAAGTCTGGATGATCCAAGAGTCATTCTGTGGTGTAGATCAAACCTCTGTTTATAGATTTACTAAGAGAGTGTAAAAGGAAACCGCAGACTTGACAAGTGAGCCAACATGTCATAGAATACATGGCATTTGCCTAAGGGTTATAATTCTTTTGGACCTGATTAGATATCCAGTTGTAGGTCTCCCCTAGGACATTCTCATCATGATAAGCTCTTCAGGGAGGAAACTGATGTCTGTGTTTGCACTTCAATTTTGACAACAAATGATAATTTCCCATCAGAGATTATACATTTCCCAGGGCACAGGGGAAAGAATTCTCTGCTATAAAGGTGTACATAATTAATGTTATTGAAAATTTTACTAATGATAGTTCTAGGTAACATATTAGTTTTAAGGATTTGAGTTCATAAAGATTTATGAACATCACAGTAAAGTTTATTATCCCCTTTTAAAATAGTTGAGTCCCTTTAAATAATCAGTGTTTATGAATATTGTATGGAGACAAACAAAAGGATATTTTTAATTTATTTAAGAGATTATTGTTTAATAAAATGTTATTTAATATAAGAATGATCTATTACTTAATAGAAATTTAAATTACCTTGGGTTCTTCTAACTCAAGATGTCTTTGTTTTTAATAAATTAAAATAAAATCTGTAAGAATTACTGTTAATAGGCTTGCACTTCAAGAAAGTACAACTTTAGAATTCCCAGATATGTATTAACTTATGATCATGCTTTTAAGAATTTATTTAATTAAAAAAAATTAAAATTATTATAGATTCACAGGAAATTGCTAAAATAATGCACAGAGTCCCTTGAAATCCATCAGCTCCTGCCATGATGAGATATTAGACAACTGTAGCCCAATAGCAAAACCAGGATATTGACATTGGTATAATAATGTTAACTAGATTATGACTGTTATTCAGCTTTCATTAGTTTACATGCACTGCATGTTTGTGTTGTGTTGTGTTGTGTGTGTGTGTGTAGATCTGTGCAATTTGACCCCTTGTATGGATTCGAGTAACCACTACCACAATCAGGATACAGAAATGTTCCACCACCATAAAGGAACTCCCTTGTATTACTCCTTATTAGTCACATCCATGCTCTCCCAACTTCATCTCTGGCAACTAGTAGCCTTTTCTCCATCTCTATAATTGAGTTATTCAGAGGACAATGAATGAAATTATATAATATGTATATAATTATATAATCTTCTTAGATTTGTTTTTTTTCCCCCAAAGCAAGATCCTACTAAGTCTATCCCAGTTTTTACATGTATCAATAGTCTGTTCCTTTAGTTGCTGACTAGAATTCCATTTTTTACAACACCAGTTTATTCAACCTCTGTAGGAATTTAAAAATTACTGGGTTCTTGTGTTGATACAAAACTAAATCTGGTTTATTTAATGGAAAATGTTTCAGGGGCAGAGCCTAGAAGATCACAGTTGAAACTAGTTCTTGTTTCAATTTTCTTTTATTAATCGATTCTTTTGTAGTATAATTTGCCCACAATAAACTGGACACATTTTAAGACTACAGTTCAATACTTTCAAAAAATAATACAGTTGCGTAACCACCACCATGACCAAGTTATAGAGCATTTTCATCACCCCCAAAAGTTCCCTCATAACTCTTTGCAATTCATACCATGTCCTATTTTTAATCATGAAAGGATGCCGACATTTTTCAAATACTTTTTCTGAATCTATTGAGATGATAATGATTTTTTTCTTGTGTTCTATCAATCTGCTGTATTACATTTATTGATTAGTGCATGTTGAACTATCTCTGCATCCCACTGATAAATCCCACTTGATCATGGTATATGATCCTTTTAATTTGCTGTTAAATTAAATTTGCTAGAATTTTGTTGAAATTTTTTTGCATCTCTATTCATTCATCAGATATATTGGCCTGTAGTTCTTTTCTTGTAGTGTTCTTAGCTGACAAGAGTGTGAGGGTAATTCTGACCTCATAAAATGTATTTGAGAGCATTCCCTCTCTTCAAGTTTTGGAAAAGTTTAAGAAGGTTTAGCATTAATTATTTCTTACCTATTTGGTAGAATTCACCAGGGAGACCATCTGGCTCTTGGTTTTGCTTTGGTAGGAGGTTTTCAATTATTTATTCAATCTCCTTACTTGTTATTTTTTTGTTTAGATTTTCTATTTCTTCATGATTCCACCTTAGTGAGTGTACATTTCTAGGAATTTATCCATTTATTCTAGGTTATCCAGTTCCTGGGTGTATAATTGTTCATAGTTGTCTTTTATGATCTTTTGTATTACTGTGATATCAGGTATAATGTCTCCTCTTCAACATTATATAATTACCTTCTTTAGCCCTTGCTAAAGAAGGTAATTAAAGTTAAATTAAAGTCCATTTTATCTGATATATTACCCATGATATTTCTTCATTTCCACTTGTTCGAAGTACTTTTTTCATCCCTTCACTTTCAGTCTATTGCATCCTTAAGGTTGAAATAAGTCTCTCAGCATATGGTTAGTCTTTTCTATTTTAAAATCCATTCAGCCACTGTATGCCTTTGGATTTGAGAATTCAAACCATTTACATTTAAAGTAATTATTCATAGGTAAGAACTTACTAATACCATTTTAATTAGTTTCTGGCTGTTTTGTAGTAATCTTGTTTCTTCCGCTTTTGCTGACTTCCTTTGTGAAATGATGATTTTCCATAGTGGTATGCTTTGATTCCTTTCCATTTATTTATTTATTTATTTATTTGTTTGTTTGTTTATCTATCTACTTATTTATTTAATATTTGTTTGTTTGTTTGTTTGTTTGTTTAGTATCCACTATTGGCTTTGCTTTTTGGTTACCATGAGACTTAGATAAAATATCTTACAGATATAACATTCTATTTTAAGGTGATAATTTTGATCACATACAAAAACTCTACCTTTTTACTTCCTCACCCCACATTTTGTTTTTGATATCAAGATTTACCTCTTTTTATGCTGTATATCCATTAACAAATTATTGTAGCTATAGGAATTTTAAATGCTTTTGTACTTTAACCTTTACTAGAGGTAAGTGGTTAACACACCATCCTATTAGAGTATTAGAGTATTCTGAGTATTATCAGTGTGTTGTATGTTTTCTTATGTTTTCATGTAATTAATTAGCATCCTTTTATTTTAGCTTGAAGAAATCCTTTCAGTATCTCTTGCAAAGCAGATATAGTGTTTGATCAGCTCCCTCAGCTTTTGTTTGTTTGGGAAAATCTTTATCTCACCTTAATTTGTGAAAGAAACTGTGCTGAGTAAAGTATTCTGAGTTGGTAGTTATTTTTCTTTCAGCAGCTTGATTACACCATTCCACTCTCTCCTGGCCTGCAAAGTTTCTCCTGAAAAGTCTGTTGAGTGTCTTATGAGGATTCCTTTTTAAGTCACAAGCTTCTTTTCTTTTGTTGCTTTTTAAGATTCTCTCTTTGTCTTTAAGTTTTGGCAGATTTGTTATTATGTGCCTTGAGAGGAATTCTTTAAGTATGAGTTTTATGACCTTGGATATTCAAATCTCTCCCCAGATTTGGGAAGTTCTTGGTCGTTATTTCTTTAAACAAACTTTCTGCTCCTTTCTCCATCTCTTCTTCTTCTAGGATCCTAATAATGTCTCCATTGTTTCTCTTAATGGTATCTGCATAGATATGGCTGTGAACAAAAACCAAATATATCTTTGTGTCCTGGATGTGAACTTTAACCAACCTTACTGTCCTTAGCAAGCCTACCAAATTGATTATTTGTATTCCTTAAACTTACACAATGTAGCCATACATATTTTTGTTAATAATGGCCAGAATGGCATGACAACAAAGATTAATATCCAAATGAGAGATGTATCAGATTGGTGATAGTATCTATTATAAACAATCATCCATCAAGAGACCACCAAGAGGTATGGCCCCTGGTATGTACTGCATTCTTTGTCTTGGAAAGCATTAGTACTGAGTTATACTATGAAAAAAAAGTATCATAAAAGGAGTCTGTTAGTGGAGAATATATGCAGATTAATAGACACTCCAGGTTGCTGGGTCATCTGTTCATTCCCAACCTACCACTCTATAATAACTTCTGTTATATTTTATGGAGTTGCCTGCATTATTCTTTTGTCTTGAGATACTTTCTCATATGGTGGTGATCACACCTCTCTTCCACTATCAGACAGTATCCCATAGTTCATGTGGCTTTCTTCACTCTTTTCGTTTTTCTCTTTGTTCTCCTGTGACTGCATAATTTCAAAGATTCCATCTTCTAGTTCACAGACTTGTTCCTCTGCTTTATACAGTCTGTTGCTGATACTGCCTATGACATTTTTCAATTCATCCATTGTATTCTCCAACTTCAGAATTTCTGTTTGATTCTTCTTAAATAATTTCTATTTCTGTGAATAACTTCTCATTTTGTTTCTGTTGTTTTCCTTATTTTATTGAATTATCTTTCTGTGTTTTCTTATACCTCACTGAGCTTCCTTAAAAAGGTATAATGGATTCTTTATCAGGCAAATTACAGATATCCATTTCTTTGGGGTGTGTTTCTGGAAAATTATTGTGTTCCTCTGGTGGTGTCATGCTTCCTTGAATTTTTATATTCCTTGAAGACATTGTTGAAGACATTGTTGCTGTCTTCTCCAATTTTTCTGACTGTTTTTAAGAGAGCATTATTTTCTTTCAGTATCGCTAGTGATTCTGAGGCAGATATTTCTATGGTCACATCTGCTCCACAATTCTTGTTTCATCTTATAGCAGAATTCCTAAGCTTGTATGCCTTCTTTCAATACTGGAAAGCCAGATCAGTTGCTGATAGCCTCTTTTGTACTTTCCCTAGGGTGGTGCTGAATGCTCAAATTTGTGGTTTGTTTCAGGTCTGCAGAATGTAGCCAACTTCCTGCTTGTGCTCCTGCTTGAAAGGTCTGCTTTCACTGAAAGCTCATTCAGGGAGCAGTCCATGGGATGTGGGTGTGTGGGGGTGAGGTACACAGAATGTGGGGATGCCCTTGGGCTAGAGCATCCCCAGCAGCTCATCGGCAAGCTTCCTTAACACAGTTAATAGGATCTCCATCTCTTTGGTGCCCTCTGACAGCTCAGACTCTTGATGTCTGATATTCCTCACCCCTCAGTGACATAGTACACTTCAGCAATTTGGCTAGGGTGAGAAAGAAGTTGGTCTCTTTGCAGTGTCCTTCACAGCTGAGGAAACCAGGCATTCAATCACATATTCTCCCCACTTTGAGAAACCATGGGTCAAAAAGTTGTCTCTTGACACTGAGCTATGCCGCCTTGGGAGAGGCATGGCATGGGTAAAGTGAAAATTTTCCTCTTACGATCTTTAATATGCCCAATCTTGGAATTTTTTTTGCTCCAGTGATGTGCTGGCACTTCTCCACTGGACTCTTGGACTTCCACAAAAGCTCTCTCATCTGTGGGTACTTGTCTAAACTGGCGTTCCTTTAGAGGAAGACAGTACAAAACTCTCATTCCACCATGACGATGATATCATTCAGCTTGGAATTTTCTTTAAACCAACATGAGTCAAGGCTCTTATTCTCCCTCCTCCAAGAATAAAGACTGCGACGCCCAGAATTTGATTTGGTCTTATAATCAGTCAAACACAGGGAAACACAAGATATGTCCCACTAGTACTCTGTGAAAGCATACAATATCATCATTGTATTTGTGTATGTGTTTGTGTGTTTTGTTAATACCAAAATGTGCAGAATCATATTTTAGGAGATGTCTTATTTAACAAGATGTGGGAGGAGGGCCCTGGCTGGGCTCCCAACCTCTGGCCTCTCCATGAGCAGAATGCTCCTTCCCGTGAAGGTTCTTTTCTAGCAACAGGTCTAGACTGGTCCTCTCAGAACAGTGATATACAAGCCTGCATGAAAATAAACTTGTCGGCAAGTACATCAAGGTCAAGAAGTGTTCTAGCTCATCTGGCTGCCCAGTGACTTTTTCCACCTGAACAAAAGTCCCTGCTGTCCCATATCTGGGCAGTGGGCTTTGGTAACCCAAGAGCTGCTGGAAAGTGAAAGTGCCCCCCAAGCTCCACCACTCCCCCTTCTCCTGCTTCTGGGAGTCAGAACTGCTGCCTTGGCTCTTGGCCTCGTTTCTTAAGCCCTTTCCCTTTTGGGATTTCTTAATCTTTAAGAAAAACAAAATCTAACTGAAAAGAAATAGCAGAAACACTAATTTCACAATGTTAGCACCTACAGAGAGAGACTATTTAAGCATTTGATGCCAAAATGTGTCATTTCACATCAAAGTTATTCTCTGGAGGTGAACAAGATAAAAGAAAGTTAAGCAGAAAACCTTGGACAGACTTTGCAGGTTGGCGACAAAGAGGAAAGGATTCAGCAACAGGGTGGAATTGAGAGTCTGCTGGGTTCCTACAGGGCAAGGACCACTCCCACCTCGTGGGCACCAGGATTTCTCAGAGCAGTGGGCTGGGGCTGGAGCCACTGCACTCTCTCCTCAGCCCTCACTTGTTCAAGAGTAAGTGCTCCACACTGAGCCCCAGGCATGGATGGGGATGGCACCTGTGAATGTGTGTCTGTCAGGGCATGTCACAGACCCTCCCTGAGGCTGGAGCATCATCTGTCCAGACTGGATTTTATTGTGCTGTAGAGCCTAGTTGCTGGCCAGAGCCTTCCTGGAGGAGTGGGACAGGTCCGCTTCAGTTGGCATCTGCGGGGCAACCCCTCAGAGGTCCTCTGAACCCTGCCCCCTTGCCAGTGGCCTGCCCTATTATACTTCTCAACAGGGACACCCTTTGGGTCTGGCTCCAGCTCTCCCTCACAAACTTCTTGCAACCAGCTTTGTTTCCTCACAGCAAAAGGATGGGCCATCAAGAAAGGTGCTGGATGCAGAAGACCGGAATCGAAACAGGACAAGAAGTGAGCCCCCAGTCACCTGAGATGGAAATGGGAGAGAACCAGCCCTGAGAGAATGGACGGGGCTGCCAAGAGACAGCGAAGAAGCAGCAGAGTGAAGAAGTAGCATAGCCAAGAGGCTGTGAGCAGACAGGAACTCTAAGAACACAGAATCCCTGAGACACGGGGCCCTGAGAGAATGGGAGTCTGAGACACAAAGAGATGGGCCCACCCTAAAAGATGGAGAACTAAGGGGCAAAAGAGATGGGTCACTGAGGTGACCTGAAGCCCAAAGAGATGGTGGAGGTAGATACCTAAGAAGAGGAGGCTGAGGGTATGAAGACTGAGGTGCTGAGAAGAGATGGGAGTTGGGGCAGTGAGGGGCTGGAGCACTAAGTGTTGAGAGGTCAAAGGACAGACGCAGGGCATCCACTGGGTGAGCCAAAATGTAGAGCCAAGCTTTGGCTGGGCTCAGCCAGGTTCCAAACTGTTTTGGTATGAGTGTCAGGTGCTCTGCTTGATGGGTGACAGTGATGCGGGCACTCGGGTCTGGGCTGGCGGGCCAGGAGACTTACTTCTTACTTTAGAACAGACCCAGGATCTTGGGCATGTACTTGTTCGCCTTGCTGTTCTTGGTGTCCTCCTCTGCTGGGCCCTCCCCTGGCTCCCCACACCAGTCTCCTTTTTCGCAGAAGACCTGGAAGTGGCTGTAGATGCTCCTCCTTGCGAGTGTTCTCCATGTGGCAAAACAGCCACTGCACTCCTATGCCTGGCTGGTAGAGGGCGCCCCAGCCAACCCGTGTCTCCAAGTTGCCCACGTAGAAGATGGCCGAACATTTGTCCTTGTTGGGCCCAGGCTGTGGGCAGCTGGTGGGCGGCCTAGCTCAGGCCTGCTGTGAGGTGGGAATGGCCTTGGGGTGGGGAACTCCACAATGCTTCTAGCTGTGGGCGTGGATTCTCTCTGGAATGGCTCAGCTGCCCCTGGCCCGGTCTTCTGAGACTCTCTGGAGAAGGTGACAGTGAGGCTGCCCCTGTGCTCAGAGTAGGCCTAGAAGGGGAACCCCTTCCACCCAGTGGGCCAGGATGGGCCCTTTGCACAGTGTGTGGAGCTGCTCTGCGGAGGTGAGCGTGGTGGCTCCTGTGGCATTTGCTGCGCAGAGTCGCGCATGTGCATCAGGTAGGTAGCCCTCGAGGCCGCTACGCTTGCTCCCCACAACATCATCATTATTAGTCATAAGCAATCAGTCGAGAAATGGTATTGAGTACAATGAAATTTTTATTATCTACAATTTATTATTATTTATTCAATCTCAGTATCATGCAATAGAGTTTCAGAGTTGCGAACATACTTAATGTGAGAAACAAATTTAGGATATTTACATTACATTTATTATTGTGTTATGTTATTAATATTAATATAGATTTATATTATTGTTTATGTCCAGTTCTTTTTCTTTATCCTTACGATATAGTCAAATAAGTAAATAAATGGTAAATAATGAGGCCATGTTTTCCATTGTCACAGAAGTAAATTACAAATACACAAAAGAGGGAGGCTACAGTGAACTCTGAGGTGCCATATTGAGTCGAAGATAATAAATTCATGTTTATATTAAATATAAAGATAGATGGATATGGAAATAATTACAGACAGATACATATATAGATAGACAGGTAAAGATATACACAAAGGTTTGCATACATACATGTATTCCCTACCTCTCTCCACTGAGAGGGTCCAGAAGTAGTGGTTACCAGTAGCAATGAACACATCCAGCACCCAGATCTTGGTTTCTAATAACTTTCTCTGATAATAGGAACCAGGGCTCCTTTTAGAAACGATTCATTTTAGGGCTGGACCTGGGAAATTACAAAATGATCTTGAAGCATCTTGTAGTGTCAGAAATAAAGAATAGATTTTAAAAAGAAGATGGAATTGTGGTGAAAAGTTCTTAGGATCCACCCTGAGAGCTCTTAAGGACCAGAGTGGAACTATTTGAACAACAAAATGATTAATGATGCTATTTTTATAATCCAAAGAATAAAGTAAATATCCAATGAGTCCATATTGTTATAAGCATAGGGGAGAGAAAGGACAAATCTTCCTTAGAGAAGAATTTCAAAATACTTGTCTAGATAATTCCCCTCCAGGAAGTAGAGCTTAATTCCTCTCTCTCTCTCTTGGACTTAGTGACTTCATTCCAAAATATGGAATGTGAAAAATAGTAAATTTACAATGGAGAAACCTGATAGATACCACCTTCACCAACTTACCAGAGTTAATGTCACCAGTGTAAGTCGTTGTTGATACCATGTAGCCCCTGATATGATGCAATGGTAAAGACACTTGACTCTATGTTATTCTTCTAGTCTTATCAAAAGAAATCATCATATAAAACTAAATGAGGGTATTCTACAACATATCTGACCTATACTTTTCAAAATTGTTATAGTCATAAAAAAAAGACAAAGACTGAGACATTGTCATAGATGAGAGGCAGCTAAGGAACTATATCAACTAAATGCAATGTGACATCCTAAATTTGATCTGGGAACAGAAAAAATGGCATTAGTGGAAAAACTGGTGAAATCCAAATGAAGCCAGTATTTTCATTAACAGTGTTGTACTGAAGTTAATTTCTTAATCTTAAGAAATGTACCATGGATATGTAAGAAATTTAAACTAGGAGGAATTTGGGTGAACCATATATATGCCTTATCCTCTGCACTATCTGCAATTTTTCTATGAATTTAAACTTATTTTAAAATAAAAAGTTTATATAAAAAAGTACAACTAACACATCCAGCAAAAATGTAATATTGATTTTATGTAAATAAACCTCTCTATTTTTGAAAACATAAATTCTTCCTTTCTATAAATATGTAACACATTTGTACCCACAATTTTTTTGTGGGAGGGTATGGACAAGAGTCTCACTCATATTTAGAGAGAATCCCATTTTGCATCATCCGGGTGGGAAGCAGTTCCCAACCTCCCACTACAGAAGCTACAAGGGAGAGAAACTTTATTCTTACATTCTTCGGTAAACAGAGGACAGGCACATTGACCTATACTCAGCCAGTCCCATATCCTGCATGAGATAAAATCTGGAGCAAATGACACAAATGAAATGGGACAGATGAGAACTATCTGTGTAGCTGCAGCTGTGTGTAGGTGCTGTGTCAGTGGTATTGAATAGCGTAGGGAACTTGCAGTGTCAGGGCAGCCCTGTTCCTCTGAAATACTTCCTGCTCTGGCCCCTGGAGTTGCCTTGGCTCTGCCTATTCTCCAACTCTGGTTTTACAACCTCACACCAAGACTCTCAATTCCCAGTATTTTTTCTGTTAACTCTTTTTCTGTTTAAAAGAGCTAGAGACACACTCCCCCGTTTTATTGAGATATAATTGACACACAGCACTGTATTAGAGTCACTTTCTATTGTTTGTCCGCATAAATCCTAATATGATATTTTTTTCCCACATCTGTAAGGCAAATAATGAACTAACTGACAAAACATATATCTGTCAAATGAGTTAAAGGCTAAGCTAAAAATATGAGTAAATTGCTTAGAACCAGCAAGCTCTAACAGTGAGTTTAAAAAGGGGTGGGGGTGCGAGAGACAGAGGAAAGCTGCTTCAATGTATGCTCTTGTCATCAAAATAAAAAAAAGTCACAATTTTCACCCAGTATCTGAATTAATAAATAACCTTTAAAAATAAAAAAATATGAATAAACTTTGCATTACATGATTTTAGGAGGTTTTAATTCAAAATTAATCATTGAAATTTGTGTGATTTTTGTAGCTTCCTTTTTGGCAAACAATGTTACAGTTAATTTTCCCAATAACAAGTCCTGTTTCACATAACAAGTCCATTTGTTACAACTTTAGATTTTTCCATTAATAATTATTAGAAGTAAGCTGCAAACATAGTTTATATTTCTTGGAAAAGGTGGGTAAGTGAAATAATAGGACCTTCAGTGGATCTTCCAGCTATGGCTGATTGAGACAGTCAGCAACATTTTTTCACAAAAGTTTCTAAAAACTTAGACAAAATTGGCAAAAACAATTTTAGCACTCTGGAAATCAACCAAAGCTCACTACAATCTGAGAAATGTTGATGCTTTAAAAAGTGTTGAACTTTATGTAAGAACAATGGGAGTCTGTGTTATTTTGCATAGGGCTCCTCTTATCAACACCCCCTACCCCCAGCTTGGTAGATGCAGTGGTTCTGCAAGGGTCAAGCAGGCCACGAGGACCAGCAGCTGTGCTGCCACTGATGAAGGATGCTCACTGAATTCTGAGGAGTAGGAAGTACCCAAATCCAGTAGCATAGTTGTGAATACGGTACAGTGTCAGGAGAGCAGAGAGGGTCAATGATTCTACTAGGCCGAAGTTCTGGTTTCTCATGGCAAGGTGGTTAAGAGAGTGGACCCTCAAGTCAGACTGTCTGGATTTAAATTCCACTTCTTAATTTTGATATTTTATTTAAGTTATGTAACCTCTTTCATTCTTGGTATTCATATCTGTAAGAAAAGTATAATTGTCATGCGGGTTAAATTATGTACTACATGTAAAGTATTAGAACATTGATTTTGTTGCAAATCTACAGCAGTGGAAAGGTGTGGGGAGACCACCTGTCTTTCCTAAACAATTCACTGTGATTTTGAGGTAAGATTGGATGAAAGGAATGGGTAGGAGGAGTACAGGGCCAAAGGGGACACTCAGCACTTTCACTAAGCCAGGTACGGAATTTCTGAAAGGTAAGAGTGAGAGAGTGGGTTGAGCAAAGGGTGCAGTGGGGATCTCAGTGCCTTCACTGTCTCAGAGCTTCAGGAATTTCCATAGGAAATGGTCCGAACTACAACTCTTGGCTCTTTTGCTCTCTAGCTATATGACCTTGGTCAGCCTATTCATCAAGATATTGTTTCCTTATCTCTCAAATGTGAATATCGCCTTTGAGCCCATGATAAAAGACTTCATCCTGGATTTTGTCAGCTCAGGGGAGGTGAGGAGTTTACAGCTGAGATTTGAAAACATGGAAGGAAAGGACCAAACGAGAGAAGAAAGGTAAAAGGTGGGGAGTCCTTACCCTGGCTCTTTTTCCAGAGTGCTGTCTGGATAGTCGTATTGAGTGACAATACAAGGTCTCAGTCTAGAAACAAAGGATCTGAATTCTTTCCTAATGTGACATTTATCTCATTTCTTCACACTCCTGTGGATAATGATTATGGAAAATAACTCTTCAGTAACAGTTCATCCTGGTAGAATGTACAGATTAACCTCGATTCTAGTTAGCCCTCTTCTTTCTCTTTTGTTGAACTATATGTTCACTCTGGAATTTGAGCTTAATTAATTGAATATGCCTGAATTCTTACCTTTACACTCCCATGTACTTTTTCATCTTCAACCCATCTTCATAGATCTCTGTCCCTCCTAGATCATTACTCCTAAATTACTGCTGAGTTTTGTTTGAGAAGAGCCTTATCTCTTTTGCAGGATGTATGACTCAGCTGGAACCAAAAATAATCATGAGATTTTTTTTCTTTCTTTGTCCGTTCTGTGTTGACAGCCATGGCGTTTGGTCGCTATGTGGCCATCTGTAAGCATCATGTCCCCTCACGTCTTTTCTTTGATGTTTGGTTTGTGATGGGGTTTGCTGATGCCATGGTCCACACATGAGATATAGTCAGGTCGTCTTTTTGTGATTCCAACATCATTGACCATTACATGTGTGCCATCTTCCCCCTCCTTTAGCTCTCCTGCAGCAGCACCTATACCAATGAGCTGGTGGATTCCATTATTGTGAGCACAATTGTAATAATATCCAGCTTCATTATTTTCATTTCTTGTGCTTAGATCCACTCTAATATCATTCACATCTCATCAGCTCAGGGTTGACCCAAAGTTTTCAGCATCTGTGGCTCCCACTTTTGTCCTCTCCTACGGTTCTAGATTGTTTATATATCTCGAGACCTCTTCTGATGGTTCTATGGACCAGGAGAAGTTCTCAGTATTTTATACCAATGTAGTGCCCATGTTGAACCTCTTTGTCTATAGTCTAAGGAACAAGGATGTCAAACTTGCTCTGAGGAAACTCTAAAGAGAACTGCAAACTAAGTAGAAAACTGTGTTTCTGTTTCCTCACAATTTTCTTCAGAACAGGGTTGTAGCTTTAAATACATTTTTCTCTCATGCATATTTAGACAGACAAATATATTATTGAATCTCATGATTATTTTTGGTTCCACACTTACTCACTGAACTGACCTTCATTTTTAATAGCATGCTCCAGAGACGCGATTTCAATTCCTACTCTTTTTTAAGGCCACCTCCCACTTTACCTCTTTCCATATACTTTTAATACATAAGCAAACATTATAGTGAAATACCATCTTTTAGATAAATACCAGCTTTGTCTCCCTCCCGCCCCCTGCAAATTATATGTGGCCCTTTCTGTTTTTAAGCCTTTTAGGAATTTCTACTGTATTACAACACGAGATTAGACTATAAAGCAAAAAATTTTCCAGAATTTTAGAGTTCTTTTAGACATGGTTCCTATATATGTTTTTTCCTTAACTCACAGATGCTATAGTGAAAGATAACTTGTTGAGCCCTTTTCTTCTTTTGTGCTGAGGATGGGTAAGAATGAGCGAGGGTCACCAACCTGCTCACCTTCTTCAATGAAGAAAATTACATTTCTTGAGAAACAGGCTATGTTTCGAAGCTTTGGGAAAATAATCTGATATAATACAAAGAGGATTGTCACTGTCCTGTCTACTAGTCAGCTTTTTTCTCCTAATATTTTTATGACCTATAGATCAAATAAAATTCATGGCTTAGTGAGTATCCTTGGTTTCAAAATAAAGTTACAGGTGCAACATTAGGCTTCTGTGCCCAGATACACAAAAAGAACCCTTTGCAAAGGTTAGGAGTCTTTCTAGTTCTGTTCAAGACATAAAGACAAGAATAGACAGAAACTTGTCATGGAAGGTTTTTTACTTTTGATTTATAACTTCCACTTTGGGGAAGACAGAATTAACATTTGTTGAGTTCTTACTGGGAGTTGTCATTTCATAAATGCTTTATAATGTAAGTCTTAATGTCCTGTTTTATAGTTGGAGGAAATGAGATTCAGAGATTCAGCTCAAGGTCACATAAAAAGTTCATAGCAGAGCCCAAATTTGCATCCAGTTTATCTAATTCCAAATCCTGTGTTCTTTCCACATTATCATTTTCTTCTCAGGATGGAATTAAAGGAAAAAATGGGAAATATAAGGCAAGGAAGCCCATCAATGAATAAGGAAGATTTGGTACATATATACATTAGAATATTAGTTGGCCATTAAAAAGAGTGAAATCTTACCATCTGCAACAACATGGCTGGACCTAGAAGGTCCCTTAATACTAAGTGAAATACGTCAGACAGAGAAAAACAAATATCATATGATCTCACTTATATGTGAACTTTAAAGAACACAATAAATAAACAAAACAGAAACAGACTCACAGATACAGAGAATGAACTGATGGTTGCTACATGGGGGTGTGGTTGGGTAGCTGGGTAAAGGTGAAGAAATTAAGAATTAAGAAGTACAAGTTGGTAGTTACAAAATAATCATGGGGATGTAAAGTATAGCACAGGCAACATAGTCAATAATATCATAATAACTATGTATGGTGTCAAGTGGGTACTAGACCTATCAGGGAGATCACTTCATAAATTATATAAATGTCTAACCACTAGACTGTGCATTTGAAACTAATATAAAATTATATTGAATATCAACTCTAATAAAAATCTGCAGAATTATTTTAGAATCAGTCTGAAAGCGTAAGTAGGAAATATACCCTTAACCAAAAATCCCTGTTAGTCGAAGGATGGTTGATAAAATCTCTAATGCCAAGTTGGAGATATGTTTATGCGTCTAGAAATATTTAATCTGACTTTTTATAAAAATATAGTATAGTATAATTTAGTACAATGTGACAACAAATGACAGAATCTGTGAATATTTAAATGAGAACTAATTATTATGATATTGTATATTTGGAAAAAGAAATACCTAGTATTTTCATAATGTAAAACACCATAGCTCTACCAAGTTTCTTGTTTTATGTGTATACAGAGATACAACACTAATTTCTTTCCTTTGATGATTCTTAGTAGGGTCAAAGAAAGATACTTTCTTAGGGGCTGCATCAGGGATTAGAAAACTAAAGACTCTGTGCTATCTGTGAGATATTTATGCTTAGTCAAAAAGAAACATAAGTATTAATGTATAAGAATAAGTATGGAATATGTTAATACCAGTGAGTCACTGAGAAAATGAACCTAATTAATTTAATCTGACTTTTGTTATAATAACATCAGAGATATATGATAAATATGTCAGACAATCATAATTTTGTTTACATCTCTGTCTTATCAAGTAGAATTTTACCATCTGGTTTTTACATCTTCCTATTTCTCCTACACATGCTTAGACTAGAATCTGGCAAAATAAAATTCATGTAATTAGTAGCTTGAACTTTTTTCATATTATTTTTCACTAAGGCAAATTATAAATTTTTTGTTAACAAAAACTAACATGTTTTTCAGAAAATGAGCTTTTTAAAAATTCATGGCTATAAAATCTTTGAGACTGAAAAAAGAGTGGTTTGATATGATAGGAAGAAATGCCATCTTTTCTAGTAGAACAAATGTGTCTTTCAAATTGACTAATATCTTTGAATAATAAGCACTCCCATTTGCAGAATAACTTGTTCTTTCTGAAGAACTTGGATCTCCTTTGAAACAACAACAACAAAACTGATTTGGTTTGGTTAAAACATAAATTAGGAAAAACATGCAATTTTACCTCCAGAAACTAAAATGAAATGGGGGTGTGTCGAATTACTTATTAGATATGTGAAATTAAAAAACAGTCTTCAAAATTGAATCTAAAGCTTATGTCAGTAGAAGATGATAAAATCAAGCAAATATAGTAGCTGTGCATGCAAAGTGGCTGTGGTACTTTTAGAAGACAAAAATTTATCATGGTGGATGAGATTTTGTTGCCTCGGAGCAGCAGCAGAAGCAGAGTAGAGACATTTGCTGTTGGGCATAGTCCTCAGGCTTGGCTTGAACCATGGTGAACTGATTGCATTTTGTTTCCTTAATGAGGAGCGACAGCCCTCAAAAGTAATCTCTGACTACTAGAATGTTAGGTATCAGATACCACACTGGTAAAATGACCATCCATAATTTGGTGTATTACCTTTAAGTATTTTTGCACCTGCAGATATATTTAGGGGAAAATTGGTGTGATATTATACTCAAAGTTATGCACTCTTTCTTTACCAGTTTTATTGGGGTGGAAATTGACAAATGAAAATTATATGTATTTAAGGGGTACAACACAATGATTTGATATATATAGACACTGTGAAATGATTATCACAATCGAGCTAATTAACACACCCATTATCTCACATTTTTGGTAGCGTGGTCAAGATGCTTAAGATCTACTTTCAGCAAAGTTCAAATATGGAACCCCAGAACTTATTCATCTTATCATTGAAAGTTTGTACTCTTTGACCAATGTCTTCTCACGTCCCCACCCTTTAGTGTCTGGTAACCACTGTTCTACTCTGTGGTTCTATAAGTTCGACTTTTTAAGATCCACATGTAAATGTGATTATACAATATTTGTCTTTTTGTATCTTATTTCACTTAGCATAATGTCTTCAAGTTCTGTGTTGTTACAAATGGCAGGATTTTCTTCTTTTTATGGATAAATAATATCCCATTTTTATGTGTGTATATATCTATATCTATCTATCTGTCTATATCTATCTATCTATCTATCTATCTATCTATCTATCTATCTATCTATCTATCTATCTATCTATCTATATCTATCTCACATTTTCTTTATTGACCTATTGATGGACACTTTGGTTGTATTCTTTGCTATTGTAAATAATGCTGCAATAAACATGAGAGTACAAATAGCTCTTCAAGATCTCGATTTCATTTCTTTTGGATATGTATCCAGAAGTGAGATTGCTGGATCATATGGTAGTTCTATTTTTAATTTTTAGAGGAATCTCCATACTGTTTTTAGTGGCTGAAACAATTTACATTCCCACCAACAGTATGCAAATATTTTTCTTCCACATCTTGTCCAACACTTGTTATTTCTTGTCATTTTGATAATAACCATCCTTATAAGTGTGAGTAAGTAAATAAAGATTGTGGTTTTGATGTACATTTCCCTGATGATTAGTGACGTTGAGCACCTTTTCATGTACCTGTTGGCCATTTGTATGTCTTCTTTGGAAAATGAATATTTGGGTCATTTGCCCATTTTTAAATCATGTTTTTTATTTTTCTCTTACTGAGTTGAGTTCCTTGTATATTTAGGATATCAATCCCTTATCAGCTACTTGGGTTGCAAATTTTTCCCATTCCATATGTTGCATTTTCATTTTGTTGATTTTTTCCTTTGTTTCACACTCTGTTTTTGATCACTTGCTGTCAGGAGCCTTTTCCTACATCAATATATATTTTCTCCTATGAAAGCACTGTTCCTGATACCATGCTTTCTCTTCCTGCTTAGACCTTTCATTGCTATTTCTTAAGATGCTGTTTCCACTGGAAAGTTTCCTTTTACCAAATTCTCTTACCACTACCACCTCTACTTAGATTTTCCGCTGTTTTTATTTTCTATGTGTATATGTAGGATTAGAACTCATTATATAAGCTTCTTAGCATTGGGGTTCTTTTTAGTTGTTTAGGTTTTGAGTTCATGATGTATTTACATTGTTCAATATTCAAAAGGTATAAAAAGGGTATACTGTGAAGTCGTCCCTACACCCTCGTGCCTCAGCCACCCAGTTGTTCTCCCAGGAGGAAACCAGTACTATAAGTCACTATTCGTGCTGTCAGTGATATTTTATTCATATATAACAAAATTCATACACACTACCCCACTGATTTTACACAAATGGTAGTATACTATATGCACTATTGTTTAACTCGCTGTTTCATATATACCATTTCTTGAGAAACAACTAGAGGATGAGTAAGACTTAGGGTCCGGGAAAGAGTAAATTCAGAAGGGTAGTGAAGAGAAGTCCCAGGATGACAGCTGTGCCGCTAGCCTCGAAAGCAACCAGTGTAGTAGACTGGAACAGTGGGATGAGACGGGTTTTCCACTTACATTTTCCACAATATAGTTTGAAGATCATTTCATATTCATACATAATGATAGTCTTATTTTTTATTCACCCACTTAACATTTTTTTTTGTACAAATGTCTGAAGAATTTTTGATCAGTCACTTTTTCATAGATAACTAGGTTAATTCCAGTTTTTTTGTTACTACAAAAAAAGGTTATAATGAGTAACAACACATAAATCATTAGGCACGCATATGTTTTTAGAGTGCAATCATTAAATCTAATAGTACGTATATTGGTATATTGATAAACATTGTCGAATTACCCTAATTGAACTGATTTCTTTGATTCACATAAGTTTAAATCATCTCTCAGTCCAAATCTCTCCTTCTATACTTTTCCTCATGCTACTGGGGCTTACACGTATAGTTTTCCAGCCAACTTACTCTTCAGTTTTACCAATATTCAATAGTGCTGCCAGAAATAAAAAGCATTTTAAACATATGAAAACAAATTGAAACAAGTTAGAGGAAAATGACCTGAATTCCCCTGGCGTCAATTTAATGACACAATAAAAAACCAAGCACCTACCTCCAAATGTCATATTTGTTATTATGTAAACAAACCACTAACCAGAGTTGAAAATGTATGTTCTTTCCTTTTATAAATATGAATACAACTGTATCGGCATGTGTCTTTTGTGGGTAATATTCCAGTCAGTATCACGTTAATGAGATTCAGTACCCACCTTCCTACTACAGAAATCATAGAGGAAGAAACCCCTCCCTCAGCCCCCTGGGACCCAGAAAACAGGCACATTAATCTAGGCTCAGCGAGTTGCATGCTCCCACCTGAGAAATTAAGCTGATGGGAGGGAGGCAGACACAATGGCACAGTTGGGAACCATTTATGTGGCTCCAGCAGTGCCCAAGGGCTGTGTCAGTTGTTTGGAGCAAGGGTGTGGGATTTTGGCCCGGCTGTTCCTACTGAAATACTTTCTGCTTTCAGCCTCTGGGATTGCTTTGGTTCTGTCTGTTCTCCAAGTGTGGTTTTATAGTCTCACATCAAGTCTCTGCATCCCCAAATTTCTTTCTATAAACTGCTAGAGTCACTTATTCCTTGTCAACATAAACTTTGATACAGTATTTTCTCCCTGCATCCATATAAGCCAAATTGTGGACTAACTGGCAAAATATATGTGAAAGTTTAAAACATTGTGAAAAGAAAGGTTTCAGGGTGTCTTGATTCACAATTAATAATTGAAAGTACTAGTTTTTGCAATCTTCCCTGTACTTCACTTATCAAAAGAGAAAATTCTAGCTTCTTACTCTGGCAAGAAACATCATTAGCTTTCCTAATAATGAGTCATCTTTCCTCTAACATCAGCCTCGTTTGTACAATTTCGGGGGTTTTGCCACTAAAAACTATTAGAGGTAAGTTACATACAAATTTTACTACTATTAAAAAATATGGGGCAGAGAGCATCAAAAGGACTTAGTTCACCTGGATTGTCTAATTTGGGCTACATTCAAATCACATTCTCAGGATATTTAGCGATGCCGTGGCAATTCGGTGCCCAGCCAAATTCAACATAATGTTCATTTTACTCACTATGTCCTCTGGAACCCATGAGATTTATTCAAGATTAAAAGTAAAACAGAAGAGAATTAATAAACAAGACAGCACATGCCAGGTAATGCACATTGTTTTTCAGCTCTCTACTCATTTCTTCTGAGTATTTCTGAGGTTAGAAACCTGTTGCCTACATATCAAAAACACCCCTGACATCTTGATACTGTGACAAATAATTTAAACATGGCTCTTGTTTTGAAAAAAGTTGAAGTTTATGGTAGAGTCCGACAAGCAATTTTCTATTTACAGTGAGATCATATATATGTTGGTACTCAGGCACATAAGATTGGTAAGAGGCTGGGGGACTTACTAGAGAAAGTAATATTTACATGGAAAACAGAAGGAAGTAAGAACTGAACAAAAGGAGACGTTATGTATTGTTAGATAAGAAGTGTGGAACATGGTAGGAAAGTATTCTGGAAAGAACAGCATATATACAGAATGTGGAAACTATTATATATATAGAACTTGGAAACAATAATACATATATACACGTATACCCACATCTATGTATGCATTTTTTTAACTTAGTAGGGAGAATATGTTTTTAATCTGAGTCACATGGACTACCATCATTGCCTGTTGTTTAGATTAAGCCTACCTTTTCATCCAAAACTCAGTAAAGATTGTGTTGTTTACCAAAGTTAGTAAAATCAATAACTTATTTAACAGGAGTCCAGATAAGCCCAAAAGAGATTCACAAAATCTGATGAAGTGGTGGGCTTCATTAATTTACGGTGAGGTGATCTGTTTTGTCTTCGTCTGTATTTGTTGGGATGGATACTCCATGAGACTTGGGACTATATCTGCATAGTTCAGTACTTATCCCCAGTGCCAAATGCTGGGCCCAGTACATCATAGGTGCTCATTTCGATGCTTCTTAGATGGATATATAAAAAAGAAAAAAGCAAGGAGAGTTGCCAGTATCCAAAACGCAGCAGATGAGTGTAGGAGGTGGGAAATGAAGAACGGAGGAAATGGAATTCTGTGTCAGGAGCTGGTAACAGAACCTCAGAGAATGTGTCTGTACTCCTCTGGACCGCTCTCTGAGTTCTGGTGAGAGAGGGCAAAAGGCAAATCGGACAGAAACTCAGGGGGCACAAGCCATCATTCTTCTTTGTAGAGCTGTGTATCCTCTGACTATTGGGGAGGAGGAGGTTGCAGGAGATCAGCGGAGGCCTGGAAGAGTAGTGTTCTGCCAGTGAGATGACTGGTTCTTGAGCACAACTAGATCCTTCTAGAGACTCCCAGAAATTCTTAAGGAAATTTCACAGGGTCTGAACTCCTTCATTAGTTTGTGGAGGCACAAGCAGATGAAACCTATCTATTTTAATGAATCCTTAGTGGTTTGAAAATCTTAGAATCACAGGTCTTCCAGTGCAACCACCCCCATCCATGGTGAAATGCCTTTTAAGACATTTCTGGCAGCTGATTATTCAGCTTTGCTCTGATATTTCTAGCCGGAGTCACTCGGAGGAAGGGCTGTCTCCATTTCCTCAGATTACAGATATCATAGATCTAACAAAAGTTCTTTTCCCAGTCTCTATTAAGTGGCATCAATCACCTGAAAAACCCATAAACCCTTTAAAATGTTGCAAAGAAATAAAACAGTAATTGCTTTTATTTTACAAAAATATTAAGTTCCTATGGAGGAGCAGGACTATAATTAAAACGTGTACAACACTCTTCTTGCCCTTTAGAAATGAACTTTGGGGGGAGATGAATCTTCTAATCACATTGTTACCAGAGGACGAGAATTTTAAATACATATATTTATTTTACAAAAAGTTGCATAAATTTTAATAATAAGAGCTATAAAATTCTTAATATGATTAAAAAACAAAAAACAAAAAAGGGCTAGGCCAATACAAGAATGGAATCACCCAAAAGAAACGAATACTGAACGAAGCAGTTCATTTAAGCAGCCACCAGGTTGTGCTGGTGACTCAGTAACATTGCTTAAACCAAAAAAAAAAAAAAAATTTTTTTTGCTTAAGGTTATATTTTGCATCTTTCTTAGGTCCCTAAAATATATACATGGATTTTTATATAACTTCTTATATAAAAAATTTAACTCATTATTAAAACATAAACTTTTAAAAAAGGTGTTCTTCAAAGCAAAATTTAAATATGTTGAATATATTCAATATGTGAAACTTATCAGGCACTTACTGTGTTGTGTCATGAAGAAAGCATGGATAAGACATGGCAATCACGATATAAATAACATACACAAATATAAACGAATGATGTCAATATAATAAATTGCTAGAATGTTAGCTCAAGAATTTTTTGTTTTGTTTACTGCTCTATTCCCAACACCTGGAATACAATAAATAGTTATGGAGGGAATGAAAATTTTGATAAATTAATAATTATAAAATAGATGTTTGTAGAAAGTGCTATGAACATAATTAGTTTTTTAATAATCTCTAGTTTTAAATGCTTATCAATATAGCCTCTGGTCTAAATTTATTCCTAAAATTTTCAAAGAGAAATAAAATCTTTTTTTTTTTTGCACTAGAACTATATTTGCACAATTAAGAAAACAAACTTCATGATGCAGATAGCCTTTTGTCCTTAGCTAAGGATAATATACTGTTATTTGTTCTTAAAATTATGGAGCCCGGAATATTTGTCCAGAACCTGGAAACAGCCACAAAATAAAAGGAGCGGAGACAGACAGGGACAGGGTGCGGATCCATTCTCTTAATCGCTAGATCCGGTATCACCCAGTTCAGCTACTTTCAAAGGCTTAGCTAAGCAACTTTCCAACCGCAAAATTTCCCCAAGGCACTGTATTCTTACATCCCACGGTGCACACTACCTGGCTTGACGTCCACAAGACCTTCCTGGGGTGCGGGTAATGAGCAGCACTGTCATCTTGGGCCCACCGAGCATGCACCAGGGCCTTGGGCTCGACTGCGACTGCGCAGACTTTTCATTTGTCAAATTTCTTCCCAGGCCCTGAGCGACTCATGCTATATTAGGTAAATGTAACATTTTCACTGTCGCCTCATCATATCTAAGTAGGTTTATCCATGAGTGCGTGGATAGTTTAACAGGCAGTTTGATGGGCACCATATATGGCTAGAAATAAAAGTGAATGGAATAGAGCCAATAGGGTTTTGAGAGCGAGACAATGAGAGAGAGAGAAGAGAGATCCAAACTTCAAATTGGCTCTATCAAGTCCTATTTTGTGAGATGAATTTAATCAAGATGGTATGATGAATTTTAGTAAACATCTTCTCAGTATTTGAAATGATAATATGATTTTTCTCTTCTGCTATATTAATACATTATATTATTCCATTTGCTAATGTTGAACCATCCATGCACCCATGGATAAACCTACTTATGATATGATGAGTTACTGTTTTTTTTCTGCTGCTGAAATATATACTAATACTTTACTTAGCATTTTTGTATTGATATTCATAAACGAGGTTGGTCTGTAATTTCCTTTTGTGTATGTGATCTAGTCAGATTTTGGCACCAAAGTTATGCTCATCTCACAAAAATAATTTTGGAGTTTTTCTTCTTTTTTCTAAGCTTTAGATCAGTTTAAATAGTAATGGATTTGTTCTTTGGTAAAAATTTTTTGTGAAACTGGAACTGGTAGTTTTTGTAATATAAATCTTTGACAACTTTATTTATTGCATAGAATTGGATTCTCTAAATTTTCTGTATGTTCCAGTATTAGTTTTATTACATTACATTTTCCTAGAAAATGGTCTATTTCATCCAGGCTTTTTAATTCATTTGAATAGAGCTGAACTTATTTCCTCTATTTTTGTTTCTCTTGTATTTGTTAATTTTAGTATTTGCTCTCTTTTTTTTCCCCTCTGAATTTAGAATATATAGTAGTTGATTTATTATCAAATTTGAAAGAACCAGCTGTTGAATTTATTTATTAACTTTATTTTGTTTTCTAATTCAATAATTTGATTTTAACTTTATTAATTTCTACTCTCTATTTTTGGTTAATTTTATTATGTTCCTTTTCCTGACTTATTAAGTGCTTAATTCATTTATTTTCCTTGTTCTGCTTATTGATACAGTATTTAAGATTATGAGTTATTTTTCTGCTTTAGCTGTACACATATCCTATATATTGTGAAATGTCACATTTTCATATTCATTTTCTAAATGTTTAACAGTTTTGCATTTTTTCTTTCACCTACACAAGTAGCTTTAAAGGGAGTTTTTAATATCCAAGCAATAAAGGATTTTTGTTTTCTGCTTATTAATAACTTCTGTTATTAGGTTTTAGATTTATTGCACAGTGGTTGAGAACATTATCTGTACTATGTGTAATATATGAAATTTATTGAGGTTTGTTTTGTGACCTAATATCCATTCGATTTATGTAACTGTCATGAAATCTTCATAAGAAGACAGAGATACACATACACATATACATACACATACTTATGTATCTTACATTTATGTATACTGTAAATCATATATATAAATTGAATTTAACTGATTATCTTATTTAGACACAGGATTTTCTATATGGTTTTCTCTTCTTGTTTTTTGTAAACTACATCTAAATGGACTGAGAAAGGTATGGAAGCACAAAAGGCCCTGAACTGCCAAAGCCATCCTGAGAAAAAAGAACAAGTCTGGAGGTATCACTCTTCCTAACCTCAAATTTTACTACAAATCGACAATAATCAAAATGGCATGGTATTGGCAGAAAAACAGATGCATGGACCAGTGGAACAGAATCGAGAGTCCAGAAGTAAACCCAGATTTATATGGGCAAATAATTTTTGACCAAAAAGCCAAAAACATATAGTGGAGAAAGGAAAGCCTCTTCAATAAATGGTGCTGGGAAAACTGGAAAGCCACCTACAAAAGAATGAAACTAGGCTGCTGTCTATCACCACACACCAAAATTAACTCAAAATGGATTAAAGACCTGAATATAAGACCCGAAACAATAAAAACGCTTAAAAGAAAACATAGGAACTAAACTCAAGGACTTTGGACTTACAGAGGATTTTATGAATTTCACCTCAAAGGCAAGGGAAGTAAAAGCTAAAATAAATGAATAGGACTACGTCAAACTAAAAAGCTTCTGCACAGCCAAATAAACTGTCAAAAAGATAAAGAGACAACCATCCAAATGAGAAAATATATTTGCAAGCAAAGCCTCCAATAAAGGCCTAATATCCAAAATATACAAAGAACTCATACAACTCAATAACGACCAGAAAACAAATGATCCTATCAAAAAATGGGCAGAGGACCTGAACAGACACTTCTCCCAAGAAGACATACAAATGGCCAACAAACATATGAAAAGACGCTCAACATCGCTACCTATTAGGGAAATGCGAATCAAAACCACAATGAGATACCATCTCACACCTGTTAGAATAGCTATAATCAACAGGACAAGTAATAAATGTTGGAGAGGATGCGGAGAAAAAGGAACCCTCATACGCTGCTGGTGGGACTGCAAATTGGTACAGCCACTATGAAAAACAATATGAAGTTTCCTCAAAAAACTAAGAATTGATCTATCATATGATCCAGCAATCCCTCTTCTGGGTATTTACCCCAAAGACTTGAATACTCATATCTGAAAAGGTATTTGCACACCAATGTTCATAGCAGCATTATTCATGGTGACCAGGACTTGGAAGCAACCAAAGTATCCTACAATAGATGGTTGGATAAAGAAGCTGTGGTACATATATACAATGGGATATTACTCAGCCATAAGAAGAGATGAAATACTGCCATTTGCGACAACTTGGATGGACCTCGAGATAATCATGCTAAGCAAAATAAGCCAGACAGAAAAAGTTGAAAATCACCTGATATCACTTATATGTGATATATAAACCTAAAAGCAACAAATGAACAGGACAAGCAAACAGAGACTCATGGACATGGACAATAGACTAGTGGTAACCAGAAGGTAGAGGGAAGAGAGAGGGGGGAGGTAGATATGTTAAAAGGGGTCAAAAATGTGGTGACAGAAAGAAATCTAACTATGGGAGGTGAACACACAGTGTAAATATATATATGCCTTACTGTTAAAGTGTACAGCTGAAACTTACCAGATTTTGTTAACCAATAACCAAACTTACCAGATTTTGTTAACCACCACAAAAAATTTAATTAATTAAAAATTTTCCTCAACTAGTGTGTTTTATTTCTTTTAGCTCCTGATGTTTTACTGGCACATAGAAGGTCATGACTATTATATACACATTGTAAATTGTACCCTACTGCCATTATCAAGTTTTCTTCCATTCTGGCTATTTGTTTATTTGTTCATTTGTTTGCATTTATTTGGTATATCTTTGGCCACAATTTTTTTTCAATCTTTCTGAGTCACTTAGTTCTAGTTGTGTTTTCGTGTTTAACATGGACTTGTATTTTGCTTTATGATCCAGCTTGATTCTCTTCCAATTAATAGAGAGGTTAGGACATTTATATTTATGTAATATATGTTTGCTTTACTCTATCACAATATTTTATGTTGTGGCTTTTCATTTTATATTTACAGAATTTTATTTTATTCTTTGTGCTCTTTTGTTCTCAGACACTCTCTAGATAAATATAAATATATATATACATTATATATATACATATATATTTAGATTTACCAAGATTAACCTCAACACTTTGGAAAACACAGTGAGATCTCACTAATTCAGACTGCATTAACTATCATGATTCATGGACTAGAGTAAATTTACATTAGTATTACCTATTTTTTAAAAAGGATATACTTTAAAAAATAAATAAAAATAAGGATGTACCCAGAAATGAAGCAAATAAATCTGACTTCAAAGAGCATCTTTAAATGTTTACCTTTACCATCATCTGTGTACAGTTATGTATCTACAGTTATCTCTGAAACTGGCATAGTAAAGCTCAATAACCATTTGCTGACAGAATGAAAATTTTAATTTGTAGTTACAAAGCAGTTTAATTCATTAATTAAGCAATGCGTCCTCTATGATCCTCTACTGGCTTGATTCTAGTCATCGTGTGTACTTTAAATTTATAAAAACATACTTTAGATAATTAATGTATAAATCAGATGTTTCTCTAAATCTAAATGCCTCCAGGAAGGCTGAATTAATGATACTTCTTTTGATGAAAATAAGGAAAATTTCAGAGTAGGACAATAGGTTCTTTTGGCTATTTCACTGGTAAATTTTTTTTTTTACCTTTTAACCCCTTTCACCCATTCTTCCACCTCCCCCAACCCCTGCCTCTGACAACCACCAATCTATTCTCCATGTCTATGAGCATATTGTGTGTGTCTGTGTTCTAGATTCCACATATAAGAGACCATACATTATTTGTCTTTCTCTAACTTATTTTAATTAGCATAATGCTCTCAAGGTTCATCCATGTTGCTGCAAATGGCAAGGTTTTATTCATTCTTTTTGCGAATGACTAATACTCCATTGTAAATATATGCCACAATTTCTTTATTCATTTATCTATTGATGGACACTTAGGTTGCTTCTATATCTTAGTTATTGTAAATAATGCTGCAATGAATAGAGGGGAATATCTTTCCGAGTTAGTGTTTTCATTTTCTTTGGGTAACTACCCAAAAGTGGAATCGTTGGAACATATAGTAATTCTGTTTTTAGTTTGTTGAGGAACCTCCATAGTGACTGCACCAATTTACCATCCCACCAACAGTGCACTAGAATTTCCTTTTCTCCACATCCTGTCAACATTTGTTATTTCTTGTCCTTTTGATAATAGGCACTCTAATAGGTGTGAGGTGATAGCTCATTGTGCGTTTCATTTGCATTTCCCTGACGATTAAAGATTTTGAGCACCTTTTTCCTGCACCAATTGGCCATCTGTATGTCTTCTTTGAAAAAATGTCTATTCAGATCTTCTGCCCATCTTTTAATCTGATTGTTATTGTTTGTTTGTTTTTTGCTATTGAGTTGTATGTATTCTTCATAAATTTTGGATGTTAGCCCTTTATCAGATATATAATTTGCAAATGTTTTCTCCCATTCAGTAGATTGACTTTTCATTTTGTTGATGGTTATTGAAACTTTTTTGCTCTTCCTCTATTTACCTAAAAGCAGGACATAAATTTGTAAAGGTGTTCCTCCTTTCTTCTAGGAATAATAGACATTAATAACTAGAGACAACTGTAGACCTTTCTCATTCGAGAGAGACTACAGAATCTATATAACAGACCTTACAATTAGTCCTTATGTTCCATTAGTTTGCTCCACATATTTACCTTCCCACAATTTGCCACACAGAAGTTCAAAGACCCTCTCCTTTGTCTTGGCATTTCTCTATAAATTTATTGTTCTTTGTTAAGTTGCTATTTAAGCCTAAGTTCTAATCACCCGTTAGAGTTATTCACATCACTGAGTACTCCCATATGTATACACAATGTATGTATTAATATACATTTGTTTGTTTTTCTGTCTTTTGTCATTCTAATTTTTAGAGCCCCAGTCAATGAACCTAAGATAGATAGAAGAAAAAGACTTTTTTCCTCCCTTATAGTTTCCAATAACCCACTATAGATCAAGGGGGAGCATCTCAAAGCATAAGAAAATGAGAGCTTATGATCATAGTGCAAAGATAACCATAATGTGGGAGTTTTAGCAATATTAATCACTCAATCTCCATCCCTTATGAGATTTAACTAGTGAGAACAAGTACAAGGAGCCAGATGAGGATCAAAATACCATTACATCTTTAATACTAGCAAAGATGAAAAGGGCTATATATCAGGACACAAACCTTTCTTCTAGAACCTGGACCCCAACTTCACCCAGTAAGGCATAAGAGGAGAAATTGGAAATGAAATAGCACAACTCTGGCTTGTACTTGCTAAAAGTTTGCCTTACTTCAGTGATGAAGGGACACTGGGCACGATTCCATCAATAACCAACTTGTCAGTCTTTTTCAGTCTTATCTGTCAGATTTATCTATTCTCCTCCCATAGAGTGGACTAAGAAAGCAAAAAATAGGCATGGGAAGTGCTCACTTCTGAGCTGCTCCCTCCTAGCAAGTAGAACCAATTCTGTCCTTTGTTAGAGAGTGCTAATTCTCTACCCAATAGCCATTTCCCCCTCCTTAATTAGTAACAAAATCCTAAATTTTTTTTCCCAGGATGGCAATGTTCTGAAGTTAAACGCTAAGTTTCTCAGTCTCCCTTGTAAGTAGAGGTGACTAATGAAATGTCAGTGGAAGTTGCTCATTGAATAGGTAAAGCACCCTTTGCTTTCTTTCACCCTTTTGTCTTCCTGCTGCTTCGAGTGTGTACAAATCTACAGGAACTCTAGCAGCCATATGGAAACCATGATACATTCATGGGAATGAAGTCACTACTAAGAGAAGAGAAGAGAGAGAGAGACTGAGTCCTGGATGACTCCCATTGTCATCTCAGCCCTGGACTGCCTGCCTCAAGATGCTGTTTATGATAGAGAAAAATAAACCCTCATGTGTTTAAGCCACTGCAATCAGGCTTATGTTACTGGCAGCTAAACAATCAGTAATTTTGTATTTTGTTTATGAAAGTGTGAGGGGAGAGAGGGTGATATGTTTCTCTAATACAAGGGTGAGGGCCAGCAGTGAACTATAGTCACAGATATCCTCCCATCTGCTCCACAGAGTATAAGAAAGAACCTGGCTTGTCCCTCCCAAACTCTACCCGAAAGTTCTCCTTGGACTCACATTCCTGCTAGAATATAGCAGAATATAGGAGAATGTATAGATATCATGAACAGCTTATTCTTCCTTATACACCAAAATTGTGCCACCTAATTTATTCATAATTCTACTTGGACATCAATGTTGATAATACTTGTATATTTCTAATTTACAACTGATTATGGATTATGGCCATAGATGAAGACCAGAATTGTGCATTTAGGAGTCACCATGGTTGTTGAAGCCACAGCACCTGGAAGAGGCCTCAAGAAGAACAAAGAAGAGAAGTAGACCAAGGAATGAACCTAGAGGAATCCTAACAATAAGAATGCTTCCTAAAGAAAAAAATTCCTTTGCTGAAAATGTCATGATGTCATGAAGTGATAGAATGTAGTATTGTGGCAGAGGGATTCACTTTAGGACATTTGACACAGAGTGTCAATTCATGTCTCTTAGCTACTATAAAGCAGATGTCCCCAAACCTGTTCCTATTTGTTGACCACTGAGAACCAGCAATTCCTCAACATCAGCCTAAAAGGATATGTAGGATATGTAAAATGACCTGTCCTTGGTCTGTGAGAGAGGTGAAGATCTTTGGAATTTACAAAATGTTGCCTTTTCTGTCAGGGAAATAAATGACTCTTATCTGGCTGTTGTAAGAACCAAGAAAAGTATCTCTGAGTTTTTGTCATTTCAGGTCTTCATTGACAAAGGGACTGCTTTTCAAAAGATCCCAGCCAGTGTTTCATTAAGTCAAATTTATGCTTTCACCTTTACTCACCCAAAAAACAACATGAAATGAATATAAGGAAAGTTATTCTTAGGCTTTAATGCATTTATTTCATAATTATTCTTTCCTAGTTCTGATTTATTTCTTGTTCCTACTCATTTATACCAACGGAATTGTTTTTTTCTTTATCTGTATCAAAGTATATTTACTCTTATCCTTCCTCATTCTTGACTCACTCCTAATATTCCAAGATTCTCAGTGCCTAGACACAGACAGACCTCTGGAGGGTAGAGTTCAGGTAGGCCAGAGAACTGACTAGCTGTGGTTCATTACAGTATTAACATAATTCCAACACAGTTAATATATGTAAGGCACCTCAAACAGTGCCCAAACTTATGCTATATGCTCAGTAAATGTTACATATCATTATCATAACCTAGGCATAATCCAAGTATCAGATTTTTCCACCTTCTTCACAGATCTCCTCCTTTTAGCATATTTGGATAAAATAAAGTTTGTCTTACGTCTCCATCTTAGTCAGTTCCATGCTGCAAGTGCTTCTCTGGCTGCTATCAGCTCTATCTTTGTATGTCTTGCTTCTGGCCATGACCTGGAACTCTTGAATTACCTTTCTTCTTAGTATGATGTTGCTACTTCCACATGCATGCCATCAGAACAGAAAATGTGAGGAAGACCTTATTTCTCTTTCTTATTTCTTGTACCAACACACTCTTTACAACTATCCAATTTTATGAAAGATTAGAGAAATATAAGCAAAAGCAAAATATATAGACCTGGTATTTTATATGACTCTCCCCATATCCAAAAGAAAAGTACCAAATACTCTTCACAGAGGGTCTCCTCAAGTGTACCCCGAGTTCTAGGCTCTGCTCAGAGAGTACCCCATTCTGACCACATGAGTCTCCACCCCCATCTCTTCACATGGATTGGACTGGCCCTAGGTTCACCTTCCTGCCTATGCTCAAAATAGTTTATGAGGGTGTATTCCTTAAAATCCGAGCTATCCACTATAGAATAGCAGCATCTGCAGCAGAGTGTACAGAATGGTCCATGGCACTCGAAATCTGGATCTCTTTCAAGTCTCCCTGAAAATGGAAGTGTAATATGATTCTTCTGATTTCCTGATTCTTTAATAGTTAACTGTAATACACACATACACATACATACATTCTTAGAGGCAGTCAATTCTAAATCTACTTTAACAATGCAAGAATTTTCCTAAATGCCCTATAATGTACACAGTATCTCCAGGGCAGGTTAGAGGTAGCAGTTAACATAATCATGAACATCCATGGAGTTTCTCCTTTGCTCTTCTTTTGCTTTCAGCCTTAGCATCCAGAGCCCAAGAAATTGGCCCGATTACCAGACCGCCTACCCCATGGTTACTATCCCAAGGCTTACGATTTCTGAAATTTGGAAATGAAATATTTTAGTTTTGATCTGTCTTTACTTTTCAGACCATGTAAAGATCTCTTGGGTGAGGTCTTCTCTTGCATGTTTATGTATGTATAGGAAAAGAGACGATTTATGATCTTCCTGACCAAGCGATCTTTCCAGGAATTGGGAGACTATCTTATCCATGGCTCAAGGTATCTACATTTGGACTTTGATAAGGATGCTCCCTTCCATAACTAAAGAAAAGTTAAATTCACTCTCCTGGACCCTCATACCACCACCTGCCCCATCTCCTAGCCAGAAATGTCACTTGGACAAACCCATTTATTTCAAAAAAAAAAAAAGATGAAAGGCATGCGGCCTCATCTTATTCATCTCTTGGACCTACTATAGAGATCAGTAAACAATAGGCATGTAATAGATGTTAAATTGCATGTGATGAACCAATTGAAGTAGTACAAAATAGTATCATCTTCTAGAAGAGTATAAGCAAGAGACTTACAATTTTTTAAAGTGGAGAGAAGACTCCGCTTGAGAAAAAATATGAAACTTCTCCCACCTGTAGATAAAAAGAAACTATGATACTTTCCAGTAGTTAACTGATATAAACAGAACCATCAGAAAAGCACTCTTTTCAGGGTTAAAGCCAGGGCAAGTTTAACATCCTTATTCCTCAAACTGTAGATCAAAGGGTTAAGCATGGGGACAACGTTGGTGTAGAAGACTGAGATATATTTACCCTGGTTCATAGACCCAGGAAAAGAGGTTGTTAAATAGGTGAATGCCCCTGACCCAAAAAACAGAGCAACAGCAATTATGTGGGAACCACATGTGCTAAAGGCTTTGGACCTGCCCTCAGCAGAAGGAATACGGAGGATAGTGGAGAGAATCAAAGCATAAGAAATGAAGATGCTGATACTGGATGTTGTGATGACCACTCCAACAACAATAAAAAACATCAGCTCATTGACATGGGTGCTGGTGCAGGAGAGCTGTAAGAGCGGGAGAACTTCACACAAATAATGGTCAATGATGTTGGAATCACAGAAGGTCAGTCTCAGCATGCTTCCTGTGTGGGCCATAGCCCCAGCAAACCCTGCCATGTATGAACCACACACCAGCAGAGAACAGACCTGGGGGGACATGGTGACCATGTATAGCAGAGGGTTACAGATAGCCACATAGCGATCATAGGCCATTGATACCAGCACATAGCACTCAGAATTGACAAAGAAGCAGAAGAAAAATAGTTGAGTCATGCATCCCACATAAGAGATGATATTTTCTGACACGAAATTATTCAGCATTTTTGGGGTAAAGACAGAAGAATAACAGAGATCTATAAAAGACAAGTTGAAAAGGAAAAAGTACATTGGAGTTCGAAGGCTAGAATTCAGCCCGATTAAGGTGATCAAGCCCAAGTTGCCCACCACAGTAAACATATAGATTCCTAAGAACAGGAGGAGGAGGGGGAGCTGGAGTTCTGATTGTTCTGATAATTTCATAAGGATAAACGCAGTCACAGATGAGCTGTTTCGCAGGCTCATTGTCTTCTGGAGAACTGTCTGTGTAAACAAGGGACAAAATGCATAGATTGATGAGGCACAAGCATGGCTGATGGAAGAGATGAGACTGTGCGTGGATGCCCTCCTTTTTGCCTTTCTTGTAACCACAGAACTAGCTCAAAATGGTTCTATCTTGTTTGACAAGGTGCTCAGTTGTTTTTCAGAGACAACAGACCAAAACCACAAGTCATGCAGCCAAAGCATGTGTAGAGGAGAGAACTTTGCCTTCCAGCTGTGCCTGGAACCAAAGTCTCAACCAAAGTCTCATCTTCCCTCCCTCCAGCTCATGGAACCAGACCTTGAACACCGGACCCTTTCAGAAGCCAAGGGTCTGTTGTCCAGGAAGATCTGATGTTAATGCTTCTTTACCATAAATGGCCAAATTCCAAAGTCTTCCAATTAACACTTGCCCCACCAGCACTTCTGCATACCTGTTCCTCATAGTTCCTTAACATAGTCCAGCAAACAAGATGGATTTGAGGAACCACTAGCTCTCCCATTTTCTCTATTGGCATCTTCTCGATCAATAAACCTTTCCTTACTCCAAACCCTGATGCTTTATGCTCCCATGAAGCATAAAGTTCTTCATGATATGCCCCATCTGGCATATCATGAAGAACTTTATGCTATTTTGGCCTTTTGAAATATTAAGCATACGGACTTTGGTTCAGTAACATTCTCTCATCTATTCCCCTAACTGAGCTATTGAGAATACGTCTGTGACTATATTTCAGTTCCTGTGGGGTGATCGTGAATCTAGGCTAGAGTTTATTAGCATGGGCAGCAATAATTCTGTCCTCTCTTGAGAGATGAGAAGATTGAATACCTGAACTGGCTGCCCAAGGACTCTCAGAAACACACCCCAAAGGCCAGGAGTACAACCTGAAGCCCACTGCCTCAGGATATACTGAGAGCTCTCATGTCTCCCATTTTCTCCACCCATTCTCTGCCTCCCTCTCCCAGCCAGATAAGGGGTCTTCTTTCCTCTCCTCTGCCACCTGAGGAGAAAGCCAATAGTGTCCCCTACTGTCTCTGCACATCCTACCTTTCTCCTTTATGCCCCTTACTCCATCTCAAATCAAAGTCAGTATTGAGAGCAGAGGAAGAATCGATACATCACAGATCTCTTGGTTATGGGCGTAAAAGACACCCTTCAGGGAAGATGGGATTCAGACATTCACTTTCCTTATCCTTAGTCCCCTCAGTGCTGAGCCTTATGCACCTCTTTTTCCATTATCCCAAAGGAAAAAATGGCATTAGTGCATAAAGCAAACAGCCTCAAGTGTTAACTTCGCATTACCCTGGTACTGAGAATCAGAGTTTCTACATTCCAGTCTCCAGGTTGTCTAGGGATAAACCAAGATTTCTGTCTGTGGATTTTCCCAGATGGTCTACATCAACTTCAGGAGAAAAAATAGCAACACCAATTTCACCAGAACCCCATCTGGCATATCATGAAGAACTTTATGCTATTTAATGATCTCAAGGACCTCATTAGGCACAATGTCCCCATGGAATTTCTCATACTTGTCCCTGCAGGGAAGAAATTGCTTTGCCTTTGTTTACAGCCAGATTTATGATGTTTACCCAGCATCTTGGGACTCAAGTGTTCCACTCAAACTTCCCTTTTACTCCAGAAATTTCAGGCCTTCCTGTGATGAGTTTTGGGGTTCATTTTTCCTCTCTTTCATTAACTCTTGGCACTTTAAAGCTTGACTTTAAAGAAGAATGGCTCCAGACTTATTTTAGCCACCATTCCCTAATTTTCAAAGGAAGTTTGGAGGATAATACCACCCCCCCAAAGAAAAAAGTTAGATCAGAGTTGTAGGTGCCACAGAGAGCACCTAGGACGACATGTTTCTAACACCATGAGCTGCTCAGAACAGTGGGGACACCACAGCACTACCACAAACACCACCTGCCCTCAGCTCTACTAAGGGCCACAGACAGGCCTTTACTATATACGAGAAGATTGAAATATCACATCAATAAGCAAAGAAGCACACACACTCATCTGCATGAAGTTACTCTACAGATGTGTGCAGGCTCAAAGTATAAAAGGAGATTTAGCTAAAGGTTTTAATCCTGTCATTTTCCAGTGACCAAGCTTCTCTCCATATGATCTGCTACATGAATATTCTAAAAAATATTCTAAGAAATTTTCAAAGACATGTGAGCAACTGCATTTATAACTTTCCACTGAGGCTGCTTAAAATAATCCCAGTGTGCCTGGAAAAGTCCTGATTTAAATCCATTATCTCTGTATAATTATTAGTAGCACACTCTATGAAACTCAAAAGTGTCTGGTTTCAGATAGCGAATTATATAATTATCTTACTAAAAATAAACATAAGTAGCTATTCAGGTCCTCTAGCCCCTGCCATCTCCCAGATCCATTGACCTCCATCCCCATTCTGACCAAGGGAGTCTCTCCCTGTCTTTTACCCTCCTTGCCCTCAAAGTTCTCATTAACTGAACCTGTTCTTCCTAACCAACAAGTACTATTTCTTCAGGAAGTTTAGTCTTCAAAAATGGTTAGAGCATTAACTGCAAGCTGTTTCTGGTTTATACCTAGCCCAAAACCCTAAAGCAAAGAATTCAAACCCTTAGACGCCTGCCTAAAATAAGTGAAAGAGGAATAAAGGGGGAGGAATTATATTGTACAAGGAATTTTGCAATTTTACATTGTAATCATTGGTACAATAGTACAACATTGTTGTTGTATAGCATTGTATATGACATAGCAAATTGATTAGTGGTATTTAACAACCTTGGGCATATACATACATTTTGACCCAGCACTTCTACTCCTCAGTATATATCCAATAAAAATAAGTACACGTGTTTACCTAAGACATGCCAAGAAGGTTCACAGTACCATTATACATAATAGCCCAAACTTGAAAACAACCCACATGTCAATCAACTATACACTGATAATAAATTAGAACATTAATAAAATAGAATTCTATATAGCTATGAAAGTTAATAACAGATAAATATCACAAACCTATTATAGTGCAAAAGAATTCAAGCACAAAGAGTTCATACTTAATGATTTCATTTATATGAAGTTGAAAAACAAGGCAACTAATCCTTGGTGTTAGAGGTCAGATAGCAGTTATTTGTGGTTGGGCAGTTAGGGGCTAGTGACTGGAAAGAAATATTCAGAGTGCTTCAGGATTGCTGATAGTGTTCTGTTTCTGATAAGGGTGTTGTTTCCATGGATGTATTCAGTTTGTAAAAATTCATCGAGCTCTAGCCATATGTTACACTTAAATTAAAAGTTTACTTAAAACAAGTGAAGAACAAAAACAAATTAATGTTTTAATAAATCATCTAGAGAAACAACTTTAACACCAAAATTACTGAACATCTTTGAGCCATAATTTCCTCACTTGTAAAATGGCGATTTACTACCTAACAACTCAATATGGTAGCAGATGCAAAAAAAAAAACAAAAAAACCCACACCATTTTTATTTCTTGCCTATCTTGCATCTCTTAAAATAATACCTCCTTTTTCTTATATAAAGGGAGGAAATCAAAAGGAAAAGAATTAATACATATGGAGGAACTACAGAGTGCCTGGCATGATACTAGATGTTTTCTAATGTAATATTATGTTTATAAAAACTATATAATGTGCATGTGTGTGGCAGATTGTTGTTTTCCAAAGATAGCCACACACACACACACACACACGTATCTTGCATCTCATATGCTCTTGGTACAATGGGACTGACACTTCTTCAATAAAGAGATGGGGCCTATGTTTCCTACCTTTGCATCTAGGCAAGAACTTGGGATTTCTCCAGCCAATAGAGTATGGCAGAAGTGATGCTGTGTGACTTCCAAGCTTCATTCATTTCTCTCTCTCTCTCTCTCTCTCTCTCTCTCTCTCCCTCCTCCCTCCCTCCCTGCCTCTCTCTCTCTCTCCACTCTTATTTTACTTTTGTCATCCCCTAGCCTTCAAGACAGTCATATTGGACCTTGTCTCAAGATACGCCACAGAGCAGCAAGTTTATAGTCATTTATCTAATACTGAGGTGGAGCAGAAGCCTTCTAGGATTTCCATGCTAGTGGGTGGACACCAGGACAAATATTCAAGGGAAATGGCCAAGGGAATTTCTAGTAAAAGTCTGGATTACTTGATCCAGTCTCCCCTCACTACTCAGAAAATCTTCCAGTTTCATATTTAGATATTTTTGAAATTTATTTTTATGAAGAAAAAGGCATTTCTTTTTAGTATACATACTGTCTTACCCACTGCATTTCCTCCTCTTGAATAATAGTTTAGCAGATGTGTAGTGATGGCCTAGCAATGAAAGAGTGAAAAAGAATTATCTCTGTTCAGTAGAGTAGAAGTTAACTTTTTCATTTGTTTATCATCCAATAAATATTTGTTAAGGCCAGCTATTTCCAGCAAACTTTATATTCCAAAAAATCTCTCCTGATATGACAAAACTGAGAATTAATGATAAAATCTATAAGTCATCTATTTGTTAATATTTGAGCTGGGAGAAACTAAGTAAACTCCTGTGAGAGCAAAAGAGAAAAGATAAAAAAGTAAGAATCCAGAGCGGGGCACAAGCACTGGACTTGGGGAACTAGCGAATTCCCTGCAGTTCGGAGTCAGGGATTTAATTGGGTTGCCTATATAGGACATAAGAGATAAAGCCTGGGACTCAGGAAAGTTGAGAGTTTGGAACCATTATTGACTCATCATACTGGATTCCCCAAAGGAAACATCTTCTGTGGCTAAATTAGAGGAAGATAATGTACACAGAGGAAGAGGACAAAGATACATGTCTGACTTGGCCTTGACTCTAGAAGAGCAGAGCAAAAGATAAACTGCCTCCTGAGAATTTCTAAGCACCTCTGTGTTCCAGGCAAAAATTCATATTATATATATAACCCCCCGCCAAAAAAAAAATCCTCTTTGGAGAATACAATTTAAATATAGATATCAAAGAATTTTTCCAGGTAAATATCCAAAGATCATGAGCTCTTAATGGAAATCACTAAACAAACAAAATAAATCACCAAGAATGAGAATATGGTTCTGTAGTTCTGTAGAGAATTCTAGTTTCTACAGAACCAGACCTGGAAAATTGTTAGGCTTCTCAGGGGTAAGTACTTAATATGTTTAAAGAAAAAAAGAGTAAATTGAAAATATAATGAAGAAACCATCATCACTAACAAGGTAGATTTTTAAAAGAGTCAAATAGAAGTGAAGACATGATAGTTGAAATCATGAATTCTATGAATATGTTGAATAGCTTATTAGACACAATTGAAAAGAAAATAAATAAACTGGAGGGTAAACCTAAAGAAATTATCCAGAAGTCAGCATCAGCTGAGGGGAATAGGGAGAGAGAAAATATGATTTAGAAATATAATTTGAGAAATGCAGAAATAGAAAAGTTCCACGAGATATATAGAGAATATTTACCACATTCTAGGCCTTGTATTTTGCTTTAAGAATAAAGCCACAATGAAAACAAACACAATTCTTGCTCTTTCAAATATATAATCTAGATGGAGAAACCTGAATAAACAGATACTTACATATAACTAATTACAAATGCAATAAGTGTGCTAGCAAGAAGTTTTGGGGTGCTATGAAACCATTTAACAAGGATGTCTTACTGAGTCTGGAAGGTAGGGAAGGCCTCCCTGAGGAAGTGAAATTGAGGTATAAGACTAAAAGGTAAGAAAGAATAATACTTGTTAAAACTGAAAGGTAAGTAGGATGAAAAGAGTTGCTTGTTTGTGACTGTCCAGCATTGAACCTACTTCTGTGTTTGGGAAAGATTGAACCTCCTTGAGAATCTGCCCTTGTGTGAGCCTTTGTTGAAGCCAGGACTTGGCCTTCTTCTGTGAAATCTCTCCAGAGAACATAAGACTGACTCAGCCAGTCATGTTTCCATGCAGGACTCTGAGTTTGGGATAAGTGACACAAAGAAACAGGAACAATTTATATTTCATGTTGGCAAAGAAAAATGAAGACAAAGAAAAAATCTACTAATAAGTGACAAATATTGGGTTTTGGTGGTGTCAGCAAGAGTGGGCAGCACAGCCTGGTCAGATGATTCTGTGGTGTAACTTGGCTGCGATTCCACCATTGGGCTTCCCCTAGATCCTGCCTGGCTCCCAAAGCTGGTTCCCTAGCTTTCTCTAGCAGTATATGAACTGCCCCGTTTCTTGCTAATTAACACCCCTTTTTTGCTGGTTAACCAGGATCAACTTCTCTTATGTACAGTCAAGAATCCTGGATAGTATCACAGGGTCTGAAGATTAAGGGGGTTGTGGGTAGAGAGTGGAGACAGGGAAAGCATTCCTGGCTATGGAGCAACTTTCTCATTGCTGTGATGTAGGCAGACACACCTGCCAAAATCACCATCTTAAAGGGGTGTAACAATGTTCAAAGTTGCTCTATTTTAAATGATTTTTTCCCTTTCCAAAGAGATGTTGTTTGGATGTGTTTGGAGGATAAAATAAATAAACATTGTCAATTCCAGAGAGCATTCTTCATATTTCTGCACAAAGTTTTTCTTTCTTTCTTTTTAAAATATTATTATTTTTTCCCTCTGAGGCCTAGAGAAGTTGAACAGTTAGGGCATCAGCTTAAGAACTTTTAAACCTGTTGAGAATTTTTATAAAAGGTTATTTGAGCCAAACTGAGGACATATGCCATGGAATAAGATCTCAAATGCTCACTGCGCAAAGTTTCTAAAACATTCAGTTCTTCGATGACTCCTCTTTTCTTTAATAAGCTAAATTACATTGCTTAGTAGAATGGATAATAAGTTTCTTTTCTGGCTAAACAAAAATGCATTCAATTAGTTATGTGGCTAGCTTTTTTAATGTGATGTGGGCCATACCAAAAAAATCATAATCATAATCATCATTCTCACTATCATAAAAAGGATTATGTTAACATCTAAGAAACCAATGGTACAATAATTATTTTGATTAATGATTAAATAGCTAGTGTATGATTAAACTGGTCAGTGTTATGATAGGCTAATCTCGTGGCCTCTATAATCATTTTATTTAATTTGAGATTTCTAACAAAATCAACATGGAATCACCTTTTTTTTTTTTTCTATTTTAACAACACCACTGTGACTTAAAGTGTGGAATAACTTTCTGCACATTTTGTAAAACTTAGAAAATAAGTTTACTCTTAAAAAAATTTGTAGATTATTATAGAAAGTGTATCTTTTATTTTATAACAGAGTATTCATGCTAGAACTTTATTCAGAAACAGTCTCCAATTATAACATTGTAACTGTGGAAATGTACAATCTGTTTTAGGATATGATTTTAGAAATGCATTGTTATTAATCTTGAATGATAAGTAGAGATTTACCAGCAGAGAAAATCAGGAAGACATTCTGAGCAAAGGGAATCACAAAGGAAATATAAAAGATCACAAAGGTCATAAGAAGGAAAAAAGTACTGAAAATTTGGGGAACAGAAAGTGATATTGAGACTTGAATCGCTGTAAACATGGCAGAGACGGGTAGAATGTAGTTGGGGTGGTTTAACAGTAACAATAAATCATATCCTGCTTCCCTTTCTGAGTCCAGAATCAATTGAGAAATTAGATATAGAAGTAAAATTTTTAAAATGTCGGCTTTATTGCTAATGAAATTGATTGAAAGACCTAGCTTGGATGTACATCAAAAGTAGGACCTTGTAATTCTCTTTAGCGCACAACATAAACTAAATTTATGAATCCAGCTCTAAACTGAGCTGGACAATAGTGGGTCTTCTCTATGAAAAATAAGAGTTGCAAATGGAAGAGATGATTGGGGATCCTGAGAATGTGCCTGTCCTACCTTGAAATGAGGAGAGGGACCATGGGAAAGAGGCGAGGCCACACTAAGCCACATTATAAGTTCATTCTCTCAATTTCTCATCATCCCTTTGGGGAGGAGTTTGGAGAATAAGAGGGAAGAGAAAGGCTGCTTTTTTTTTTTTTTTACCTGTTTGGGACATATAAAGGCTTCTCCCTTGCTAGAGAACACAAGTGCAAAGCATAAATGAAGCTAGAATCACACTTTGGGCACAGATTGTTTGGCACTAAAGTTTAGACTTCATTGTAGTCATTGGTGAGCAAAATGAGAGACTTGACATCTCTAGACTCGTCTTTTGACTTTAGATAAAGGATGAAGGAGAAGATGGTACTGGAAACAAGGAAACTTGAATTAAGGTGGTAGGAGGGATATGCAGAATTTGACACCTCAGAATAAAAAGAAAGCTACTCTTAGAATTTAGAAAAGGAATTTAGAGCCAATAGATAGACACATCACTATTTAAAAATGAGGAAACAATGTTATCTTTCTGTACAGCCAATGGAAACATTTCATATCATTCCCCTGACCTCGCAGCTTTAAACATAGTGAGTGCAGTCATTTTTTAAAAATCATGATTTTTATGCATATTTAATCACATGGAAAACTGTTTTCAGTATGTTACAGAATGAAAAATGTAGTTACAAAACCATATTTAACATGATCACATCTGTGTGTATACATATGTCATTTTATATATCATATACACATAGTTTTTGCAGACCAGTCTAAGCCATCACAACTATACGCATAGAAAAATATTCTGAAATAAGATACACAAAAATCCTAAAAGTAGTTATCTCTAGTTGATAAGATCATGGATTTAAAAAAAGTCTACTTTTGCGTACTCTTATTACATTTGAGCATTGCTTTTGCAGAGTTAAGAAAAATTATTTTAAAAAATTAAATTAAAAACAAAACACTGCATAATTTAGTATTTTAAGGTCTCACTAGGGATTTGTTCAACATTTATTTAGCACCTTCTATATCTGCCAGGCATTAAGCTCTCTGCATGTGTTAGATCATCTGGTTGAGGTTGTGAATATAACCTCGAATAAACATTTTCTAAATATATTACTTCATAATCCGTATCCATATTACAGTAGTTCATCAGGTCTCACATATGTTTGTAAAAGTGACCTTATTAGCTCAGTGTATTAAATAAGGAGAAAATCTATCATGTCTTTCCCTTGACATGCCATTTTGGCAAATTGTTTCCAAATGAGAGTGAATGTATGGACTTATTCAGGTAAAAGGCAGCAAGAACTTGGACACTGCACAGGGTGAATATGTGTGTATCACCTGTACTATTTCTTACACATGCAGATTGAGCTTCTAGAAGGCAGCTGGTGTTAAGAGTGTAGACTCCAGAGTCAGATAATCTAAATTCAATTCTTTGCTCCACCATTTACTATCTGTACTATAGACAAGTTCTTGAACTTTTGTAAGCCTCGGTTTACCCATCTACATATCAAATAGAGATATATCTTATAAAATTGTAGAGAAGACTAAATTATAACCTGCATAAAGTATTGTTATTAGGGTTTGAAGAGCATGAATCCCTTTAACGTGAAACTCTTGTTTACCTTCATTCTCAAATCATGGTCATTGCAAGACACAATACGAATGAAGGAGGCGAATGGGACAAACAGTCACATCTTCAAGGAGGTCAGACTGAGTGGTATCTATGACCAAATTGTGTGGACAAGAGTCTGGGGGCTTTTTTCCCTTCAACCCCAGGCCTATTCTTTCCTTTCATGTGGTCTCACCAGTCTCTGATGGGAAACTGTCCAGTGAGCACGTAAAAAATGGTGAGAAAAGGACCACAGATGATGCTTAGGAATCATTGTCTTTAGGCCCAGAGCATTGGCCCATTCACAGAGAGCAAGTTTATCACTAATACAGGCAGGTATCCTCAAAGGAGAAACATGTCAATGAGCATTTTACCACTACAAATATTCTCCCATTGAATACCTGCAGAATTACATCGAATACAGCTTATTCCACCTAGCATTCATATCTTAGTTGTAAACACCATTTGTCTCAGCCAGTGGTGGGACAGAGAAAGTACAGAATGGGCCTTGAAACATATTGTTTTACCAGAAAGTAGCAAAGTGCTGAAAACCTAATGGTAATATATTAAAAAGACATAGGAACGAGTGCGAAGAGGGTCCCAGTGGACAAATCAGAGACAAATTGAGCAATAGTGACAATAATGAGTCATAAACCATTAGATAAAATTAGAATACATGAATTCACAATGATTCAAATAAATAAATAAATAAATAAATAAATAAATAAATAAATAAATAAATAGATAGATAGATAGATAAGTGGATAAGTACATAGACAAATAAATAAATAAATACAGAAGAAGAAAAGGTTCTTCCTGACAGAGTGCCAACTAACAAATAACAAAGGATTGATAGAGTTAGAAAGTCTCCATCTTTCAACCATCAGAGTAAGAATTGATTTAGGCAGGAATCATCAATGGATGCTAAAACTAGTATGTGACAGATTGAAAAGGAATAAGATATTTCACAGTCTCAAAATACCTCCCCACAATTTACTTTTAATTATAAAAGGAAAAGTGGTAATCTTCTCCAGTAAATTACCAAGCAACTTGTAAAGTTACAAAACCTCTGTGTTGTCAATGTCCTCAGAAGCAATTCAGAGAGGACATAGAACATATTCATTTGTGAGAGTAAAGAAAAAGGCAGGTTTATTCTGAGAAAGGCGTACGGTACTGTGCCCTGAAAAGTCAGTAAAGACCAACCAGGCTATGGTCTTGGTTAAGTTTTTCTAAGTGTATCTTTTGAATGCAATCATTCAGGATCACAGTCTCTGTTACTCTGGGGAAAACGGGAGCTTCATACATGAATGATTCATTTTTTCATTGTATGACTTTTCCTTCAGTATGTCGTTTCTAGGATATTAGTTAAAATGAATGCCCAATTGCTGGTATTTTATAAAACTTCCTTCAAGGCCCTATGTTCAATTGAATAACAATTTAGAGTTTGCTTAAGTTAACCATTTTATGTAACACTATACGTTTTACCATATAAAGGAGTGGAAAGTTGGCATTTGCAAATCTAAAATAAGGTCTGCTTTCTGCTACAGCCACCAGGTGCCATGTGCCTAAAATTGGGGATCATGAGTAAACATAGGAAGATTATAATCAAGGCATCAAGGTAATGTGATATTAAGGACCAAACATGTGTCTATGTGCTGCAGGAAAGGAATGTGTTGCCAGAAGAATAAGAACAGGAAAGTCCCTGTAGGAAATCAGCTCTTAAACTGCTAGATGCTCCATTCTTACATTCAATACATATTTGTTAACCTCCGTCCCCTACTCTACATGTGCCAGGCACTGTGCTAGGCGTGGGGCGTATATAAAATTGGACACCAAAGACTCTGCTCACACAAAAGTTACAGTTTAATTTGTGGCATGGGTGGATACAGAAAAGTGAGTACTGACTCTACACTGAGACTAGCACTTAATAGGTTAAGTGCAATGTGCTGTGAGAACACGAAGCAGGGGCGTTGAAACCAACAGAGGGCAGGAGAAAGGTATTCCAGAAAGACACCTCACAATAGATTATCACAAAGGTAAAGGCTCCAGAGTATCTTCCCTTTCTAGGATTAAAAAGGTTACCAGAAATATGATCAAGCCAAGAAAAGCCAGTTAAGAAATAAGGGGAGTATGTAAGGAAAGAAAAGGAAGAGGAAAACATTTTCAACTTTATTCTCACTTTTCTTTTTGTACCCATCCAGGTACCACAAGGAGTTTATGAAGTAGAGGGGAAAAAAAGATATAAAAGGAGCAGACAATAGTACAAACATCACCACCGCCAAAATTAAAGGTTTTCATGAGTGCCACCCTTACTAGTTCAGAATTTGGCCAAGAGTAGACAGTCCGGATACATTTGTGCTGCTAGCAAGAGTGCAAATTGAGATACACTTGCAAGAAGAAATTTGCAATAAAATTCAAGAATCTTGTGTCTAGAAATAATCCTAATTAGAAAGAAAACAGAAAGATTTATTGAATAAGTGTGTCGATCGAGTATTATTTATAATATGGAAAAATTAAAATAACACAGTAGTAGAAAGTTGTTAATTAGCTAAAATATATCCATATGGCTGAATTTTTTGCAACCATGAAAAGCAAGTCGAAGGCAAGAAATCAGAAAAACCAGATTCTTGCTGTGAGCTGTGTCTTGGGCCACACAGCCAGAGCTTGAACTGGAGCTGACCCTCCCTTGTTTTCACAGTATTCCTTTCACTCTCCCTCTTTGTGGCTAGCCATGACCCTCCCGAGACATCTTTTCTGCTTTTTTATTCATTTTCTTATCACAGTAACACTCCACATTCCTTCCTAATTAATTTTCAGCAGTAGATACATTTTAAAGCAGCTTCTCCGGCTTTGAAAACAAGGACAAGATCATGTGAATGTATGTACAGGCACTGGACATGCAAAGACTGTCTAAAAACATAGAACTAACAAGCAGCCATGATGGACCCTGGGAAAGGTACAGGAGGACCAGGAAACTGGAGCAAAGGGAGATTTTCTTACACTGATTATTTTTTGGTGATAATTTTAAATACCATGAACATGTACTACCCAGTCAATCTACAAATAAGTATATACATATATTGTAAATGGAATGTAGAAATAATCTGATAGAGCATAGTCATTTTTCATAGAAGTAGATGTGAGCACAGAAAGATGAAATGATTGTCCCAAGTTTACACCAATAAATTAGTGGAAGTGTTGATACTAGAAGGAAGAGGATCTAGCAAGGATGGAAAGGAAATTTACTGAGCACTTGGTATTAAATTGTCTTAATAATCCTGCAAAAATATCTTTAAAGATGAAGGCATTGATGCTCAGAGACATCAAGTAATTTGGCTAAGGTCATGTAGATGCAGAGTGAAAGCTAAAAGAGTTCAAATTCGGTTCTATCCTCCAATTCTCTGGTCTTTCTGAGTCCTTATGCTGCTCTTCTCCTTCCTCTGACACAGTTACCTGAGCTCCATGCTGTCTAGCTATTCTGTGCTGTGTCTAAAGCAGAGTTCTCTCATTCCATTCCCATTCTTTTGAATTCACTTTTACTGGTAGGTACCATCCCCAAAGCATCCAAACTTCATTTTTCCAAATAGAAGAGAATTTTCCTAAAGAGAATCTCACAAGTCAAATGTACTCTCACAGCATTTCACATAGAGCTGCTTCACAAAGAAATATTTACCACTTACAGTTTTCTTTTAAACCGAAAGTCAACTCTGCTGGCCTTTATACAGTACTGCTAGGCTGTAGATTTACAAACTTGAGCTGTAGAATTTTTCCAACCTATACTGGAAAAATTTATCAGTCAGGGCCCCAGCAGAAAAAAGACGATTCACTGAAACAAAGTAATTGAAAAATATAATGAAGGAACTCTTTGCGTTGGTATAGGTTGAGAAAAAAGACAAAGGGAAGGTGAAGCTCCCTAGGCTAGCGAAGAGAAGATATTACCACCCCTCGACATGAAGAAACAAAGGAGAAACCAGTTACTGTAACCAGGTAGGAAATGGGACATTCAGTTACTGACAGTGTAGCCCACCTGGAAGGAAGTCAGAGAAATAAATATCACAATATTACACTCCTCCTGCCCTCTGATTTCCTCTGTCAATGCTGGATGCTGCCATTGGCCTAACTCAACAAGAAATCAGAAAATAAGGGAGCCTATTGAGAAGATCCATTAGGGAATGCCTCCCAGGACCTGGATAAGGTACAAAGGGGCAGAAAGTAGACCTGAAGAGGCACACAGAGGATACCCCACACGGTCTTTGTTGCATGTAGTGCCATAACAATCAGTGGTCATTTCCTCTGCAGACCTTCTGCTGTGTTGTGCTAATCTGATTACTGGCTTGTAACACAAGGCTTTCTGTGCTTCTGAAATAGTCTCCGGATCCTTAGCTGACCTCCCTGAGCGGCAGATTTCTCCACTCTGGCCTTACAAAACACAGTTTGAGATTGAACAACAAAATGATTTTGTGGAAGTAATTCCCAAATCCTGTCCTTCTCAACCTTGACATGCTATAAGGTCTTCCTCTCAGCATCATCAAGTCCCATAAAGTCCAAGTCCCCAAAGCTCCACATTCTGTCTCAAGAGGTACCATGTTTCCTGTTCTGTGGGTCCTAGCACAGTTCCCCCACACTCTGTGCAAAATTCTTCAAGAATTTGTCTGGTCATTTAGCCAAGAGCAACTTAACAAAATCCTCTACCTCCTACTTTCTTGCAAAAATGTGATATTTAAAATTAGCCCTGTATAGTTGCATGAAATTTTTGTAGACAGAACCAGATTTTAATGCCCTAGAGCAGCTCATATTTGAAATGAAATCTTCCATGGCTGAGGGAGAAAGAAAGTGAGCCATAATGAGAAGCAATCAGTACTAGAAACCAAAAGCCTAGATTCTAGTCACAGTTCTGCTGCTGACTGACCTTGGGTAAGTTACATAAGCCTTTACTTATTGTCAGAAATATGAGAGAACTGAGTTTAATTATCTTTAAGGTTCATGAAATATGAGTATCCTAGTTTAAAGAATATTCTTAAATTAAAGGATGCTTAAATCAGAAGAAAAAACTTGTTTGATAAGAGTTAAAATTTCCTCCATGTAACCAATGGAACCTGAATCACTCATGAAAGGAAAAACTCCCTTTCCTAGTATTGCCTTTTTCTCAGGGGAATGATGTTTTGCTCAAGGTTTGTTTGTTTGTTTTTTTTTTTGTTTTTTTTTTCAGAGCAATGTTGATGTCTTTATTCCTCAGGCTATAGATTACCAAGTTGCGCATGGGCACCACAGTAATATAGAACAAGGAGGATACTTTCCTCTGGTTCACAGGTAAAAGAGAAGATGGCTTGAGGTACATGAATGCCCTTGACCCAAAGAGAAGAGAAACTGCAATTTTGTGGGAACCATAGGTACTGAAGTCTTTGAAATTGCCCTCAGTGGAATGAATACTGAGACTATTGGAGGAGATGAGGGCATAAGAAATGAAGATGGTAACTGTGGGCACACCAGTATCAATGCTCACAACAAAAACCACCATCTCATTCACATGGGTGACGGTGCAAGAGCGCGTGAGAAGGGAAAGAAGGATGTCACACACAGAGTGGTCAATGAGATTGTTGACACAGAAGGTCAGCCTGATCATGCACACCATGTGGGCCATAGCCCCAGGAAACCCCATCCCATAGACAACCAAGAAAAGGAACAGGCAGACCTGGGGACACACAGTGGCCGTGTATACCAGTGGATCACAGATGGTGACATAGTGGTCATATACCACCGCAGATAGGGTGAAAGACTCAGAGACAACGAAGAAAAGAAAGAAGAGCTGAATCACACACCCTGCATAGGAAATGATGTTCTTCTTTGAGACAAAACTCATCAGCACTTTAGGAGTGAATACAGTGGAACAGTGGAACAGTGGAAATCTATGAAGGACACGTTATAGAAGAAAAAGTACATGAGGGTGTGCAGGTGAGAGTTCCGTTCAGTCAGGGTTATCAAGTCCAAGTTCCCCACCACAGTGACCATGTAGAAATCTAGAAACAGGAAGAAGAGGAGGATCTGGAGTTTCATTTGGTTGGTTAAGCCTGCGAGGATAAACTCTGTCACAGAGAAATTCTCAACTACCGTTCTCATTTAAGGCATTCTATGGAGACAAAAGAAAAGAGTCATTTAGAGGTTGAGAGAGAGAGAGAGAGACCACTGCTGCCCTTCCTGTTCTTGAGAATTATATCTACACAGACAGATTTTGGACTTCAGCAGAAAGGTTTTCTGGATGCTGTGGGTCTGTTCTCATAGCACCCTAGAGACTTCCTCGTGGTGGATGGACCTGTCTCCATGGTGAGAGCAGGTGCTACCAGGAAGAAGGATCCCAAAGATGAACTGAGGAGTCTCCCAGATCTTTACTTTGGTCCATTTATTGTTTCCTTCCAACTCTGGTTTCTACCAAAACTAGGGCCACTCTCTGGGGAAAGTCCTCTCAGAGGTTGGAGCCACTCTAGCTATGCCCGGAGTGTCTATTTCATGGTCATGAATTAGGTAAGTATGTGTGTGCTCATTAAAAGTACATATTCTGCTGCTCTAATCCAGACATAATAAATCAGAATTTCCAAGGGTGGGACTTTACAATCTGTTTTCTCTTCTACAAATCTCCCCTGGTATTCTGAATCTTTAGCTAGGTTTGAGATTCACTGATCTAATCCTGGTACTGTATATCTTCCAGACAAGAAAACTGAGAGCCAACCAATCACAGAGCTAGTTGGTGGTAGACACTGGAATAAAACATGGGTCTAACCTTTCCAGTTGAAAGGGTTTTTCAAACTACCCAGAAGAAGCCCACGTGGCCTTTAGTTTTGCTGAAATGGGCGTATAAGTAAAGGACATAATTGGACATCAGCCCTGGAACAGCAGCCCAGGGTTATACAGGGGAGACACTTGAATGTCACAACGGGAAATGTATGCGCAGTGTGGTGCCAAGAAACATTTTCAATAGGGAAATGACATGATCAGGGGAAGGACATGATCAGATGTGCTAAGGAAGACCAACTAGTCTAATAGGCTGCTAGGTATCAATGACTTGAAGCAACAGTCCCTTAGGCACTATGTTTTTCCTTGTAAGTCAGACAAGATGCCTTAAATCAAAGCACAGCAATAAGATAAGGGACAAGGGATGGACTCTCAGAACAAGCAACAAATGGAACAAAGACCTTTCCAAGCTTTTTAGCGTATTGCAAATCACATAATGTGGGCCTTGCCTTACAGCTGTGGTGTCCTCTACCCTCTACTCTGGGCATTTTTACAAGGCTCCGAGTTCAGGTTCCATCAGCAAGCTCTCTGCGTTGGACATTTTTTCTACTTTATTTTATGTTACTCAGCTCACCTTTTGGGTTTTTACTGGTGCTGTGGCAGCTGGCTACATACAGTTGGTGCCCCAAAACTTGGCTCCTAAGCTGTACCACGTGTGCTCTGCTTTCTGCCCTAGAATGACATCTCTGTCACCACATTTGGAATGTCTGTGGGAGTCCACTCAACCACTCTGGGGCATGTGCAAACCTTTAAGTGTGAAGGCATTAACGCCCCATGGGAGCCCGCGGGTAAATGCTCCAGTCTTCTGCATCTTTCATGGTTCATTCTCCACAATGTGTCACAGTGCCTCAGAGGGATCGATCTCAAATTTTCATTAAGGTAATCAGTTCAAGAATCCACACTTGGGTTGGCTTTCTATCCTTCTGTGTTTCAATCTTTTCTCTGAGATCACTTTCAAAATAAGCCACCTGCACACAAGTCCTTGTCTCCAGCACAGCTTTTTGTGGAAACCCCAACTAAGGCACTCTGAAAACAGTATTTGGAGCAGGTCTGACCAAAATATGTCTTACTCCACCTGGAGGAAGCAGCCTCCTGCAAAGATGTTTGATTCTAGGTTAGGAAATCAGATATGAATCACTAAATTTATCAAGTACCTGAAATTCCATGTAACAGAGAATTTTTGAGAATTAACTATGTCCTATCAAAATACACAAGTGATGGAAAGAGTAGGACCTCAAATCCTTATCAGCTCACTCCCATGTGGGGATTAGCCTGGTCCTTAAGTCTACTGCACCTCACAGCATATTACTGTCTTTGTGAACATCCATATCCCTCCATGAACTGTGACAAATGTGAACTAGGTTTATTCACTTTTATAATTTTAGAACCCAGTGTAGAACCTGGCTTTCAGCAGCTCACAAAATATTTACTAATCTCAGGTTCTCAATCTCATCTGCAAAGTAGGGATGATGATAATAATTCATAAGGTTATTGTGAGGAAGAGCCTAGCAAAGAGGCTGACGCGTGGAAAAGCCTTGATAGTGTTATAGAAAAAAAAAATATATATATATATATATATATATTTTTTAGGGAGGGAATGAGGGAGGAAAAACAGTTTGCTAAGAGCCAGATGAGCCTGAAAAGAGCAAGAGAGAGGCTACTATAAGGAAAGCTAATAGAAGTGAGAAGAGCTCTGAAGAAATATTTTTTTCTCAAAATTTTATCTAAGGCCCATCTCTCCAACATAACTTAATCCACAGACAGGCTCAAAGCCCTTTGTTATTTACCTTGTCCCTACTTCCGGTCCCTCTACTGATGCCCTGTTTTTCAAATAACCATACTCTACCACACCCCAAAGGCTAAATATGAAGTCAGGTGAGGTTTTTTTTACAGTCTCCAATCTTCTCTTTCTGTACCCATTTCTAGTCTCAGTCAAAATTCCTCTTCCCCAAATACTCAGAGTCCTAATGCTCACTCTTTCTTTGATTCTCCATCAAAGCTTGTTCTCGGGAAACATCTCACAAATTCATCAACACGGTCTAGTAAAGACTTGCTGGGAATCATCCACACACCCTCTGCCAGACTTTTTTTTTTTTTAAATGAAGACAAAATCTTTAACCAAAAAATAGATCTCTAATAATGAAATTTCACACAACACTCAATTGATGAAAGGTACATTTTGGTCATGATGAGACACTTGGAGTCATCATAAAGTAGGTTTATTCTCAGAACCACATTGGTAGCAGCCTGTCCTCCACTTGGCAAGCTAATTGCAACCCTATATCAGTCCGTGTATGTGTGTGTGTGTGTGTGTGTGTGTGTATGAGCTGGGTGTGTGAGTGTTGAGTGACATTTGCACATACTCAGTGCTTGCCAGTCCTCCACACAGGGACATAGTTTGGTCCCTGCTCAATAAAAAGAGGCCTAAAGCATAAATCTTACACTTAGAAATTTGCCACTGCCATGATGATCACAATATATCCCAATCCCTGCTCTCATTCTCACTGTTGTCAAACCGCAAAGAAAATAAATTGTTATTACAAACCTGAAATAAGCCCCACAGGAAAAGGGCTCCATGGGGCACAGAAAGCAAAGAAGATTCAAGCTTCGTTAAAAGTTGACTTTTCTCTAGGAGCCTTTAGAGGATCCTTGTTTGGATGATAGAACAACCAAGAAAAGTTCCTCTGGATTTATGTCACTTCAGAGCCTGTTGCCATGGGAACTACATTTCAAAATCTTCTCAACTGGGGCTTCACTAAAGTCATGTTCCCTGAAGAGCAGATGAAGCCCAAGCAGGAAGCAGTGTAGGAAGAACTATTCTTAACTGTATTCCTTTAGTTACAGAACTGCCCTCTTTCCAAAACTTGAATCTCTATATAGTGCTTCTTTATTTTATTTATTTCTATTTTGCCATCTTTTTTTTTTATAGTCTATTTATGTCATTCCACATGTGATACATGTAAATGCAAAACAATGTCTCATGCAAAGTATTAACCCTGACTTCTGGTGGTACGAGGTTGGCCCCAAGTGCACTGACCATCACACCAGAGGAGGCCACACAGAAATTCTAGTTTCATAAGAAGAGGTGCACACCTGACTAAAAAGAAAAGACAGCAGCTGAGAAGTCTTCATTTGAAATGGCCTGTTAGCTCCCAAGAAAGCAAATATCAGGAGTTACGTGGTTCTGCATTATATTAAATCTCAATTAACTTTTATTAAGCATTTTCAACTCATCAACATACTAATTTATATATAAATGATATATGTATTTAACATAGAATTTTAGAATTGGAAGGTACCTTGGAGTTCTATATTGGGAGTAATCAACATGTATTAAATACTTGTGAATAAACCTGGGTACCAAGCACTTTGCTGGTAGTTTTATATATATTAAGTATTTTATAGAAAATTAATAATCTACAGAAAGTAAAGATTTAGCATACTTGAAAATATCATTTAATGGATTCAAGAATACTAATACTAGTAGCGATATTTTACATTTTCAAAATGCTTACTGTGTGTCAAGAACTATGCTATGTGCTTTCTTTATACATATAAATTCCGTTAATTTTTGCAAAAATCCTTTGAAGTAGGTGCTATTATTATTATACTTTGTACAAGAACATTTCCTTGGATCAAAAGAATCAGACTTGCTTGTATCTTAGTTATAATAGCTTGTTCTCCTTAAGTCTCCAGGTATTTGTAGTGATGGAGGAATTAATAGGATTTACTACATTAATAATCATGAAGGAAGAATGGAGAGGAAAGGTCAAATATCAAAGGTGACTAAGACTTCAATCCCAGGACAGAGAAAAAAGGAAGTAAAGAAGGCAAATAAAGAGCTAGAGTTTAGACCTGACTGTCAAGTGCTGAAAGTACCTCTAAAAGGGATGTCAGGAAAAATACTGTCAGAGAGAGGAAGCTTGGAAGAAGACACGTACTGGGGAATCACATAAATAGCAGTGATCTCAGAGAAAGTGAATGTGGTGGCCCTGTGTAGGCTTTATAGTCAAATGATCTAGGCTCTAATCACATCACTCACTGGCTGAGTAAGTGTTTAGTGTTTGCATCTCAGTGACCCTTCTGTAAGCAGAGATATTAACACTTAACATATAGGATTGTTGTGAGGATCAACTATCATAATGTTTCACAAGTAATTTAGAATTCATGTAGTGTCACAGGATCCTTATTCTTCCATATCTCTTTTTATCTACACGCTCAAATTCTGCCTTTTACTTTTCATCCACTTCTTTGGGATTGAAGTTCCCTAGCCTCAACTATATTATAAGTGGGTACAAGGCAAGATCATATGTTGAAATACTGTTTAACTTACATATCCAATATTAAACACAATGACAAATGCACACATTGTTCATAATATTTACTAAGTTCAATAGAAAGAAATATAAATATGGTTCAATAAAAGCCCACATTTGAAAATTAATCAATTCAATGATACATTTATTATTTTAAATACTGAAGAAATTCATCAGAGCTTTCCCATAAATTGCTATGTGGTAAATCTATTTCTAAAAGGTAAATAAAAAGAAATGTGTTACATACAACTGGCTTTACTACAAGTATTTTTGAACTTTTAAATATGCTAATGTTGACACTGATCTGACATTCATGCTAGATGATGTGTATCTTTTGGGCGTGACTTTCAGGATTGAGATATTTATAGAATAGAAGGAACTGCCCAATATTTTGAGGACTGGCAAAAGAAAATTACTCAGTGACAGAAAGAGCTGCAAAGCCTTCCCACGTTAGGAGCTGCCCAGAGCTTAATTTGATCATAGCCCATAGTTTGGGACTCTTAAAATAGGAATCCATTTTTAAGTGACATTTATCTCAGGAATATATGTGCTATAAAAAGCAAATTGCAGTAACACTAGCCATATAAAATATATCATTTCAAGGTGTATTAAGGGTACACCATGATCCAAGATTTTGAAAAGAGAGAAAATACAAGGAAATGGCCTTATTTAAAGGCAATTTGATGGAGGGCAGTTTATTCAAGGCATTAATGGGGATATCTCAGTTGATTTAAAAAATAAATCCTAAAAATTAAGATTCACTAGAGACTTTCCTTGTTGGACAGAGATGTCTTAGAATTCCTAATTGCAGGATAGTGAAGACTGCTACTTTTTGACATAGATACTGGTCAGGAAAGCCACAAAACCTCTGTAAAATGTTCTTATACTTTTCAAAGCCTTCTCTAGGGAACTTTTCTAAAGACTAGTTTTAATCCAGAAGCAATGTGGTATAGTTGAAGGAACCAGGTTTGAGAATCTAAAGATGTAGTTGTGTGACATTGGCAAAGTAAAATGTTTTCAGCCTGGGGTTTCCTTTCTGTAAACAGAAATATCAAATCCTGTCTTAACTACTCATGATGTTAGATACAGTATGCCAGCTGTCTTCTCCCCTGCCCATCATTAAGTGTTGAAATTCCTCAAATTTCCAATCTTACCTTTCTTATCTCTTTGGTATGACTACTTTTATTCCATTAAAGTTGATTTCTTCAGATCCTTCCTAAAATGGGGCTCAGGTGTCAACAAACCATGCTTTCAACCCAATATATACTCCCATACTCCCATTTCAGTTTTTAATAACCTTCCCCCAAAATCAAAGAAGCCCATGCTGTATTGAACCAAAGAGCTTCAAGCCAAGGATAAAATGAAAGATAAGTCCAAATGCCCGAATGACAATCTGCATTTGAACAGCATGTTAAAATTTGAGACATATTTACATATATATTATCTTCCATATTTCTTAAAACAACCTTGAATTTATTTGATTCTCTCTTCATTTTACATATAAAAAAAATTGAATCCTCACTCTGTAAAAGATAAACTGAGATTCAAGGGTTAGTCATTAAATCCAAATGTTAGAGTCTCTCAGATAATCATGCCGCAATGTCATTACCTGGATTTGGAATCGTGAAGCCTTATTCTTTGGGGATTGCCCAGATGAAAAGAGAGAGCTGATTTCTGAAGTGAAGTAAATCGGCAAGCTACACTAATGAAATAGGCTGGTTTTCACATCTTAGAGTATTTGAAAAAGTTGTAACCCAAAAGTTCTCAACTTTAGCTATAGAGTAGAATCACCGAAGCTCTTTATAAATGCTGATTCCCAGGTCAATCTACAAACCAATTAAATCAGAAATGTTAAATTGGGGCCCTGGCAGTAGTATTTTCGAAAGCAACTCAGGTGATGACAAAGAACAATCAAGGCTGAGAATCACTGTTGTCAGCAGGAAGAGCTCCAGGTGTTGGGCCTCTTCTTCTCGCCTTCTTGATTAGAAAATCAAGAAGACCAAAAATTCCTTAAATAATGCTAAAGAAAAAATTTTCTCAAACATGGAAAAATGTAGATAGATGATTAATTCTTTGAAATTAAGCTAGGGTATTTTCCAAAATACCTGCTTGACCCTGACCTGACACTCTTAGAGAATATCACAGTGTACTTGACTAACGAGTCACAACGACTGATGGAAGAGCAGGCAATTTTATAAGGTGAGAGTTTTGTGTAAATTGGTGTTATTGTAATTTGTATAGTTCAATAAAGGAGTTAACCCTAGAGGAAATAACCCTAATTGAAATCCTGTAAGATATCAATCAGTCATAGATTTAACATGATAATATTATTTTAGCATCCTTTTTCTATCTACATGTATGTTTGATTATATATATATGTATATAATATATACATATACACTATATAAATATAATCATGTGTGTGTGCACTTATACCTCAAATGCTCTTAGAACCAGCTTCTTAGTTTTCCTTCTGGTTGCCTCATTAATAAATGAAATATAACTTTGACGTGCTAATTACAAGTAAGTATTTAAGAGTCGAGATTTTACAAATTAATAGCAATAATAAGAATAATTAACAGTTCTTAGTAGTTATAAACTACTGTTTATATATTTTGTCTTATTTAATTCTTAGTGAAATAGATTCTGTCATTATGCTAATTTTATAAATAAAAGAAACTGAAATTTTCTAGCATTCACAGAAGTGATAGCTCCAGGAAACAAATCCAAATTGTATTAATCTAGTAACCAAACCTTTAGCCATTAAAAATCCATTTTCTCTGAGTTTGTGATCTTTCTGTACACTAGCCTAACGGTTTTGTCATAAACATACACTTCAAATTGTAATACCTCCTAAAAAATAACTTCTTCGGATCCCCTCTTTTTGCTATCTGTCCACAACTCCCCACCCTCAGAGGGAACATCTTCCATATAACCGAGGAAAGAATACAGTCTGACCAAATAATCAGTGTCTTCCTGCCCCTCAGGATGTATTTCTAATACTTCTGCCTGTCACCTGCCTCAGTAAGTTCAAAATCCATATTTAAAGCAAGAGCTTGTATCACGCTGTATAGTTTAAAACCCACTCACACAATATCTTAGTCAATCCTTGCAATTCTTGGGGGATGTACTACTTTTCTATTTTACAGAAAGGAAAAATGAGGCATATATAACCTCTATAACCCCAGTGGGAGTCATTCACCTTCAAATTTCCAAGTTTATGATCTGTCTAATATTCTCTTCTGCCATGCGTTCCTTAATTTTTCCAGAGGACCTTGGGTCCACAAAGAAATTCTACAATGAGATTGAAACATTTTGGAAAAAGGATTGGGTCAGGGAGATAGAAAATGTACCAAATGCAGGGCAGTGTCGGACAGTCAATTAGGACCAGAGCCAAATGTCCCTGTGACACAGTGTACGATGAGGGAGAGCAATCCTAGTTGCATTTTGGATCTCTCATCCCACCCCAAAGGACAAATGAAGGCCTTCAATGCATTTTAAAAAATCAAACCGAATTCCACACCAATTACATGAGTGGCCTGGCTCCACAGCATTCTTTTCCCTCCACCCACCCCACACCTCATTAATGAGAGGGCAGCATAAAACCATAGGGCTTCACCTACTCAAATAGTGCAGTCTGGTACCAGTCCCAGGTAAAGTCCCAATCTCTGCATCCTCCACTAGCAATGACTTATTCAAGGTCAAGTGTCCCTGTAATTACTAGTGTCCTGGCCCATAGCCTGGCATGTCATTTAGAGAATCATCTCTTGTTTCTAGTCCAGATACTCCCAAGCTGAAATTGCAGACACTCTCTACTCAGCCAGCTGCCCGAAGCCATCGCATCCTCACTCGGCCCATCCTGACTGCTCTGCATGCCCACCCACAGCAATATCATGTCACTTACACAGACAGCTGCACAGCACATGCTCACAGGTACCCTGCACCTTCACCACAGGGATTATGCTGGTGCATCCCTTAGATCTGATGGTTAAATTCATAACTGCAGGCTTCCCCCTTTTGTTGACATCCCTGGCATTTTCCCAAGAGTTCTGCCCCAGTGAGTTACTGGCATGGTCCACTTTTGAATTGTGGCCCACAGTTTGAAAACCCTTGTCTGAAACACATACTTTGGAGGCCAAAAGAGACAGAAAAAAAAAATGTGCCCATTGAGATAGTGCATAGAGCTCTAAAGACAAAGGCTAATTTATTAGATCTTCTAATAGAGAGATATACAGATTTAAAGAAATTTAAAATATTGGATAGAAGTTTTACTCGTTATTTCCCAACTAATAAGAGAATTTGAAAATGCTCGATGGGGTTTTTAATGGCCTATCCTTTCATTCAGTTTACATCTTTTAAAGCAATATTAAGAGCAAAGAACTGTGGGAAAAATACTTCTTGCTATCTTGTATTGCACGCTTACTGTGTACCAAACTCTGTGTCTGACCCACAACCCTCATCCAAAGGATATGAAGTAATGCATGAATAATTTTACTACATTTATTCTTCACAACAACCTGTTCATCTCCACTTTAAAAGTGAGGAATATACACAGCTTGTAGGTTCAGAACCTTGGGTCAAACTCTGGTCTGTATAACTCCAAACTTCTTAGTCTTAACCGCTAGGCTACACTACCTCTCTGTAAGTGACAATGAAATCTCTGAAGCAGCATTTTTACTTACTAGAATCTCTTGAGCTTCTTCATATATAAAAACAAGTACTTACATAACTTTAATGGAATGCAGAAAGTGTTAGACCCAAGTAAGGTAAAATTAGAGGTATTTGGACTTCAGAAGAGATTTTTATTATTTCAATCATATTCAATGTATACCAAGAATTATTTGCACCCTCTCCAAATTTTTTTATTTTTAAATAAAGAAACCTTCTCTGATTTTTCTCTACTACTTGATCATGCATGTTAAGCTTGATTATTCATAAAAAATACTTGTCAAATTACTAATAACAACTTTTGCTTAGTAAGATCAGTTACTCCAATACAACATTGGGCACTTATGACTTAATGCAGCACCTTTTCAAGGCATTACTTTTTTGTCCTGCACTTTAAACATAATACTTCAACCCAAATTACGAGACATGAGGGAGAAAATTCTGACGTAGCAACAGGATAAAGGGGCAAAAGACCTCGGTGAGGCTTTAGGCAATCACAAGACACAATGTTATGGACTGAGACTGATATAAAGACTAATAAAATTTTATACAGCAATTTGTATTCTACACGCTCTGCCAGAGGCTTTTATATATTAAGGATAACAGATTTTCTATTCAAAAAATAAACCTCTATTTGGGGAAATTCAAGAGTTAGCTATAGATGAGTTATATATGTTTTCGGTCAGAGTTAAGGGCTTTAGTCCTCTTGGAGAAGTTATGAAATCAAAACATGAAGGCAGAATCCAATCCATCTTTCTCCAGGCAAAGTCCAATTAAAACCACTGCACACTGGTATGTGTCTGTGTCTGAGTATGTGAACATACAGCAGTGAGGACTTGCTCACCTCTGGCTAAGACTCAGCCATGACATTGTCTCATCTATTTACTGAGAATTGTCTACAGCACAGACAACACTAATAAAGCCTAGTCCTTGTTCTCAACCTCATGGCACATTTGAAGAACAATCCATTATCAAGAAATTAAAATAAGCACCCAAAGTGTGCTCTCCTTACAACCCAAGGGCAAAGAAGGCCTTGGGGGATTCATTAAATGTTCACTCTCCTCTAGGAATCTCAGAGGGTTCTCATAAGCATGATGCAACAGGAAAAATCTTCTCAGATCTTTGCCTCTTCAGAGATGGTTCCTATGGGAATTTTATTTCAAATAATCAAGGTTTTATTTCAAGTGAACAGGGCTTCTCTAAAGTCGTTTTCTCTGTTTACTTGTTTCAGTACCAGCAGAGAAAAACACATAAATAGTCTTGATTAAGTTTTTTGTTGCTGAACTATCTTTTCCCAAAAACCAGAATCTCTGTATAATGGATTCCTTGTTCTATTTATTGCTAACACTAAAATATACTTGAGACATGAATTATAACACACTTGTGGAAAATGTATGTATAATACATTGTCTTTGTATATATATGCCTCATGCACATGCATGAACCCTGAAATGTCTGGTAAATCTTCAGGTAGCACCAGAGTGGTGCTGAGGGCAGTGCCCTTCACTCCACACAAGAAAAATACAAGAATTAGCCACAATTTCAACCAAAAAAGTCAGAGAGCCTGTCCAGATAGAAAAGATGGCAGCTGAATTGTCTTCATTTGATATGACTTCAGTTAGGCTCTAAGGATGGGCGTAAAATTAAATTCATCTATCAGAAGTCATATGGTCTGTAATATACTTAATGTTCAACTGGTTTTTAATATGTATATTTGGCATATTAAAATGCTAGGTAAACGGATTCAAAAGAAATAGCTCATGCCCTAGAAAGGTTTATGATCTAATAGAGGCATCTCTTGTTCTATCTCTTTGTCACTTTATTCCCTTCATGTTTCAAAATTTCCAGTGTTCAGTTCTCAACCATCTGGGCCTCTTCCTTAAATGTTTGGGAGCTTGTTCATGACTTCAACAACATCATTTATGTGACTAGTTCCTAAATGTGTATCTTTAGTTCTCAGCTTTTTGTTAATTGCCTGTCTTGTATACACAACCCCTCTATTAAAATGTTCTAGTACACTGTTCTGTTGTCACCCGGAACTCAATGAGTCCAAAAATCAACACATATTTTTCATCCCCCAAACAGATATTTGCCCAATCTTTCCATTTCTGTATTGGAGAGGAAGCGGAGGATGATATTATTAAAGTGTTATAAGTCCTGATTCATTAGGATTGGTCCTAGTTTATATCTGTTGTCTCAGAAAATTTATTAGTAGTGGCCTCCTTAACTATGAAATATATCTCAGTTAAATAAGAAATTGTAGATGGAATCCAATCAACCTCTACAATTCTTGGCTTTGCCAATTTACTAGCTGTGTGGCCTTGGGAACTTTGTTTAACCTCTCCTGAGCATCAGATTATTTATCTTAAAATGGAGATTATAAATAGTAGAGTTTCTATTACATAGAACACAGGAAACATAAAAGTATTATGTTGTTTTTATTATTTTCATGATTAATATTATTCAAAACTATACCCCGGATGAAAAAGATAGTTTAGACTGCAGTGGCATACTGGATTAGCTGAAACAGAGAGAGAGTCAGAGCAAGAAGATAAGCTAAAGTTTCACAAGCTGTGGAAATAGTAAAGTAAAAACAATACCAATAGATAAGATCAGGAAAAAACAAGATTTAGTATCTCTATGGTTTGGGAGAGAAGGAAGGAGAAGAAAGAAGCACAAATCAAATCTGACTAAAATTTTGTGCCAGGGAAACCATGAATAGGAAGACAGAAATGAATAAATAAGGAGATAGATTTCAGTAGAGATGATGAAATGCTGGCAAAAACATCCAAAAGGAAGAGATAAGTAAAAAATTAACAATGGAGTATCAGAGCTTGGGAAAAAAGGGGTCAAAATACAAATTAGGATATACTCTGTTTACAGAGGAATGGTGAATTGTTCCAAACAGAAATATTTAAAGATAGAATAGTAAAAGGTTAAGTAAATATTTCTTGAATTCATGAAATTCACAGAAGCCAAAAAAGAGAGAATTTCTAGTGTGACAATTAGCTAATGTTTCTGTACATTCAAGTTAAAGAAGAAGAATTGAAAAATTACTACATAAATTGTACTCTTGCTCTTCAATTTACTTCTTTCATATCATGGTTTATCTATATTTTGTCCTTAAAATTTTGGAAGAATTCAACATAGAGTCATTTTAGCCTGCAAGTTCCTTTGTGAGAAGGATTTCAATAATAAAGTCAATTTCTCTCATCGATTTAGGACTATTCAGATTTTCTATTTCTTCTTTTGTGAGTTACTAAATTGCATCTTTTTAAAGAAATTTCCAGTTCCTCTAATTTATCAACTTTATGGGCAGGATGTTGTTCATAATATCCTTTATTCTTCTTTTAATATTTGTGGAATCTGTAGTGATTACCCCCTTTTGTTCTGATGTTATTAATTTTTATTTTATATCTCTTTCTTGATGAGCTTAACTAGAATTTTTATCAATTTTGTCGATTTCTTAAAAGGTCCATATTCTGTTATAATGAATTTTCATTATTAATTATTGGTATTCTATTTTATTAATTTACATTCTCATCTTTTAAAATTTTTCCCTTCCCCTTACTTTAGGTTCAGTTTGCTCTGTTATGTCTAGGTCTTTAGGGTGAGAAACATCAGTTGTTGATTTAAACATTTTTCTTCTCTAACATATACATTTAAAATTATAAATTCTCTCCAGAAATAGCTTTAGCTGCACCATACAATGCTCAGCATTGTTTTCATTTTTACTTAGTTCAAAAATATTTTCTAATTTCCATTATAGTTTCTTTTTAAATAATTGGATTATTTAGGAATGTGTAGTTCAGATCCAAATATTTGGAGTTTTTGCAGTGATCTGTTCTTTGTTTCTAATTTAATTCCACAATAGTCAAAGAATATACTCTGTTTTAAGTTCTCAATTTATTACAAATTATGTCCCAGCATATAGTCTATCTCGGTGAATTTTCCATGTGCTCTTAAAAAAATTTATGTTCTATTGTTGAGTGAGGTGCTGTAGAAATGTCACTTTATTCATGTCAGTTGATAATGTTATTTAAGTCTTCTATGTCTATAATGATTTTGTCTATTTGCCTTATCAATTACTAAACGAGGAGTATTGAACCTCTAACTTTGTGAATGTTTCTATATCTCCTTTCAGTTCTGTCAGGATTTGATTTATGTATTTAAAGTTTATTAGTGTTAAGTGTGTTAAATGAGCTCTGTATAACACATTTAGAATTACGTGGGTTTTTTTTTATTACTTGATACTTGAATTACTATGAAATATCCTTTCATGACCTTTGTTAATATTTCATGTCTTGAAATTTGCCCTGTCAGAAACATAGCTTTTTTTTTTTTTTTTTTGCAGAGCTGGGTTTTCTTTTATTAAACTCCTTTAAAAAGTCAAATTATATAAATAACCTATATGCACAATACAGAAAACTTGAAAAAGAACAGAAAACCGCTAAAAAAAAGTTTGAATCTCCCCATCCGAGACAACCACAACTTGGTTTGCACACACTTGGCATTTTCAGTAGGTAATTGATAATTTTTATTAACTTAAAGCTATTTTTGTGTATACTGTTCTTGTCTTTTTTTGTTTAGCTCTATATCATGAATATTTCCCAAGAAAATATATATCCTTTCACCACATGGTTTTTAATTACTGCACGATATTATATTAATATGAGCACAGAATAATTTAATTAACCAATCCTCTAATTGTTGAACATTTGCCGTTTTTTGTTTTAATTTTTTTTGACATTTAATGTTATTTTATATTAGTTTTGGTTGTATAGCATAGTGGCCAGACATTTATATAATTTACAAAGTGATCCCCGCAATTACACTAGTATCCACCTGGCACCATACATAGTTATTACAATATTATTGACTATATTGTGACTATTTTGTAACTACCAATTTGTATTTCTTAATCCTTTTACAATTTTCACCAAGCCCTCCAACCCACCTCCTATCTGGCAACCATTAGATGTTCTCTGTATCTACGAGTCTGTTTCTCTTTTGTTTGTTTGTTTATTTTGTTCTTTAGATCCACACATAAGTGAAATTATATGGTATTTGTCTTTCTCTGTCTGACTTATTTCACTTAGGATAATACTCTCTAGGTCCATCCATGTTGTTGTAAATGGTAAGATTTCATTCTTTTATATGGCCGAGTAATATTTCATTGTATATATGTATCACATTTCCCCTCCCCCAGCTTTATTGAAATACAATAGACAATTAGTTGCTCATATTTACATTGTACAATTCAATGAGTTTTTTTATATTATGGTTGGATAACAATAATATATTAGTTTCAGTTGTACAGCATAGTGATTAGAGCTCAAGTGATCACCCCACTAAATCTAGTACTCCTCTTCCCTTTACATATGTATTACAACATTGTTAACTATTTTCCTTAAGCTACATTTTATATCTCCATGACTATTTCTTAACTATCCATTTGTATTTCTTAAATCCTTCACCCTTTTTCACCAACCCTCCCGACCATCCTCCTGTCTAGTAGCCCTCAAAATATTCTCTATATCTATGAGCTTGTTTCTGTTATTGCTGTTATTGTTTATTTCGTTCTTTAGATTTGCATGTACGTGAAATCATGTGGTATTTGTCTTTTTCTACTTAACTTACTTCATTTAACGCAATATCCTCTAGGACTATCAAGGCAATATCTTTTTCCATACTCTTCTTTTCAGCCTGTATGTGTCTTTTAATCTGAAGTGAGTCTCTTGTAGGCAGCAGATGTGGGGGTCTTGTCTTCTTATCCATTTGGCCACTCTATCTTTTGGTTGGAGCACTTAATTCTTTTCCATTTGAGGTATTTGTTGATAGGAATGTAGTTATTACCATTCTTTATTCCTGTTTTTGATACATGTTTTTTCTTCTTAAAGAAGTCCCTCCAACATTTCCTGTAATACTGGCTTGGTGTTGATGAATTCCTTTAGCTTATATTTATCTGGGAAGGTCTTTATCTGGCCTTTGACTCCAAACGATAGCTTTGTGGGATAACGTATTCTTGGTTGTAGATCCTGGGTTTTCATCACATTGAATATTTTGTGCCAAGCTCTTCTGTTCTGCAGAGTCTCTTTTGAGAAATCAGTTGCTGGTCTTATGAGTGCTCCTTTGTAGGTAACTAACAGCTTTTCTCTTACTGCTTTTAAGATTCTCTCTTTGTATTTAACCTTTGGCATTTTAATGATGTGTCTTGGTGTGGGCCTCTTTGGGTTTCTCTTTCTTGGGACTCTCTGAGCTTCCTGGAGTTGTGTGTCTATTTCTTTCACCAGGTTAGGGAAGTTTTCCATCATTATTTCTTCAAATAGGTTTTCCACTTCTTGTTCACCATCTCCTCTTTCAGTATCCCTATTACATGGATGTTTTTACACTTAATTTTGTCCCAAAGACTCCTTAAATTATTATTATAGTCTTGGCTTCCTTTTGATTGTTATTCTGATCTGGTGACCTTGGCTTCCTCGTTCTCTGTATCAGTGGTTCGATCCTCTTCATCCACTATGTTACTTCCTTTTAATATACTCTTCATCCCAGATAATGTATTCTTTATTTCTGATTTGTTCACTTTTATAATTTCCATTCCCATGTTTATGTTTTTTTAATCTCTTCGTTAAAGTTCTCAATGAGTTCATCTATACTTCCCCTAAGTTCATTGAACATCTTTATAACCAGTGTTTTGAACTCTGCGTCTGTTAGATTGCTTGACTTCATTTTCCTGGATCTCTGTTCTGTTCTCTCATATGATTTCTGTTTCTTTGTCTTCCCATTTTGACTTCCTTCTGTGTCTGTTTCTATGTACTAAGGAAAGCTCCTAAGTCTCCCAGTCTTATTAGCGTGGCTTTGCATAGTAGGTGTCCAGAGGCAGTTCAGCTGCAGGCCAAGTTTAGTCCCACCCTGCGCCCCTCCAGGGCCACTTATTAAGAGTCAGCAAGCAATCCACAGATGCTGTGCTTATAGTTGCCTCAAGAAACCATACCAGAACCTGAGGTCAGCTGTCACCAGTGTGGGTCTTGGAGCTTACTCAGCAAGTTGCACAGGACTCACAAAGGACACAACTGGATGAGGCTTGGGTAGAGCTGCAAGTTGGGAGAGGCAGAGTTTCAGGGAATCCTCCGGGCAGAGCGACCTCTGTTATACAGTTTGATGGCCTCTCAGCTATGGCGGCGCTGAGCCTGCACACTGGGAGTGGGGAGGGCTCAACAGAGGAACTATGAATTCCCCCAGCACTTCTGCCCAGGAGAAAGCCTTGCCTCTGGCTCTTGCTCAGGCAACTTAGTGTTTCCCTATAAGTCCCTGGTCCTCCAATTGGGCACTAGTGCTCAGAAATAGTGATGGAATCCATCACCACAAAAGTCTTCTTGGGAACACCGACCCTTTAAGAGGTGTCTGCAGCTGTCGCTGCTACAGCTTCTGTCCCACTCAGCCACTAGGGACTGGGCAGCCTTGCACCCTCGCTTCCTCGCCCCCTCCTACCTCCTACCATTGCAGAGTGATTTCTTATTTCTCCCCCTAGTTGTAGGGCTTCTGTTCATCTAGACCTCAGGTGACTCTGCTTGCTGTTTGCTCCATGTTTCCATCACAACTTTGATGTGTTTGTAAGAGCAGATGAACAAAACCCACTATCATCTGTGCCATTTTGCCCAGTCTCCTCCCACATCTTTTTATTTGATCACCTATTGATGGGCACTTAGGTTGCTTCCATATCTTGGCTATTCTAAATAATGCTGCAATGAACATAGGGGTGCATAATCTTTCCGAATTAGAGTTTTGCATTTCTTAGGATAAATACCCAGAAGTGGGATTGGAGTTATAAGGTTGTTCTATTTTTAATTTTTTGAGGAAACTCCATATTGTTTTCCATAGTGGCTGCACCAATTTGCAATCCCACCGACGGTTCATGAGGGTTCCCTTTCTTCACATCCTCTTCAATACTTGTTGTTTGTTGCTTTATTGATGATAACCATTCTGACAGGTGTGAGGTAATATCTCATTGTGGTTTTAATTTGCATTTCTCTAATGATTAGTGACATCGAGCATCTTTTATATGTCTATTGGCCATTTGTATGTCCTCTTTGGAGAAATGTCTATTCAGGTCTTCTGCCCATTTTTAAATTAGATTGTTTGCTTTTTTGGTGGTAAATTGTACAAGCTTTTTATAAATTTTTGGATATTAACACATTTTTGAATGTATCATGGCAAATATCTTATCCCAGTCAGTAGCTTGTCTTTTTGTTTTGTTGATGGTTTCCTTTGCTGTGCAAAACCTTTTTAGTTTGATGTAGTCCCAAGAAATTTATAGCTATTTTAGATTTCTTATGATTAGTTCTTGCACAGTATCTCTCTTTCCATCTATAAAAGAAAATCTATGTATTTAAAATGTGATTCATTTAAACTGTGTACAATTTGGTTTTTATTTTATCTTTATCCAGTGTAACTTCTTCTGCATCATAATTGGCATGTTTAGACTTTTTATATTCATTGGAATTATTGAAGTAAGCCTACAATCTTGCTATTTGTTTTCTACTCATCTCATCTGGACTTTGTTCTCCCCCCACCTCTTTTCCTGCCTTTTTTGGATTAGGGTTTTCTCTCTTAGCTTATTAATTATATCCCATTTTATTAGTGTTCTCTAATGGTGTTGACAATATGTAACTTTATCTTATCAAAATCTGTCTTGAAATAATACTTATATATCAAAAAAAAAACTCTTGAAAGAGTATACTTCCATTTCTTATTTCATTCTTTGTAATTATTGTCTTATATTTAATTTCACTTAATTATAAGCCCCATAACACATTACTCTCATTTTTGCTTTAAACAGTGAATTATCCGTTAATTTTAAAAATAATTTTTAAAATAATTTTTAGTGAAATGAACATTATATTTTATATTTTAGTTCCTTGTGAAACTTCTCAGATTTACTACTTCAGAAAGTGTGAGTGACGGACCCTGTTGCTACACTCTAAAATCAATCATTCCCACATTAGCACTGAGGTCATGCTCACCACAGGCTACCTCCTGCTTAAACGACTGAAAAAAACTAAAAGGAACAGGAGTTTTAAAGTAAGCCTGTTCTTGCCAGATGTAGGACTCCTCCCATGGACTTAGGCTCATGAATTCTCTGTCATCCTTACCATCAGCCTCACCAGGTTGATGGCTCTTCCATCTTCCTGTAGCTCCCACCTCATTTCCCCTGACAGGTGTTACACATCTAATCTTGTCTTGGCATCTGCTTCTCAGCGGACTTGGACTAATGCAAGTGGTAACAAGTTTGGTTCAATCTAAAATATGGTAAGATGGGTCTCGAGTCTGACTCAACTTATTGTCAGGTGGGCGAAGAGTTCATTATCCTGGTTCATGAGCTTAGCATGCTTTGTGCCTGGCACACAGTGGCTGTTCAATTACCAAAGATTTCATTGATGGCTACTTAGGAATATGTTCCTGTGGAGAACACTGTTGTAGGTGTGGTGATTCAAACCTTTGAAAACAATCTCTTCAGAGACAGAGAGTTGGCTGGTTACCGCTAAGTTGCTCTGCAGACAGATGTCAGATCATTAATGATTAGCCAGTAAACAGATAATGGCTCAGTGTGAGAGCCAGAGTGTCTCTTTGATAGATAATGTACAAAGAGGTCCTAAACCAAACCAAACCAAACGAAACAAAACAAAACCAAACCATACGAAGAGGTCCTTACCTCCAGCCTGAGCAGAAGACCAAAGTTTAATAGTAAAAGACAGACACAAAGCTCCAAAGCATTTGAATGTTTAGACTGTTATCCCCTCATTGAGGAGAACTAAGGCCCCAAAACATGCATTCTCAGTATAGATTTGCTTTTTTTGTTTTCTGCAGAGCCTTATCCAGCATCATTATTATGGAATGACTGATTAGCATCTGAATGGGAGACTCACTGCATATTGAAAGAAATAGGGATATATGTCCATGATCGTGGATCCCACTGGTTATAACACAGAGCACACCATCCAGCAGCAGCAGCATCACAGAATACCAGAACAGTCTTAAAGCACAGGTAAAGTGCCAGCTCAGAGGTAAAATTCTGAACAGATAGAATGGCATTCTTCAGGTCCTGGAACCAAGAGGTAGAAGTAGGAATGGCTCCATTTATCATTGCCTCCAATGGTCCACTAGGGGATTTTGTGTTTCACATCTCGGCAATTCTGGGTTCTAGAGGGTTGGAGGTGTTAGCTCTCAAAGGACACGGCAAGTGTCCCACTAAACTGTAAATTGTGGCTGCCACTAAGGTACTTCAAACACCTCATGCCTGGGATCAGCAGACAAGAAGTAGATTCACCATCATGGCAGAAATAATCCTAATCAACAAGAGCTGCTTTTACTCATGGGGATAGAATGGACTATGTGTGGAACCCAGAAACGTCACTTGGATCTTCCTGGTACTCCTTGCCTCATTGTAACTGTGAATGAATACGGGCAGCAAATCCTAGATATGAAGGGTATTATTGCCAAAGTTTCAAACTCTTCCATAATGAAAGGATCCCTATGTTTTAGACTATTATTCACTGGTCAGTCTATAATGGAGCTAACTTGTAATAGTTATTAATAAATATTTCTTGAATGTATTACTTACACTTAAAGTAGACATGGATTTAGCTCTCTAACACTCTCCCACCCCAGTTCTTCTTCCTACCCTTCCAAAAAGTTATACTACAATTTTTCATTCTCAGTACTTAATGTTTATATTATTAGAACTATAAAAATAACCATGATGACAGAACCAAATAATGTTGTTTGGTTGGTCACTCTAATTATGTTTCCTATTTGTACTATCTGAAATTTTTCCTGAAACTGGGTAATTGCCCAATGCCATCTCTCTCTCCTTTATATTTTCACATACTCTGTACTATCTATCAAATACTCATCAATATTAATTTCCAAATGTCCAAGCATATGGAAATTGACAATCTATCAATTTTTCTTTTCTCCTGGAGGCTTCCGTCCTTCTGTATGTATCTGGACTGATTGCTCTTTAGACCTGAGGCATGGCCATGAGCCTGGAACTATCTTTCTACTCTGTGTTGGATACTCTCTTTTCCAGATCGCAGTATTGTTGTTGAGAATTCCAGTAGCATTCTCATTTTTTTCCTTTATATATGATGTGAATGTATCTGCCTCTCTTCTCTACCTCCCCACCCCACCCTGCTATCACCTCTCTCTCCCCTTCCTCCCTCAAAGCTTTTAAGATTGTTATCCACAGTGTCTTTAAATTTCACAATAATGTGTTTGGGTATTTTCATTTTCTTTTATTTTTTTAAATTTATTTTTAATTTTTTTGGTGAGGCAACTCGCCAAAGAAATTGGACCTTGTCCATTTCAATCCCTTATTTTTTTATTTTTTACTCCTAAAGTACCTAGTCTTCCTAGGTGGTCTCCCATCCAAGTACTAACTAGGCCTGACCCTGCTTAGCTTCCGAGATCAGACAGGATTGGGCTTGTTCGGGGTGGCATGGCCGTAGACTGGGTATTTTCATTTTCATTCAGAGTGTTTCTTTAATCTGGTATACAAGTTATCCTTCTCTTTTCTATCTCCTTGACCATTTTCTATACTTTTGAGAGATTTTATCACCTTTAAGTTTTACCCTATGTATTTTAATTTTTATTATTGAGTTATCATCCTTTAAAATTTGAGTTGTTTCTCACACTATGATTTTTTTCATATTATTGTATTCTAGTTTGTTAAGTGGCACACAAAAGACTATATTTAAGGATAAATTTAAAAAATTTTTATATAACACATAAAAAACTATAAAATCAGACCAGAAAAACTTGCTTTCATTTCTCTTGGGTAATATCTGGGAGTAACATTAGCAGGTTGCATAGTAAATATAAGTTTAATTTCATAAGAAGCTGGAAATTGTTTTCAAAACATTCCTATGATGAGTGTTCCATCTCATTCAAATCCTTGCCGACACTTGTATTGTTAATTTTGTCACTTTAAACCATCTAATGTGTGTGTAGTTGTATTTCATTTAATTTTAATGTGCATTTCTCTAATGAAGTGTGTGTGCAAATCTTCCATTTTCTTTCTTTTCTAATTTTAAAAAATTTTAATTTTTTTCTGCCACATAACAATGGGCTACAATGTGTCACTGATCTGTGTTATAATTAACTTTTTGTCTTTCTCATGAATTTACATATCTAATTATCTTTCTACTTAATTTCTCATGGTTTTGCTACGTTGCATAAACTTTTTAACAAGTCTTTCATATTAATGGACTTTGCAGTTCATTTGTAACCAGTTGGCTGTTAAAGGCATTTTTGGATGGCTGAGTGCTACTGTGTAAGGCTGTGAGATGTTCCTGGCAGGATTGGAAGTACCTAGGTTCTTTGTCCACTGAGATAACTGCTGGAAAAGGCTATGTAGATGAACTAAGACAGTGGTCAGGAGCTACAGAGAAGATGAAGCAACACGGATTACATGAAAATAATGCTGAGTTTAGCCATCCATGCTCCATTGCTCTGGAATTTTGTCTTTGTTTCTTTGGAGAACTTTGCATCGATCCCACTTTTTCTGTTCAAGTAGACACACAGTAAAGAGTCTCACAAATGGAGGGGTCACTCTGATTATATGAGGACACCGACCTGCAGAGTCACTGAAGCATCAAACGTGAATGTGAATAAACTCAGAACATGCTGCTGAGCGACTGCAGAGGAGGCGGCTCTGGTTCTAGTCCCTTGGATGAGATTTCTGTACATGGCTAATTTACGTGCAAAGTTACTTTTCGAATCATCGAGAAGGCCACCTAAAACTTTGACTTGTATTAACTGCATCATCAGCAATCACAGAAGTCTCAGAATTTAACAGCAAATGTTGGCTACTCAGCTCCTTGTTAAAATGAGTCTACCTGGCTCTGGCCATGGGGCACATTGTTGTTTTGTTAGAAGGGAAAGGAGATGACCTTTGTTTTGCCAAGCATGGGAGTCATGACTACATTTAACAAAGATGTAATTTGTTCAAGGAATTAATGAAAGATTGGACTTGGATATCGATTTGGGACTAAGGTCCACAGGTAGACATTTCACCATATGCTAATTGAAAATAATTTAATTCAAAAGCAGAGAACACATCATTAGAGGGCTTTACTCAAACACCCATACAGAGATATTCCAATATCATTTAATTTTTATATTCCCAGGCTCCAACACCCACCCTCTTCTCTTTTTGAAAGGGAGAGCAGTTCTATTTCAAATATAATTTAGGATAGGACCCAGCTCTCTGATTTATGCAAAAGGACATAAATTCACAAATCTGCCTGGCATACTTTTATAGTCAATAAGTGGTTGTGTACAGCTGGTGTTTTTCACAATAAAACAAAACAAAACAAAACAAAAAAATAGTGGAAGGAAACTGTAAATGAATCATAAACAGCAATCATTTTGTCTTCATCAAATCCATCAGGTCAACTTCTATTCCTTTCTCATACAACTCATCTAAACTATAGTACTGTTGAGTGATTTTTCTCAGCAGGGACCACCATGACTTGGAGCCCATGGGTATCTGCCTAACTGACATCCAATGGCAGACGACACCACCAAGTCAAGGTTCTTGCAGATGCCCCCCGGAATTCCTGTGGTAGTGGCCTGAGAATACAGCTTTGATACCTGCTTTGGCGAACTTGTCTGTCATTTCCCTCTGAACGGTCTTGGTGAGATTGAAGTAGTCGTTCTTGTCGATGCTTTGGAGGAACGGCAGGATTTGCTGGAAGACGATGGCACTTCTGCTGCCCTATGATGCTCAGCTGCTGGAGGTCTAGCCACTGGGCCTGGGCCTGCTTCAAGGCGGGGCACCTGGAGGCATCATACAGGAACTGGGAGTTGAGGATGAGGAATAGGATGCTCCCGACCCAGAAGTTGAAATAGTCATATCACCAAGTCTGCTAGAACTCCGCAGTGGTCTCAGGGGTGGGGACATTGCCCACATCATGGTTGCGGCTGACAAGGACCAGCAGGATCTCGCTGTCCACTTTCCTGAGCACTCTCTGTAGGTCCTCTGTCTGCTCCTTTAGCCAGAGCGTCACAGGCATGGAACGGATGAGGTCGCCACACAAAACAACAGGGTTCAGCCTGCTGATGGCCTAAGGGCTTGCTCAGTTAGATGGATCTCCTGCCCCCACTCATCTCCATCGCTGTCACAGTCTCCAGTGGACCAGGCCTTCATCAGTCCAAACTGTGGGTCTGCACCCTGGATGAAGTAGAATGGGCCTTTCCATTTCCTTTCCTTTTCTGAGAGAAACGCGTCCAGGGTCTTGCTCCCCCGGCTCTGTGGAAAACACTGACCCTCCGCGTCCGCCCGCCCCCACCTCACCTCGCCCTGCCTCACCTCCGCAGCCAACAGGATTCTTTTTCATTTTCAAATTAAGTTGTAAGTAAAATATATATATGTAAAATTTATTTGTATTTTTATGATTCATAAATTATATAGTCTAGATATAAGTCTTTTATTGGGTGTATATTTTATAAATATTTTCTAATCTTTGATTTGCATTTTTTATTTTTAACAGTCTTTGAAGAGAAAAAGTATTTAACATTGTTGAAATCCAGTTTATGAACATTTTTTAGAGTTCATGCTTTGTTTGCTTTAGCTTTATTTGTCTTAGGGAAAACTTTCTCTAACACAAAATGAGAAAGATTTTCTCCTGTTTCTAAAGATGTGATGGTTTTAAATATTATATTTAGACAAACCCTCTTTTAGTCCATTTGTTATTATATGGATTTCCAATTGTCCAGCATCGTTTATTGAAGACTTTTCTTTATTGAATTGCTTTGGTAACTTTGTTGAAAATAAATTAACCATATGCGTGTAAGTCTATTTCCAAAGCCGCTACTCTATTCCACTGATCTATACTCTTATTTTTATGCCAGTACTACGGTGTCTTGATTGTAGAATCTTTAGAATAAATTTTGAAATCAAATAGTGTAAATCCTCCAAGTTTGTTCTTATTTTTCCAGGGTGTTTTGTTTAGGCTAGATCCTTTCCATTTATATATAAATTATAGATACAACCTGTCAATTTTTGCAAAATCATAGTGGGATATTGATTGCAAGTACATTGACTCAACAGATCAATTTAGGGAGATTTTTTATTTTTCCTTTCTATGATTATGGCATGTTTTTCTATTAATTTAGGACTATTTCATTTCTCTTGCAATGTTTCATTGTTTTCAGTGTACCAGGCTCACACATATTTTATTAAATTTTTGCTAAGAATTTCATGCTTTTGGCACTGTTGTACATGGTGCTATTTTTTTCTAATTGCTTATTACTAGTATATAGAAACACATTTATTTTATTTTATTTTTTTGTATTGAGCTTGTCTCCTCTAACCTTACTAAACTCTCCTAGTGATTCTAGAAGCTTTTCTGTAGATTCATGGATCTTTTCTATGTAGAACATTATCTGTTTAGCTTTTCTTTCCAATTGATACTTTTTAATTTTTCTAGCTTTGTAGAACTTGGTAGGCCCTCCACTACAATGTTGCATATGAGCAGTTGGAGATGTCAACCTTGATGCATTTCTGATATTAAAGGAAAGCTTTACACTAATTAATAATGATTTTTTTATATATGCCCTTTATCAGGTTGAGTAAATTTCCTTCTATTCCTAGATTTTTATCATGAATAGATGTTGGGTTCTGTCTAATGCTTTCACTACACTTATTCAGTTAATTTTTTTGATTTTCTTTTTTATTTGGTTAATTTGGTGAATCACATTAATTGATTTTCATATGTGAAATCAACCTTGTGTTCCTAGGGTTAAACTCCACTTCAAAATTGTATAAAACTGTTTTTGTATTATGTCAGATATTATTTGCCATTGTTTTCAGTTGATTATTATTATTATTTTTTTGGCATATAAATTCATGAAGAATATTGGTCTATATATTTTTTCTAGCACTGTCTTTGTCTGATTTAGGTGATCGGAAGTAACATGGCACCATCTTACTCTTAAGCCAAGGTTTCAGTCACTAATGATCACTTCACCAGACTTATCCCTAGTCTAGGCAACCCGTTAGTGCTGCTGAGAACTGAACTGGCTATAGGCCTGAGAGTCTGGAACACCAAGGTGACCTTTACACAGGTGTTTTCCCAGTGGCTTCTTCTCCATTTCTCAAACTGGCTGAGCCTACAGTTAAGGCAAGAACTGACTTTTATACTGCACTCTATAGTTTACGAAGCCCCTTCACATATACCATATCTTGATCAATCCTCACAAACCTTTGAGACTGTATCATTTTTCCATTTTACAGATAATGAAGTTGGAGTATATATGACTTTCCCAAAGTCACATAGTAAGAAATTAATGTATCAGTGCATCCTATGAAAATCTTTTACCTCTAAATTTCAATGTTCATGGTCCTTCCATTACTCTACCATTTAATGCATTTTCTAACTTTTCTAGAGGATTTTGGGGGGTCTCACAAGGAATAGTAATTTGATTAAAATATTTTGGCAAAAGACATGTGGCAGGGAGTAATATTCAATACCAAATGCAGAGAAGTTTGGAAGAATAAATCAGGAATGAGAATTGAATCTGTCATGGAGATAAAGACCTTGCTGGAGTAAATGTCTTGGTCAAGTTTTGGCTCTTCTATCCCACCCAAACAACAAAATGAAGACCTTCAATGCATTTAAGTAAACTCAAACTACATTCAACACCAATTAAACGGGTGGCCTCGCAGCACTCCCTCTCCCAACTCACTCTCCTATACCCCTCTGCGCCACACTCCTCATTAATGAGAGGGCAGTATAAAGCCACCAGGCTCCACCTACTTAGAGAAAAGCAGCCTGGCCCATTATCACTTGAGTCTCATCCACAATCAAGCCTCCTTCCTATATTTAGCAGTGTCCTGGCCACTAGCCTGACATGTCATTTAGAGAATCATCTCTTGCTCCTAGACCAGATACTCCCAAGGCTGGAAATGCAGACACTCTCTACTCAGAGCTAGCTGCCTGAAGCCATTGTGTCCTCATTCTGCCCATTCTGACTGCTCTGCATGCCCACACTCAGCAATATCATGTCACTTACACAGACAGCACATGCTCACAGGTTACCCTGCTGCTTCACCACAGGGATTATGCTGGTGCGTCACTTGGATCTGATGATTAAGTTCATAGATGCAGGTTTCCTCCTTTTGTTGTTGTCCCTGGCATTTTCCCAAGAGTTCTGCCCCAATGAGTTACTGGCATGGTTCACTTTTGAATTGTGGCCCACAGTTTGAAAACCCTTGTCTCAAACTGTATTTTGGAGACCAACTAAGAAGGAGTAAAAAACTGTGAGAAAGATCACTTAAGTTATCATTTCCAGACTATTTCAATCAAAAATCTAGAAACAATCTCTTTTTCCCCAGCATATCATATATGTTAGAGGGATTTACAACAAAAACAGAGCTGTGTGGTACAGCAACTGCCTCAACATTCTGTTTCATCAAATCTCTTTTCATGTTACAAAACAAACAAACAAACAAACAAACAAACAAACAAAAAACTGTTTAGTGATCCTTGGCTCTTTCCTTGAAACTAAAAGTGTCCTAAACTAACAAGACACTGATGTGCTTTGGCCAGATTGGTTAACAGGACTTTAGCCTTCTTTGTTTTGTGTAGGCTGTATTATTAGGCAACTCCTACCCTTCAGATCCAGCTCTTTCCTTTTGGGCTGATCAGTTTCGCCACAAAATAATGCTCCACCCTCTTAAGAGGTAAGGTAAGAGTGGACATAACAATCTTAATGGAGTCCTTTTGACATGTTTTTCTTTTTAGTTTATGTTTAGGAAATCTTTGCCTAACTCATTATGAGAATTTCTTATATGTTTTCTTCTAGTAATTTAAAAGCTTTAACTCTTACATTTAAGACAATGATTCATTTTAAGTTAATTTGTACAAATAGTGAGAAATGGCTGAGGTTTATTTTTTGCCGTTTAGATATCCAGTTATTCCAGCACCCTTTGTTGAAAATGGTATCTTTTCCTCCATTGTATTACCTTTACACCATTGTCAAAATCAAATGACTATGCAAATATGGGTTTATTTTTTGCATTGTCTTGTTCTATTTATCTATATGTCTATTACTTGATTATTGTAACTATAGTCTTGAGATCAAGTAGTAGAAATCCAAATTTGTTCTTCCTCTTCAAAATTGTTTTCACTATAATAGACCTTTTCATATCAATTTTAAAATAAACTTGTTGGGTTTTTTAAGCCTGTTAGAATTTTGACTGGGATTGCATTTGCATCTATAGATTAAGTTGAGTAGGATTGCCATCATAAAAATATTGAGTTTTTTAGTCCATGAGCATGGTATAAAGCTACAATCATTCTTTAATTTCCCTTTGCAATGCTTTGTTTGTCGAACATCTTCAGTAAATTTATTCTTTAGTATTTTTAGTAAATTTATTCTTTAGTAATTGGAATTTTGAAAATTGTGTTTTTTTAACTATTCATTGCTAATATACAGAAATATAAGAGATTTTTGTATCACCTGTAAATCCTGAGACTTTGTGAAACTCATTCACTTATTAGTTGTATTACTTTTTGTAGATTCTTTAATGTTTTCTACATATGTGATTAGTCATCCACAAATAAGAACAGATTTAATTCTTTCTTTCTGATATGTTTGTCAAGTATTTGTTTTTTGTCTTATTATAGAACTTCAGTACAATGTTAAATAGAAATGAGAAGTATAGATACACTCGCTTTATTTCTGATCTTAGAAGATATTGAGTCTTTCAATACTAAATATGTCAGCTATACATTTCTCAATGAAGATGTTCTTTTCTGAAAATTTATATCATAAAAGGGTATGATACAAGGGTATGAAAAAAAGGACTTTTTTAAGATGCTTTTTATCTATCTTTTGAAGATGTCATATGGTTTTTCCTCTTTATTTCTATAAATATAGTGAATTACATGTTTGTTGTTTAGAAGTTAAGCCAAAAAAGCATTCTCAGGAGAAACTCTATTTTGAAATATTACGTTTTTACATATTGTTGGATTCAAGTTGCTAATATTTTATTAAAGATTTAAATATTTTTGTTTATAAAGGGTATTGATCTGTGTTTCCTTGTGATGTCTTTGGGTTTCAAGGTAATAAAGGCATCCTAAGAAAGCTGAGAAGTAATCTTTCCTCTATTTTCTGAAAGACCGTGTGTTGAGTTGGAATTATTTTGACTTTGAGTGTTTGATAGAATTAGCTTATGAAGCAGCTTGACCCCAAGTTTTTTGTGGGAAGACTTTCTGTTAAAATTCAATTTCTTTTGCAGTTACTGAACTACTCATATTTTCTGTTTCTTTGTTGGGTCAGTCTTGGTAACTTGAGTCTTTTGAGAAATTTGTCCCTTCCTTCTATATTGTCTAACTTAATGGCACGATGTTATGATTTTTTAGTGTCTATAGGATCTCCATATATTGATAATTTATATCTTCTCTATTATTTTTCTTGATTAGTCTGGGTAGCTGTTTATCAATTTTATTGATCTCTTCGAAGAATAGCTTTTGGTTATATTCATTTTCTTTTTCTGCTGGTTTTCTGTTTCTGTTTTTTTGATTTCTGTTGATTTTTTTTCTTCTTTCTGCTTACTTTGGGTTTAATTTGTACTCTTTTTTCAAAAGCTTTCAAGGTAGAAACTTGGATCATTTATTTAATACCTTCTTTTCTGATAGCAGCATTTAAGCCATAAATTTCCCTCTAGGCACTACTTAACTTTTGATATATATAATTTCAAATTTTGATATATATAATTTTTTGATATATATAATTTGATATATATAATTTCATGATCTTTAAGTTCTAAAAATGTTCCAGCTTCTCTGGGAATATAAAAAAAATCCAATTATTATTTAGAAGTACATTGCTTAATTTTTAAAATTTGAAGGGTTTCCATATTATCTTATTGTTGCTGATTTATAATCTAATTGTATTGTGGTGCCCCTTGAGCAGCTGCTTCAGCACTGGAGCTCAAAGAACATATTCTGTATTGTTATGCCTTTTTAAATTAATATTCGTTACCCTAATATATTTAATTTAAAAAATTAACATTTGCTAAGTGGAGCACAGGATGTTAGATGGTAAGTCCTTGTTTCAACAACAGACAAGAGAAATTGAAATAAAGAAGTTTATTACTTATGTCCTGAAATAAGTACAAGGCATGCCTCAAGGGACTACACAAGAAGGTCAAAGCAGAATGCAGAAAGTGAGAGAGCTTTAGGATCTGGAGCACACCTTTATTACAACCTATGGGTAGAGTGCTTTGGGGTACCCAGACTAAGGCCAGACTGGTCAATTCAAACCTAAAGAGTAGGGCTTTGGTAAGCTGCATGGGGGTCTTATCTAAGGGATTCACAAGGGAAGGCCCAAAGAGGCAGGGAAGATTTTATGAAAGTTCATAGCAGGAGCCAATACAGCCCGTTTGTATGGAATAAACCACTGGAAGCAGCTTGGGTGGGCCTGCAAATTGAGAAGGGCAGAGTCTCAGTAAATCTCCTGGGCAGGGTGACCTGTGTTATCCAGATTGATTGCAACTCAGTAAGGCAGTGGCGCTCACATCTGCAGTCTGGGAAGGAGGAGGGCTCAACCAAGGAACAATGGCTTATACCTGTACTTCTGTCTGGGAGAAAGCTACCCCTCCAGCTCTTGCCCCAAAGCCTGATAACTCAGTGCCTCCCTGTATGTCCCTGGTGCCCCTTGACCAGCTGTTTCAGCACTGGAGCTCAGAGAGAGTGAGTCCGTCAATGAGTAAAGCTGGGCATTGGCCCTTTAAGAGGAATTTTTGCACCTTCCACTGCCTTCTGTCTCATTCAGCCACAATCTGCTGGTTTTCACAGTCAGAGTTTGTGGGGACTTCTCTTCCTGGCTCTGGAGCCCTGGGCTGGGGAGCCAAGTATGTGGTGGAGACCCCTCGCTCTTCAAGAGGGTGATAGCCCTTCTGATTTTCGATCACCACCCACAGTTGTGGGATTGGGCCATTTTGCATCTCTGCCCCTCCTACTGGTTTGAGGTGACCTGTTATTTTGTCCTTAGTTGTGGGATTCTGTTCAGCCAGACCTCAGGCAACTCTGTGTGCTGGTTGCTCTGTAGCTCTGTTATAATTTTGGTGTGGTCACTAGAGGAGGCATGCATAGGCTCTGCTTTCTACGCCATCTTTACCAGTCCACCAATTATTATCTTTTATTATATTATTAAGTTTATTGAGGTGACATCGGTTCATAAAATTATATAGGTTTCAAGTGTACAATTCAATAATATGTCATATGTATATTCCATTGTGTGTTCTCCATCCAAAGTTAAATTTTCTCCTGTCACCATATATTTGATTCCTTTTACCCTTTTCTACCTTCCCCCTTCCCCCTTCCCTCTGGTAACCACTAAAGTGTTGTCTGTGTTCATGAGTCTCTGTTTGTTTGTCTCGTTCATTTGTTGCTTTCAGTTTTATATCCCACATATGAGTGAAATCATATGGTTCTCAACTTTTTCTGTCTGACTTATTTTGCTTAGCCTGATAATCTCAAAATCCGTCCATGTTCTTGCAAATGGCAGGATGTTGTCTTTTCTTATGGCTGAATAATCTTCCATTGTATATATGTACCACATCTTCTTGATCCAATCATCTATTGAAGGGCACTTCATTTTTTTCTATGTCTTGGCCACTGTGAATAATGCTTCAGCGAACATTGGGGTTCATATATCTTTACGGATAAATGTTTTCAATCATATTTATATTTTAAAGTGTCCCTAATACATGGCATATAGGTGGGTCTTATTATTATATTTGTTTATTTGTTTAAAATCTACATAACAATCTCCTTTTCTTGATCGAAGTGTTTAACTAATTAAGGTTTAATGGAATTATTGATATGTTTTGATTTGGCTCTTCTGTTTTAGTTTTGTTTTATACTTACTTGTCTGCTCTATTTTTTGTACCTCTGTTTCTCTTTTCCTGGATTTTATTTACAGACTTTTTACAATTTGATTTTAACTTTTCTGTTGATTTTCTAAACAATACTTCTTTGCATTAATTCGTTAGTGGTTGCCTAATTACAATATACCAGCTTAACCATCCAGTCTTTTTATAGTTAGTAATGTACTATTTCATGTAAATTATAGAAATCTTGCAAGACATACATGCACATCAACCATCATTTATGTTATATTTGTTATATATGCATATATATATTGCATCTACATATATCATAAATTCCTCAATAAAATGTTATAATAATTTTATTTAAACAGTAATGTGATTTCTAACATTGAGAGAAAATAACATAAATAAAAATAACGTTTTTTATTGTGGTCAAAACCATATAACAGAAAATTTACCATTTTAACTATCAAGTGTACAGTACAGTGGTGGTAACTACGTGCATATTTTTATGTCACAGACCCCTAGAACTTTTTTATCTTGCAAAACCGAAACTATATCTGCCAAACAACAATTCCCCTTTTCCTCTCTTGCCAGCCCCTGGCAACCACCATTTTATTTTCCGTCTCTATGAATTTGACTAGTCTCAGTACCTCATATGAATGGAGTTATGCAATATTTGTCTTTTTGTGCTTGGCTTATTTCACTTAGCATAAGGTCCTCAAGTTTCATCCATGTAGTAGCTTATGATAGGATTTCCTTCTTTATTAAGCCTGAAAAATATTCCATTGAGTGTATATATCACATTTTCTTTATCCATTCAACTGTTGGTAGGCATTTAAGTTGCTTCTATCTCTTGGCTATCATAAATAATGCTGCAATGAAGATGGGTATGTGAATATCTCTTTGTGATCCTATTTTCAATTCTTTTGGATATATACCCAGATATTATTCAGATATTTTCCATTCTTGGTGTCCTTCTTTTTCCTTTTTTTTAAAGGTTCAAGTTTTCATATATCATTTTCCTTCAGCCTGAAGAATTTTTTTGTTTGTTTGTTTGTTTATAATTCCTGGTGCTACCGGTCTACTGGCAATGGATTCTCTCATTTTCCTCTTAAAAATGTCTTTATTTTGCTTTCATTATTGAATATTTTTGCTAAATATAAAATTCTGGGTTAATGGTGTATGTGTGTTTCTTTTAGTACTTTAAATCTGTTGCTATACTTTCTTTGGGCTTCCGTGTTTTCTAGAGAGAAATTAGCCTTTTATCAATTTGTATGCAATATTTTATTTTCTTCTGTTTATTTTTAAAGTTCTTCATCTTTGATTTTAACAGTTTCAGTATGATTTGTTTTCATATAGCTTCTTTATATGAGTTCTGCTTGGTGTTCACCTAGCATCTTATACTAAAAATATCGGTCTTTAATCAAATTTCGAAAATTCAGAGGGGTTAATTCTTCAGATATTTTTGGTGTTACAATTAAACATATGTTTGACCATCTGATATACTTTAACAGACCTCTGATACTTTGTTCATGATTGTCAATCTTTCTCTCTGTATTTCATATTACATAATTTCTATTAGACAAGCTTCAAGATTACTTAGACTTTTCTTGTCACGTCCATTCAGCTGTTAAGTACATCCATTCTGTTATTTCAGAAGTTGTATCTTTCCATTATAGAACGTTCTTTTTTAGCGTTTCTATTTATATGTTGATATTTATCATTCCTCACTTAAGATTTTCATTTATTAAAAACATGTTTTGTGTTACCTTATTGAGAATAGGTGTAATAACTGCTTTTAAAATTCTCATCTGTTAGTTCCAACATCTAGTTCATCTTGTGGTCTGAAACCATTGTTTTTCCATTTTCTTAGTTCTATATCAGGTAATTTTGGATCGTATCTTGAACTGTGAATGTTAAGTGAAGATACTGGATCTGGTTTTTTTTTTCTTTTTCTGTTCTTTTTCTGCAGTGTGCTAAGCTTCTGATGGCACTCTTGCCCCCCCAATGTGTTATGTTTCCCTTCTTTTATCAGGTAATGTTCTTGTCTTGTCTGGGCTTGAGCTGTATACTCTGTTTCTTGGGCAGTGTCTCTGATACCAGTTCAGATATTTTGTCTTTATCTGAACTGCTTTGAGTCTGTTCTGCACATGTGCAATTTATGATTCATCAGAGATGTGATGAATCTAGTTTGGGGATTTTCTCTCTGTCGCATTTATTTTCAGAATCCCCCAATTCTCTTTAGTATTTATGATTTCTTGACTTCACTTACCTGGTTCCTTGCACAAGAGAGAGTGTGAATTTTTCTACATGGGCACCATGAAGACTATATTTAGTGCTAGGGAAAAAGCTATAAAGATGGGAAGTTACGTAGTATTGCTCTCTATCTTTCTTCCTCAGAGTGGTTGTTCATTCCCTACCAGAGTCTGTCTGCTCTGTTCACTTTCCAACACCTTCAGGTAAATGTTTTGCTTTTCTTTAAATGTATCTAGATTTAATATTTTTATGCAGAGGTGTCATTTAGTGGGGTCATAGTCCATGATACCTAGAATTCTTTTATATAAATCCATTTATAACATACATACATTTCTTCACCCTACACTATGTATGACATACATGAAGTGCAGAAATTTTTAGTTCAACACAATCTGCAATCACTATGCAGACAATGCTACAGATCCTTCCAGCATCTCAGAGAATTCCCTCATGCACCTCTCCACTCAACAGTACCTCTCTATCCTCAAGAAATTACCATATTCTGGCTTCTATTTTTATAGGTTGCTTTCGCCTGTTCTTGAATGTCATATGTTTTGTTTTCTGGCTTATTTTGGTCATCATTATGTCAGTAAATAGATTCATCCATGTTTTATGGAGTAGTACTTTGGGATTTTTCTGTGTATTATTCCATTGTATTAATCAACGATCATTAGTTTTTCTATTTTATCTTATGACAATAGTTATTTCTTAAAAGAATATGCCAGGTTATATGAAAACATATGTTTATATTTATCCTGTTCTAATGAAAACAGGATAAATATAAACATGTCTTATATATTACACAGCTATCTACTTAATATGTGTAGTACATCAAAAATTTCAAGGCAAATTTATAAAATAATGAAGGCTGTCAATTCATCTCCAGATTTTAAAAAAAGTTTGTTAAAGCTAACAACATTGTTAATTAAATGCTTTTTAATATATTACATACATAACATTTATGTTTTAAGTGGTCAATATTACGAAGCTTATTTTTAAATAACTATTCATAGATAGAGGTTTATTTTTTACAGGCCATCTAATTGCACATTATTGCTTATTGATTTTCCTTAGGTAATTAATTCAGGTAGTGGTTCGTTGCACATTTCATAAAATTAGAGAATTGGTTTTTGATGTAAAATAATCATGTTTTAGTATATGGTGCAGTTTTGCTTTTATAATAGATTAATGACCATATCTTTAAAATTTTACTCAGAAATCATGCCCCATTATAGACTGTTATTATATTGTTACTAAGAAAATGTGTTATCAGTTTTATGACATACTAGAAATATATTGTTATGAGTCATGAATAATAAGTGGGTTGACAGTAGAGGATAGAAGAGTGCATTGCAGGTAGACCGGCTGAAAACAAACAAAAAAACCCCCAAAAACAAAAAACCTGGAAGCCCAGTAAAGCCTACATATTTGGGAAAAAGCAAGTGAAACTATGGGCTGAATCACTGAGTGTATGAAAGGGAGGAAAGAAGATTGTTGGGGTTGTTAAAGATGGTGATTACTCATCCTAATCTTTGCACTTTCAATAGAGGACTAATTGCGAAATGAGACACAGGAGCCTCACAAAAGAAGATCGAAAGATCAGCTTTAGTACTAGTAAACTTAACTGGAGGATACAGCTTAGCTTTGCAGCCACAGTGGGATTCTCTAATATGCTCACTGCATTCCCCAGATAAATGTGATGAACCCAGGCATAGGAGAAATGAACAACATCAGGCTTTTCCTACCAAGCAGGTAGAAACATATTAAAGAGGAAACAAATATTGGTTCAGAGGACAGACCAGTCCTAAAAAGAGAGTCCTAAGGAGACTGGGCCATTTATTCCTTGTTTTAGTCTTCCAGCTTCAGGAGTAATGAGTCACTCTTCTTTCTTAAGGAAGAGAAGAACAAAGATGGATAAAGAGAAAGGAATTCTTCCTATTTTTTATTTCTCTAAGGCAAGGAAGGAGAATTTTAGAGGCATCACCTGCTTTTGGCCAGTGATAACTGGCCCATTTACAGAGAGAGGGAATCAATTATTCAAATCAGGTTTTCTCTAGTGAATAAACTAATCACAAATCTCACATATGCTCATAGTGGATGTTAAATTCTTGCTTCCAGAGTTCCACAAGTATGGTTCAGAACTGTTTCACTGTTAAAATATTTATTTTTCAAATCATCTTGAAAAAGTAACTAGAAAATGCGAAGACTACAACTTCTCAAAGACTATTTCCCCTTCAGCCCAGCTGTTTCCCTGTATTGGTCAGTTATCAGCCTTGCTTCTGAGCATCCAAGTCATTCTATGCAAACTTTAGATAAACAAAAAGGGAGCTATTTGAAGAGACTGCTTTCTCAAACAACTTCAAAAAGAGAAAAGGTAAACATTGTTCTGGAACAATTCATCAGCACTTCCTACTTGAAGAACACTCCTGAATTCAGAGAAAGAGCAAGACACTCAACTCTGTCATTATTTATGTAAGAAAAGTGAAGCAGAGAGATGTGTAACTGTCATTCATGATATTTAGCTTACATTTTTGACTCTGTCCTATGGGTAGGTGGAGGAGGCAAGAATGCCAAAGAAGGATTTAGGAAACTGATCTGAAATCCCACCAGCTAGGCCTTCTGGATGCACAAGATGCCCAGGGAAGAACAAACCTATATAATCTGGTTAGCCAGACAGAACAGAAACCAGTTCCAAAGTATGGGTAGGGTATAGGAAAATCATAATAGACTGCTCGGCCTCCCAGGACTAGTGAAGGAGGCATCATTACCACTTCTAGGCTTGAGTTAGTGCAAAGAGAGCGAGCTGTGTGGGGAGGGGACACGTCCTAAGTATAACTCTTAACAGATGTATCAGCCCACAGCTGTCCCAGAGAGAGGAGGCCAGAAGAGTAAATACTCTGTTCTTTCCCACATTGCTTACTGACAAGAGAAGGCAAAAGGGTCTGCTAATGCAGTCTATATTAGTCGGACTTCTGGGGAGAGAGCAAGATGGATACATGTAGAGAAGGGACTTGCAGAAAAAAAATAAAAATATCCAGCATAGACAGAAATGCAGCCCTACAAATGAGTCCTAAATCATCAGGAAGAATAGACTGTTGGAATGTCTGCTTCCAAAACACCTTTGGGACACCAGACAGGAGAGCTGGGAACAGCAAGAAGTTGCCAATATCCCTCCAGGAGATTGAGGGCTATTAAAAACCCACCAGTTTTGTCAGCATTGGAATAATATCAGAGTACGTGGAAAAGACTCACTGGCTCCAGCTCTACACATCTGTGAAGAAAACAGGCAGAAGAAGCCAGGATACCACTAATAGCAAAATAGACCTCTTCCCTTCTGTTATAAGAGGAAATAATTTATTCACAATGAGTAAAATCAAAATTTCACTCAACACATAGAGCATAAGGATAAAGATAAATTCTGGTATAGATTTTGTTCTTGATGATGTATCAAGAGCAGAAAATATGGCTAGGAAAAAAAAGCTCAGGAGACAAATGACAAATGACTGATTCAGATGGAGCTTTTTTCTCTCCTTAATGTGATATCAATAACATAGAAACACTTCTGTCAGTTGGGAGGTGTGCCAAATACTTGTTAGTGTTCAGCCCATATTCCCTCAGATCTTATTCTTTTTGATTGCACACCAGCTTCAAGTATGCACTCACAAACTCCAACAGCTAGCACCTACTTTTATTTGCCAGAGAGCTCTGCTCAGGATGCCAGAGCCTGCTTTCCCTGCATAGGAAATCCCAGAGTGCCAGGAAGATTACACCCCTGGAGAACCCCTAAATCCATGATTGATATTTTTCAGAGTATAAATACTCTGGATGCCTGGCCCTGCTCAGGACAACTCTGAAGCATGTCATGCAATGTCTTCAAAGACCCCATGCAAGCTGGAGCCAAAGTTGTTCATCATCAGGGCTTGCTTGATATTATAGTCACGCATCACTTAATGACAGGGATACATTCTAAGACGTGTTGTTAGGTGATTTCATCATTGTGCGAACATTATAGAGTGCAGTTACACAAACCTAGATGGTCTAGCTTACTGCACACCTAGGCTATATGGTATAGCCCATTGCTCCTGAGCTATAAGCTCGTACAACATGTTACTGCATTGAATACTGCGGCAGTTTTAACAAAATGTTAAGTACTTGTGTATCTAAACACACCTAAACATAGAAAAGGTACAGTAAACACACAGTATAAAAGATAAAATGTGTGCGTGTGCATGTGCTCATTGGTGAGGTACAGGGAGGGCTGTGGAAGGAGGCACCATTGGAGGGAGACACCATTGGAGGGAGAGTAGGCATCAAGAGGAGAGAGGGAGAAAGGAAGAGAGAGAAAGATGAAAAGAAGAGAGAAAGGGAGAGCAGAAATCAAAAGAGACAGAGAGATAAAGCATGAAGTGAGGAAAAATAAAAAAGAGAGAAGGAAGGGAAAGGGGGAGAGGGAGAGGGAAAGAAGAAAGATAGATTTTTAAAAAAAAAGGAGGAAAGGGAAGTGAGAGTGTGCACACAAGTGTGTGTGCATGTGTGTTCAGAAGCAGGCTTCCCGGCTTCCCTCCTCCCAAGCCCGCTCCTTGCCCTCTCTTGACAACTCCTGGCCCTTCGGAGGCATGCTGAGCCTCCTTGTCTATTCACACCACCCAGAGCTAGCAAATTCACTTTGCAGTCAGATCAAGCCTTCTCTTTCAATATCCCAAACAAATTTTGTACTTATAATTCATTATAATCTTATGAAACCACCATCGTATGTGTGGTCCACCATTGACCAAAATGTCATTATGTGGCGGCACATGAAGACACACTTTCTCAGTCTTCCTCAGTCTCACCTCTGCAATCTCTACTGGATTTACCTGGGAATGCTTCCTAACAAATCACCTTCACATGAATTTTCATCTCGAGGTCTTCTGGAGAACCCAATCCAAGACTGAGGAAAAGGAAACCAAATGAAGAATACAGGAGTTTGTACAAAAAGAAAGGGGGAGAAAAAAAACATTTGAGGAAAAATTAAAAACCATCACTCTTTAGAAAAAAAATGTTTAGAATTCAGACTGTATCATGAAAAAAATAAAATAAAATACACTTGATATGTCAGTATTTCTCCAACTCGAAAGGAAAATCTCAGAGTTTTCATCTCAGAAAATGAGGTATTGAAAGGATAGCTCAGCATAGCTGCTACTTTGCTGTAGAAGATACTGGTTCTCAGTGATTGGTCCCCAGAGCAGCAGGAGAAGCATCACCTGTGTATTTCTTAGGAATGAAAATTCTCGAGTCTTTCTCTAGACCTACTGGATCAGAAATTCTGTGAATAGGGCCTAAAATCTGCATTTTAGCAAGCCCTTTGAGAACCACCAGTATAGCTCCTGGTTCCAGGATGTGAACTGAGGTGCAAGCATTTCCCTGATCCAAAGAAAAAGAAACAGCTTTTGCATCTGCCTCAGGAGAGAGGAAATACAGGATGGTGTAAAGGATAAGTATGTAAGAAATACAGATGGAAAGTCATAATGCTCACGACTACAAAATCTACCAGCCTATGAACAGGTGCTGATAAAAAGGACTTTGATGAGAAGAGGTATGTCTCATATGCTATGGTTCATGGTGTTGTGGTCACAGAAAGACAGATTGACCATTGCCACTGGTTGGGCCATGACACCACCAATATCTATCCCAATATAAACCAAGCATTGGCAGAGAACAGACCCGAGACACACAGATCCATGCACAGGGGGGCGGACTCCTGTCCTTTAGAGAACCACACCCACCTCTGCTTTCACGGTTCAGTCAGCGGACCTGGGGCTGGGCCCCCTTCTCATTCGACTGATGGTGGCTGTTTTGATCCTCTGATGAGACAACCTCAGGACCTTCACGGCCACTTAGTACCCACGCACCGATTTAATAGAGCTGTAGATTTTCTAGTTTCGCAAGGTGGTTTGCTGTTTCATTTAGTTTGGTTTTGTTTGCCAAGAGCAAACTCTTAAATGGTCTTTGAACAAACCACATGCTTATCAGGTCATTATTTCCTTGACTAAATGAAACAGAAATAGAATGAACATAAGAATTGACATTAGGAGCACACAGAATCTAAAATGGCCCCTCAGGAGCTGGACTGTTCAATAAAGTAGCCAGCAACACGTGTGGCTCTTCAAATTTAAATAATTAAAAGTAAATGAAATTTAAAATCCATTTCCTCAGTCACACTGGCCACATTTTAAGTTCTCACTAACCACATGTGGTTGGTTAGTGGCTACCATGTTGAAGAACACAGATGGAGAATATTTCCATCACTGTAGAAAGTTCTGATCTACAAGACAAAAAAAAAAAAATGCAAACCATTAGTGAAACACCACCCTTGAAATGTGAATATTTGTTTCAAGTGTAGGCTACAGATCTCTTCCACTTTGTACAATAACTATAGTTCAGAACATATAGTGTGACCAGAAGAAGGGCAAAAATCTATCCCAGGCACCTTCCATTCTAGTTACCATTTTGTGGAACAAGTCATCCCAGAACTTAGCACCTTAAAGCAACGATGATCAGGTTATTCTCTCTCCAGGTCGTGGGGCTGGGCTGAGTGAGGCAGTTCTCATGTCTTTGTGCTGGGGCTATTAAAATAGTGATCAATATTAAAATAGTGATCTAATGACAAAGAAGTGGAAGAAAAGAGTCTTGCACTTCAAATTTGTGATGTTCCTATGGGATACAGAGTTCATTATCATTTTAAGTGAAATGGCAAAGAAGTAGGAGAGCTCTAAGGAAATAAGCTCATAAGGATGTTGAGGAGAAAAATCAGCCCCGTTAAAATAACAAAGCTTTAAGAATAAGGAAAAGAGTGTGGGATGGAGTTCTTGTCCTTTTTTGAAACAAACAAAAATAAAGTAGTTGCTGTTGAGACATTTCTCACAGCTATTCTCTTTAGGGGTCATCTCTATAGTTGGAGAGAAGAACCTCTTTACGGGCTAAATGAATGCTGTGATTCAGAAATGAGAATTTCTATTGCTGTTAACAAGAGGATGACTAGTCTTAACATGGGAAAGATGAGCAATGTAGGAATGCCTCTCTTTCTGTCTCTTTCTATCACTTGTGAATACTCTCCCAGGTTTGCAAAATGCACCCCCCCAACAGAGTCAGCAGCTCAGGAAGGCTAATGGTCCAGTATGGGCTGAACTAGAGTATGCAGTAGGTCCTCACAGCAAAAACAGGGAATCAGCAGCTCAGAGAGGTTCAGTAATTTCCCAAGTTGCTTAGAAACTACGTTTTGAATAAGGAATGAGAACTGGGGAGAGGCCTAGAGACGTCATGATCTCTGCCTCCATTGCTTCAATTACCCCTACCCCAGAACCAAATTAGGAAAAGAAGTAGTCCCAAAGCCATCAGTTTTCAGGCCTCCATATTAGGAAGAAGGACAAAAAGAGAGTGGATGCTGCCACACAGCCACTCCTCCTTGTTCAGCTTAGTGTCAGCAGTACAGAGTCACAGTTTTTGCTCTCTTATGTCCTAGAAGAAAAATGGCTTGGGTGGTATAGGAAGAGAGGTTCCCTAAGCATATATACTTTTTCCTGTTATGGCAGAAAAATTAAAGCCTGCCTTATCCTGGAAACAATTCTGAGCTAATGACCATGATATCAAATCAAGGCCATGCCCAGATATTCCTCTCCAACTGAAGAAAGGAAAAATCATCTGTCTATGGAACGGTGGCCATAAGATAATATTTAAAAGAAGGTTTCTTTTCATGTGTATATATCAAGATCTGACTGGAAACCCAACGAAACTCCCCTCACATGCTCTCCTAGGCAGAGGGGGGGTTCTTTAATCAACAAGAAAATGTAGGTTTCACAAATAGAGCACATTTTGACTTCTGCACAGAATTTCACATCCCACAAAGACTCCTTGTCCTAGGAGCAGAAGCAGAAGCCTCTTTTTCCAGAGCTGTAGGCAGAGTACAGGACTGACTCTGAGTGGGGTCCCTGTGCTGGCTCTCTGTGACGATGACAAGTTTCAGCAGTACAATCTGTGAACCTGGCAGTTGGTTAGGGCCCTAACACTCTCAGCATGGCAAAGCCTTCGTCACATTACCTGTTTCAACAAATTTATCTAGAAAGCTTCAAAGCTACCAAACGCTGTGTTATCAAAGGACAGGGAAGCTGCCCCAATGGAGTTTAAAACCTATGCATGAAGGAGAGAGAGGAGTCGATGCTTTATTACCGTTGGCTCTAAGGAAACAGTAATGTGCCATGAAGGGACAGCAGGAAAAAATCACACATAACTGTGGTGACATTTTTCTAAAGACACCTCACTTTTGGAGGTCAAGAATCACAGTGCATATTCTCTATTATTTTGGCTAAGGCAGAAATTCACTATATGAATGATTTTATCCCATAATAATTTCATAATTCCACAATTCCTTCATTCTAATGAGAATATAAGAGTTAAATTATACCCAGTTGCTGTGAAAAGTTTTCTCTAAAACAGTGTTAATTGAATGATGATGCAATTTTTCCTATACTTTACTTTCTTAAATAATGATATATATTTTCTCATAAAAATGACATGGAATATAGTGGAATTTTAAATATTCTGTTCCTTGTTTTTGTGTTTTAGGTGTTTTCATTCTTTTTTAATTGTGTTAAGATCACTTAACAGATTTTCCTCTTAATAAATTTTTTCAGTGTATAATACAATATTGTTAACTGGAGTCACTGTTTGGTACAGCAGATCTCTAGAACTTATTCATCTTGTGTAACTGAAACTTCATACACATTGAAAAATTGAACATAATATCTTTAAATTCATGTCAGACAGAGTGATTCCCTCCACGTGGTGGCCTCATACCTAAATTTCAGGAAAGTAATCAAGTCACATAATAAACAGGAGCTGAACCTAGAGTTCAAGGATATCTGAAAATCAGACATGAAGTTCTCCTTGGCATAGAAGAATCAGATTTTAAAATACAAGTGCATCTGAACAAGGGTGTTACATTTTTACACTGGAATATAAAGGGACACATGGGCAAGAATTACATACAAACATACAAAAATATAGCCATGAGACTGTGAATGTGGAGAAGAAAGAAATACTGGTAACTCATCTTAATTTTGTATAGAAAAGGAAGAAAAGAGAAGGAATATCAAGAGGAATTTTTAAGGGTAAAGCAGGCTTCCACATGTTTAGAAGTAGAAGAATCTGTAAAGATAAAGAGACTAAAGATCTAAGAAAGATAAGGAAACTTTGAGGGAATAAATCCCAAGGAAGATGAAAAGAAGTTGACAGAGTTCAATATCCATTCATGCTTTTAAAATATTTATTTGAATCAGGAAATGATGGACACTTCGAGATAATACAAAATATATGTAACTCAGTCTAAAAGCCATCTACTTAATTTGAAAACTGTAGAGGCATTCCTAATTAGAACTTGGAGTAAAACTAAGATGCCTACAGTCTCCAGTATTACTTAACATTGTATTAAAGGTACTAGAAAATGCAATTATAGATGAGAAAGGAATATGAGACATAAGAAACAGAGAGAAAAAGGTAAAATTATCTTTAATTATAGAATATCTTATTACATATTTGGAAAACCTGAAAGGATCCATGAAAAAACTTCTACGAATAATAATTGTATTACAAAGTATAACATTAGCATAGGATTCATATATACAAACAATAATTAGGATACAAGGAAAGGTAGAACCCTTATTACAGTAGCAAAAATAAAATAAAATCCCCAAACATAAATCTAACAAAAATGTGCAAAGCATAGATGAAGAAAATAATGAAATATTAAAAAATACTGAAGTTGACATGAAAAAATAGAAAGACCTATCACACTTTATGATTATAAATCTCAAGTTCCAAAGGCATTAATTCTCCTAAGTTTACTGATAAATTTAACATGCAATCAATAAATATGCCTTCGAGTTTTTTTTTTCTGGAGCTAGACAGATTAATTATAAAGGTTACGTTTAAACATGAATAGTCATGAAGACCCTAAAAATGACAAATGCTGTGTGAAAAGTTGCTTTCAAGGTATGAAATGTTATAAAGCTTTTATAATTCAGGCAGTCTGGTATTGGCTTTTGAATAGACTGACAGACCAATAGAACAGAAGGGCAAAACAAGAAATAGCCCAAGTATCTGTGAAACTTAGTATGTAATGAAGGTGGCAGGTCAAATCAGTGGGGAAAAGATGGACTTTTTTATAATAGTGGTAGCACAACTGGATAGCTATATGGAAAAAGATAAAATTAGATCCATTTCTCACACCATACACTGGTAAAATTTCTAAAAAGATCAGATATCTAAATGTAAAGAAATAAAATCATACATTCATTATGAAAAAAATGAATGACTTTCTTTATAATCTGAAAGGAGAAAAAACATTCCTAACTATGAGTTAAATACCAGAAATAATAAAATATTAATAAATTCAATTTAAAAAATTTTAGTATAAGAAAAGTTAAAAGCCAAATCACAAATTAGGAAAAAATATGCAACTTATACCTCAGACAAAAAACTAATATACCTAATATACAGTCCTCCTAAAAACTGAGATCAAAATCCAACAGAAAAGTGGAGAAGGTATGAAGAGACAGTCCATATAAGGAGTAGTAGTAATAACAACAATCATTGAATACATGAAAACATATCCCACATTTCTCAAAATTAAATAAATGCAAATTATCACAATACTTAAAAACTATTTTTCAAATTTGGGTCAGACAGAGTGACTCCACCTGGTTGGAAAATTTGAAAAAATTGAGAATATACCATGTTCGAGAGACTGTAAGAAAATGGGTGTTCCTACTTGTTTTCTGGAGGTAAAATGTCAGTTCTTCCCCAAAAGATCCACAGATTCAATACAATCCCAGTCAAAATCTCAGCAGGTTCTTTTGTAGGAATTTACAAGCTGATTTAAAATTCATATGAAAATTTAAGGGCTAAATAACCAAAACAATTTTGAGAGAGGAGAATGAAGGTAGAGGACTTATACTAACTGATTTTAAAAATTATTATAAAGCTATAATAATCAAACTGTATGGTATTATTGTCAAGACAGATAGATGAAAGGAATAGAATATAGAGAACAGAAACAAACAGACACAAATATAATCAATATACCTATAAACTCCTATGTATCATCCAGGAGAAATGAAAAGATATGTCCATACAAAGACTTGTACATGAATGTTCATAAAAGTTTTGTTTGTGATAGCCAAAAACAACCCCAAAACCACTCAAATATCCATCAACAAGTAAACAGATAAACAAAGATAGTATATTCATATAACGGAATATTAGATACACATATGTTGTATATAAATGCAAATATACATACACAATACACATATATGGATGTCTATATGTATTTTTAATTTCATCAAATCAATAGGAAAACAACTAATTACTAATAGCTGTAACAGCATGGAAGAAACTGAAAATACTTATACTAAATGGGAGAAACAAGACAAAAATGAATACATACTGTATGATTCTATTTACATAAAAATCTTGAGAACGAAAACAAAGGAGTAACAGAAAGCAGATTAGTTGTTGCCTAGAAAGTAGAAGGGCTGGTGGTGGAAGGAGGCAGGAGGGACAAAATTTTGGTGATGGTTTCATGAGTGTGCATATGTCAAAAGATATCAAAATTAATACTTTGAATATTTATAGTTAATTGTATGTTTATATCTTCTTAAAACTCTTTCAAAAACATAAAATAGAGAAATAAACAGATACATGTTTATTGAATTAAAAATACTTGTAATCCTAGAAACTTCAGCCTCAAGTGCTCTGCCCCTACAAAGCATCAGCCAAATAGAGGTAGAGGTAATACACCCATGAGGTGAAGCCAGAAGATCAGGAGACCCAAAATGTTGGCAGAGCCAACTGTCATGGGTTTGCTATGTCATCTTTCTCTTCTTCTGGCCTCAGAAGGAATAGTTAATGATCTTTTAAATAGGACATAACACGAACTATAAAAGGCAAAGTTGATAAATCAAACTTCATTAAAATTAAGAACATCAGCTATCAAAAGATACCGTTAAAAATAAGCAAAGCATAGTCTGAGAAAAGGTAGATATAGAGAGTCAGAGATGGAGATAGAGATGGAGATGGAATAGAGATATATGTGTGTGTATGTATATATTATCAATAGATACACATATGTTGTATATAAATGCACATATACATACACAATACACATATATGGATGTCTATATGTATTTTTAATTTCATCAAATCAATAGGAAAACAACTAACAACACAATTTTTTAAATGGATTTGAATACTTACTTCACAGGAGGAGATATCTGAAATATATAATATATAATATAATAAAAATATGCAAATATATCAGAAGTTGTTCAACATCATTACTCATCAGGAAAATAAAACAAAAAGGCATTCCACTACACATATCAGAATGAAAATATATATTTTTTTTGGTATGGAATAAAACAAGGATAAAAATACCAAGTGTTAATAAGGATGTAGAGCAACTGGAAATCTTGGACATTGTTGATAGCAATGTAAATTAATCAAACTATTTTGAAAACAGTTTGGCAGTATTTATAAAAGCGAAACGGAAAGATACTCTATTATCCAACAGATCCACAGATCCACATCTAAGTATAATCTAAAAGAAACGTTTGTTCACTTCAACCAAAATATATGTTCAAAAGTATTTCTAAAAGCTTTATTAATAATAGATAAAAACTTGAAACCATCTAACTGTTCATTAACAGGCTAAATAATTATATATTTATATAATGGAATATTCCACAGAAATATAAAATAATAATCTATTTACATATACAGCCATGTAGATGAATATAATAGGCTTTATGCTGAGGAAAAGAAGCCAGGAACAATAGAGTAAATGTTTATATGAAGTTCAAATACACACAAAACTACTCTATGATAATATAAGTCAGAATAGTGGATAGCTCTGTGGGAAGGGGATTGAGGGCCAGTAGTATTTCCTGGAAAGGAGCAAGAGGAAAACTTCTAAAGTAAATGGAAGTGTTTTGCATCTTGGTCTAGGTTGCAGTTACACATATGTGTGCAAAAATTTAATGAGCTATACACTTCCGATTTGTTCATTTTGCTATATGAAAGTTAGACTTCAAAGTTTTCAAAAGAAGTTTTCTTTCATACCTACATTGTACCGCATATCCAACACACCAACCCCACTCCTAAATTCTACATTTCTTGAAATCAGGGATCTGTTCAACCTCATCCCAATCCTCCTCCTTTATGCTTATTCTTTTCTTTTTGGCAACAGTGAACAGAATCAAAGGTCAAAACTAAACATTTACTCAAACTCCCCCTATTTCCCAGTAGATGTAAACTTTCCTAAGGAAAAGTCTATAAATCAGAATATTTCCTCAGCACTTCACATATCATTGCTTCTCAGAGAAATTTTACCAATAATAGTGAGTTTAGAGAAAAAATTGTTCTTTTGATTTTTGACTATAAAACCATATTTCTCATTACCTCGTATGGTGGATTTATGAACTTATCCTGCGATCATCATCTCTTCACCATATGCCTCATTATTAGGATATCAAGGCTATCTGCAATGCCTGAAAATTCTATTGCAATTGCCTCCTAATAAGCAATGACTTGGGGCTGCCCTCATAATTATGTATCCACAGCCATCTGGTGCTCTGTTACATCCTCTGGACCAAGTGTCATCCAACAGAAATATAATGCAAACCACATACATAATTCTAAACTTTCTGATAGATACATTAAAAAAAACTAAACAGATAAATTTATTTTAATATATTTTATTTAACATAATATATCCAAAATGTTATCATTTCAATATATAATCAAATAAAAAAGCATCAATGAGATATTTTACATTATTTTTCATATTCCTCAGAGATTCAGTGTGTATATTACACTAGCTTTGCACACTCACAGTATGGTTCTGCTTAGATGATCACATTTCACATGCTCAGTACCATACATGGCTAGTGGCCACCATATTGGATAGTGCAGCTCTCAATTATCTTGGACCACAACCAAGATAACCCTTGAAATAAGATTTTAAATTCTATCTCAGCCTCGAAATAATATAGGACACCTCCACCCAACATCTTCATACCCCATAAAATTACATTTCTCTACCCTAGAAGTCCTAATTCACTAACCTCTGTCCCTAGTGCTCCACTTAACAACTCAGTGGTCACCATACTTGCCTCTATGCGAAATCTAATAAACTTCTCACTTGCACATTACAAAATTCATCAAACACTGATTTCGTCATTTTGCCAAGACCAACTTCACAAAAACTTTCACCTCCTACTCTCTTGCAAGATGTGATATATTAAAATTATCCTGTGAAAAGTAGCATGAAATTACCGTGAATATATTCATAATTTAGATGTGCTATATCAATTAACTTGTGAAATGAAATCTTCCCCCCCAAAAAGATGAGGCAAGAAACCATGGCATAAAAGAAGACAAATTGGATTGGGATTCAAGCTGGAATTTCAGTCCCAGATCTGTCACCAGGTACTTTTATATTCTCGAACAACATGCAAATATTTCTCAGTCTTCAAGGAGTGATGTATTATATAAAAGCACTACATTAAATAATTCCTAAGCCACATTCAATATTGGATACTCTATAGTTATAGAAGCTATTTTCATAAAATAAAGAAGAAACAGTTGGGGGATGAGTGTGAGAGAGAGTAAATCGATTTGGGGAAGAGAGTTCAAATTTCCTCTATGCACGGGATAGAAAAGCAAGAAGCTTGTATTTCTAATTGAAAATAGTAATAATAATAACAACACTATAATTAAAAATTCTCATCCCTTTTCTCAATTTCTAATATTTTTTCAAGAGAAGGTTATTCTACCCAAGGTTTTCTTTAGGGCACATTTGACATCCTTATTCCTCAGGCTATAGATTAATGGGTTGAACATGGGCACAACAATGGTATAGAACAGAGAAGACACTTTCCCCTGGTCAAGGGGTATAATAGAAGGTGGTTTGAGGTACATAAAAGCTCCTGACCCAAAGAAAAGTGAAACTGCAATTATGTGGGAACTGCAGGTACTGAAGGCTTTGGACCTGCCTTCAGTGGAGCTAATGTAAAAAATGCTGGAAATAATGAAACCATAAGAGATAAAAATGGCAACAATAGGCACCCCAATGCCAATGGTCACAACAATGAAGACCACCAGTAAATTGATGTAAGAGCTATTGCAGGAGAGCTCAAGGAGGGGAAGGATATCACACATATAATGATTGACAAGGTTGTCAGCACAAAAGGTCAGAAACCCTATATTTCCTATATGAGCTGTAGCCCCCAAAACCCCCATCCCATAGACACCCAACAAAAGGAATAAACACACCCGAGGAGACATAGTGACCATGTACAACAATGGTTTACAGATGGCAACATAGCGGTCATACGCCATCGCTGACAGAATGAAGGATTCAGAAAAGACAAAGAAACAGAAGAAAAAGAGCTGAGTCATACACCCTGCATAGGAGATGATATTCTTCTTTGAGACAAAACTCATAAGCATTCGGGGGACGATGGCAGTAGAGAAACTAAAATCTATGAAGGACAAGTTGAAGAGAAAAAAGTACATGGGAATATGAAGGTGAGAGTTCAGCCCGATCAGTATTATCAAGCCCAGGTTCCCCACTACGGTGAGCACGTAGAAACCTAGAAACAGGAAGAAGAGGGGGATCTGGAGTCCTGGCTTGTCCGTTAAGCCTGCGAGGATAAACTCTGTCACAGAGGAGGTGTTTTCTGCAGCCATTCTCCTCTGGGAAGATCTGTGAGGGAAAAAGAAAGAACTGCTCAGAGGAAGAGGGGAGCGGAAACTCATTCTTGAGAATGGCATTTAAACAGATTTTTGAACTTAAAGAAGATGGCATCTCCATGTACCTGCAGCTGTTTTTACGGTCCCAAGTGCCTTGAACCATCCATCCTAGTAACTGTCTGTGGGTGAAATTTGCCTCCAGTGTAAGGGCTGGTCTAACTGAGGAGAATGTTCAGAAAGCTCAGCTGGGATGACCCTGCCACCTCACTGTGGCCCTCTTCTAGTACTTCTTTCCCTCTACAGACCCTGATCAAGTTTGTAAGGCCTGGGTTCCCTCTCTGAGTGTTCTTGAGAGGCAGAAGCCATTCGACTCTGCATAGACCTTCCACCTTTGGTCAGTGCTAGTCAGAGCAGAAAAATGGGGTCGTGTTGCCCAGAATCTTTAGCTGGAATGGCCGTAGAATTATTATGTGAAAATAATACTGGAGTAATAAGCATTTTGATGGTTGCCAGATGGGAGGTGCGTTGTGGGGCAGGGTGAAAAAGGGGAAGAGATTAAGAACTACAAATTGGTAGTTACAAATAGCCACGGGGATGTAAAGTACAGCATAGGGAATATAATATTGCAATATTATTACAATAACTATGTATGGTGTCAGATGGGTATTATATTTCTTGGAGTGATCGCTTCAAAAGTTGTATGAATGTCTAATCACTATGTTGTACACCTGAAATTAATATACCATTGTAAGTCAACTGTAATTGAAAAATAAAAATATAAAAACAATAATACTGGAGTAATAATATAAACTTATTAAAGCTAAGAAAAAAAGAAAACAAAAGGAACAGTTACTGAGAACTAACTATGCAATAGACATTGTTCTGGGCCATTATGATTAAACCCATTTTACAGATGAGGACACTGGGCCTAAGGACTTGCAGCAGACCCAGTGCTTCTAAGTTGCAGTAGAAGGTGAACTCAGGCAGTCTTGCTGTCGGGGTTTCAGCTTTTAACCGCTCTGCTACAGAACAGACCAGGCCAGGCAAGCACTCAGCCTCCTGCTTGGAGTCACAGTTATGTACTCTACTGGCTCCCACCCATCTCTCTAATGGGGACTCAAATGGTCCTGGGGAAAAAGAAGGTGAAGACTCAGAGCTCAAACCCTTCTGCTTCTGCTTCCCTCCTTTAAAAATCAAAACCTGTAGGTTGCCTTGGTTCTCCTGCTGAGCTGAAGAAAATGATTTCTGACTATGGCTTTGTCACGAGCCTCCTGTCCAGTTCCCACAGATGAGATGGCACCTTTATAACACTCATAGATAACCAGAGACTGGAAAGTTTTCTTCTGGATTGGAGACTTCAGTGACCTAGTCATAGAGGCTCCCTCAGGATCACTGCTCCAGAGACCACCTTCCCTAAGGAAGAAGTGTTTGTTTATGCCTCGGATAATACTTGAGAAGGCTTTTAATGCCCTATCCTTTCATTCAGGTTACATCATTTTAAGCACAATTAAGAACAAAGTGCTGTGGGGAAAATACTTTTTGCTATCTTATATTGAGCACTTACTGTGTACCAAACTCTGTTTGATTTGTCACCCTCATCTGAAGGATACAAAGGGAATGTGTGAATAATTTGACATTTATTCCTCACAACCTGTTCATCTCCACTTTAAAAGTGAGGAGCACGCACAGCTTGTAGGTTCTAGAAACTTGAGTCAAACTCTGGTTTGTCCAACTCCAAACTTTACAGGTACTTAATATGTTACTGACATCACCCAATTTTGTCTCCAGATACCAGTCCTGGCTACTGTAAACTATGTACATTGTCAAAACAGTTTTCAGGAAGGTATTTTATTTAATAACTACTAATAAAGTTTTGTGTGGCAACTTGCATGCTTCACCCTTTACCAAGAGCTTTTATGAATTAAGGATGACAGATTTCATAACCAAGAAATAAATCTTGATTGGGGGAAATTTGAGCTTTGGGTGCCAGTGGATTAGATAGGTTTTGGGTTGATGGCAAAAGTCTTCTTTGGGAAGTTATGAGATCAAAACACAAAGACAGAATCCATCTTCCTCCAGGCAAGTCCAACTAAAACCACCGCACGCAAGTCTGTGCACATACTACAGTGAGGACTTGCTCACCCTCAGCTAAGACTGAGCAATGACAGTGCCTCATCTGTCTATTTACACAGAGAATTGTCATGGCCCAGATGACATTAATAAATCCCAGTCTTTGTTCTTGATCCCACCGCACAAAAGGAGAAAAATAATTCATTAAAATAAGCTCTTCTTGAGATCCAACTGCAAAGAGGATGTTGTGAGTTCTTAGAAAGCTCTAGAGGTATTTTGTTACTTCAGAGACAGTTGCCATGGCAACTTCATTTCCAGATGCATCTTAAGCAGGTCTTCTTTAAAGCCGTGTTATCTGATACCTTGCTCTAGTAAACGTGGAGAACAACAACAAAAAGTTATATTGTCTTTCCATTTGCGTAATACTGTCACCTTTCCAAAACTTGAATCCCTAGAAAAGACTTCTTTCTTTCTTTATTTCTAACTTAAACTATATATTATATATGTCCTATTATGAGACATGTGAAGATTTACACTTGATAAAAAATGTTTGCACATATGTCTTATATATATGGATTAGGTCTCAGACTTCTGGTAGATGATTGAAGTTGCACAAGTATGGTACCAAACCAGTCCCTACATATCATAGTATTCTCAGCTTCATTAAGAAGCACAAACCTGGTCGGAGAGAAGAGATGACAGCTGGGAGGGCTTCATGTGAAATAGATTTGATGCTCTCCCAAGAAAGTAGAATTAAATTCATTTTTTAAGAATCATATGGATCTGTATAATAGTTAATGTCGAGTTGATTTTAATAAATGTATTTGGCAATATAATACATGAGGCTCAGGAACACACACACACAAAATCATGGTTCATGCCAGAAAGAAGATTACAGTCTATAGGCTCTTTTTCCTATTTCCGTCCCTATATATTTCACATTTCCCAGGGTTCAGTTCTTAACCTTCCATATTGTTTCTGTTTCCTTTAATTATTGATGAGCTCATGTGTTTCATGTCTTCAGCAATCCCACCATGTAAATGACTCAAATTTCTGTCTTTAGTTCAATTTTCTATTAAGCTCCTTTCTTGAGTATCCAGCCTATTTCGGAATATTTCAAAGAGGAGTTCAAGGACGAACACATTTTCCTTTATCCAAAAGATGTCCTCTCAACCTCTCCATTATTTACTGGGGTACAAGCAATGATGAGGAAGCAAAATATAGAACTCATTAAGTTATTCAAAGTCCTGGTTTTTCTAGGGCAGTCCCAATTGGTGCCTATTATCCCAGAAAAATTAGTAGCTCCCTTTTCATCCTGATATATATCCTATGTGAATGAGAAGTAGTAGCCAGAGCATGAAGATTGGACTTTGATAGACCTCAGCAGAAATCCTGGTTCTGCTACTTGGTATCTGTGTGATCTTGGGAAATGTGTTTAACCTTTCTATGAGTTTCCAATTTTTTATCTTAATATGAGGAAAATAACGGCAACTTGAAAGGTTTTAATGAGTAAATTATGCACCTCTGGCACACAGAGGATACAAAAAGCAATTCTTTCTTTATTATTATTAATTATTATCATTATTATTTTTAAAGTACATATTTTATGCATATTATTTTTACTTTAAAATTTTTATTAAATAAATAAATATATCAATTATTATAGTAATAATCTTACCTATATCCTTGGATAAAGTAGTTTTGGAATGGGCTAGAACAAAAAGAAACTGAAAACTTTACACAAGCAGTAGAAACAGAAAAAGATGGACTGGACCATATATTATGATATTATGATGAAATGCAAAACAGGATTTTGTATCTCTATGGTTTGAAAGAGAACAACGGAGAGGGAGAGGCACAAATCAAATTTGACTAAATTTTCATGCCCAGGGAAACTGGTGCAGGATGACAGATATGGAAAAATGAGGAGGTGGGAGGATAAAGAGCTGTAATTCAGACCAGATCATTAGATGCTGGAAGGGCTTCCAAACCACATAGAACAAAAAATAGAAAATTAAAAATCAGAGATTCAGTGAAAGAGATTAGGATACAAACCGGGAAATTACCTGAATAGAGGTGATCACAGAAAGATGGGAAAATTGCTTCAAACAGGAGTGTTTAAAGACAGAATAGTTAAGGGTAAAATTTGAACCTTTCAAAAATGTTAAGAAATGGATAATGGGAGAAGAAAATTGATGAAGGGAAATGTCAAAAAAGGCAAGTATAGCAATTTAGAGCAAAAATTGAAGAAAACAAGGTAGAATTAAACCTCAAATGTATTGCTTATTTCCTGGGTGAACCTACAAAAGTAACTTAAACTAATTAAGACTCAGTGTCCCAACCTAAAAACAGGATAATAACACTATCAAATTTGCAGGATTAAATTATACTCGAGTGTATATTCAATTAGTAAATATTAGTTGAGTTTATAAAATGTCTCACGGGTCAAAGGTAGAGAAAATTTCAAGAACAAGGAATAAATAATGTTACCAAAGGCCCAAGGCAGGTGGGGGAAAGACTAAATAATGGCCTGGAACTAATGGGTTCTCTTGCAAGCCTATTCACTTATTTTTCTATATTACTCTTCCCGTGATTAGTCTAATACAGCCTTATACCAGTCACTGATTATTTCAAGACCATATCCACAAACTCCAACCAGATTAAAAGTTTCTTCAAGAGAAGTTCTTAATCTTATAACTCTTGGACACACTAACAGTCTCACTACCTATTGGAATGATGAAAAAAATTATGGATGCTCCTCAAGAACTTGCTCAATGTAATGTGCTTGCATTTAACATAGAACAATGATAATCCACATTGCAAATCCATAATTCCAGGGATTTTTAAAAACACGCCAACAACTAATCTGGCATTTAAAGGTAACTTTATTAAACTTTAGGATAGCTGTTTTATACAGAGTTTTGACATGCTGTGGCCATAAATAATCACCACTCACATCACATCACATCACATCACATCACATCACATCACAGAGCTTCTGGATTGACATTCTCCTTGATTAACGTTTAGGTCTGTGGCACTGGCTGGGCTCTGCTTGACAGGCTACTTGCCTTCAGGGACTCACTGACTCTCCTGTTTTCATCTTCCAGAACTTGAGCATTACTAATCCTGAAAAGAAAGTTCAGAGCTTTTTCTGTGATTCTTATTACTTCCTTTACTAAAGTTTTAAAAGGCTAAGAGATTTGTGAATTTCAAATGTAACTATCGAATGTAAAGTATTTGTCCAGATAAACTGTGCTATGAAACGAAAGATTTTCTTTGCAACTTATACAACTTCTTAAAAAAAACACAGTTCAGAATCTGACATAGGCTAAGTTAAACATTTTGTTGTATGAAAAATACTGGTAATTTACCTGTCTTAAAATAATTCAAACATATAATTAAAAAACTAATTTTGATTAAATGTTTCTTAAAATGAAAATTTGTAAAAAGAAAAGTAAAGCAATTTAAACATATTTTTAGTAAATATGTAGATATATTGTATTTGTCAAGAGTAAATGTCAGCTTTATTTAGAATATTTAAATACGAAAAATTATGTATGTTAAGAAAAAGTTAACTGTTCTGAGAATACTACTAAGGCACTGAATTCATATATTCCTTGAGGTATGAATTATCTAAATTTTTATATCCCTAATATTCAGATATTTAGTTTTTTTCTCAAGAAATATTTTTAATAAGATGATTCAACCTTATTATTTTTCTCCTGGAAGACAGAGTTTTAAGAAACAAGTAGGTAATATATCCTGATGAAAATACTGTGATAACACTCAGGTTCAAATGTACTTATCATTAGAAAAGGGCTTTATATACTTGTGTGTTTTTATTTTTAAACATATTTTGTTTCCTCACAATAATACATCAATCACAAGGCATACTGAAGCATAGAAGGCCATCACGTTATATAAAATTTGATTAAAAAGTTTAAGATCATGTTATCAATTGGATTATTATATGAAAAATTTAAAAGTTCTGTAAAAAGTTCTGAAACTTCAGGTACATAATACATTTTAAAACACATCCCCCAAATTTTACCTTTAGAGTATACCAAAAAAAGGTTCATCTTGGAATATAAATGCAATCAGATGGCCATAATATAAATGAGTGCTGTATTTTCAATGGCACTAACACTGTTCTGTGGAACAATACAGTGCAAAGTGACAGTAAGTGGGCATCAGGAGAAGTGATCTAGATTCACCATAAACTAGCAACTTAAGAACTTCAAACAACAGATTTCCAGGCAAAATGGCAGAGTAAGTAAACACTGTGCTTGCTTCCTCTCAAGAATAAATCAAAAACTAACTACAGAACAACCATCATGGAGAATCACCTGAAGTCTAACTGAACAGAAGTCCTACAACATGGACACTCGGAAGAAGCCACCTCGAGACTGGATGTTTTTACTTTTAAACATATTTTGTTTTCATATATTTGACCCCCTTCATTCTTATCTTCTTTCCCCACTCCCCTATTTTTCCTCTGGTAACCATTTAACTGTTGTCTATGTCCATGAGTCTCTGTTTGTTTTCTTGTTCATTTGTTGCTTTCGGTTTTATATCTCACATAAGAGTGAAATCATATGGTTCTCAATTTTTTCTGTCTGATTTATTTTGCTTAGCAGGATAATCTCAAGATCCATCCATATTGTAACAAATGGCAGTATTTAATCTTTTTTATGGCTGAGTAATATTTCATTGTATATATGTACCACATCTTGATCCAATAATCTAATGAAAGGCACTTCATTTGTTTCCACGTCTTGGCTGTCAAGAATAATGCTGCAATGAACATCGGGGTGCATATATCTTTACGGATAAATGTTTTCAATTTGGGGGGTAGATACCCAGAAGAGGGATTTCTGGGTCACATGGCAATTCTATTCTTAACTTTTTTGAGGAACTGCCATACTGTTTTACATAGTGGCTGTACCAATTTACGTTTCCACCAGCAGTGTTTAAGGGTTCCTTTTCTCTCACAACCTCTCTGACATTTGTTATTACTTGTCCTGTTGATACCAGCTATTCTTGTGGTTTTGATTTGCATTTCCTTATTAGCCAGTGAAGGTGAGCATCTTTTCATATGTCCATGGCCATTTGCATATTTTCCTGGGAGAAATGTCGGATCAGGTCCTCTGCCCATTTTTTAATTGGATTGTTTATTATTTTTTGTTGTTGAGTGTTATGAGTTCTTTGTATATTTTGAGGGTTTGCTCCTTATCAGAGGTATTATTTGCAAATATCTTCTCCCACTCAGCTGGTGGCCTCTTTGTCTTGTTGATGGATCCTTTTGTTGTGCAGAAGCCTTTTAGTTTAATATAGTCTGACTCATTTATTTTTTTTACTTCCCTGGCCTTTGAAGTCAAATTTATAAACTCCTCTTTAAATCCAAGGTCCATGAGTTGAATATCTATGTTTTCTTCTATGTAATTTGTTTCACGTCTTATATACTTAGGTCTTTGATCCATTTTGAGATAATTTTGGTGTATGGTGAGAAATAGCAGTCTAATTTTAATCTTTTGCACGTGGCTTTCTGATTTTCCCAGTACTATTTATTGAAGAGGCCTTCTTTTCTCCATTGTATATCTTTGGCTCCTTTGTTGAAAATTATTTGCCCCTACATATGAGAATTTATTTCTGGGCTCTCAATTCTGTTCCATTGGTCTGTATGTCTTTCTCTGCCAGTACCATGCTATTCTGATTATTGTTACTTTGTAGTATAATTTGAAATCAGGCAGTGTGATAACTCTGGGCTTGTTCTTTTTTCTCAGGATTGTTTTGGCTATTCAGAATTTTTTGTGATTCTATACAAATCTGATGATTTTTTGTTCTATGTCTTTAAAAAACATCACCACTGAGATTTTGATGGCTATTGAATTAAATATGTATATTACTTTGGGTAATATGGCCATTTTAACTATGTTGATTCTTCCAATCCATAAACATGGAATATTTTTCCATTTCTTTGTCTCTTCTTCAATTTCTTTTGATAATGCCTCATAGTTTTCAGTGTATAGGAACTTCACATGCTTCATTAGGTTTATTCCTAGGTATTTTACTCCTTTTGTTGCAAATGCAAAAGGAATTGTTCTTATAATTTCTTTTTCTGAAATTTCATTGTTAGTGTACAGGAACACAATGGATTTTTGTACACTGATATTGTATCCTGCAACTTTACTGTACTGTTTATTGTTTCTAATAGTTTTTTGGTGGAGTCTTTAGGTGGATTCTCTATCTTCCATATAGAGAATCATGTCATCTGCAGAAAGTGCCATTTGACTTCTTCATTACCAATTTGGATGCCTTTTTTTCTTTCTCTTGCCTGATTGCTCTAGCTAAGACTTCCAATACAATATTAAATAAGAGTGGTGAGAAGGAAAAAATGGCATAGATGATAGAGGCTTTGTTCATCCCTCTTGCAACCAAATCAAAGTTGTGATGGAAACATGGAGCAAATAGCAAGCAGAGTCGCCTTGGATCTAGATGAACAGAAGCACTACTACTAGGGAGAGAAATAAGAAATCACTCTGCCATGGTAGAAGGTTGGGGGGGTGAAGACGTGAAGCTGCCCAGTCCCAAGCAGCTGAGTGGGAGAGGCTGAGTGGGACAGAAGCTATGGCAGCTGCAGCTGGCAACTGCAGATGCCTCTTAAAAGGGCTGTGTTTGCAAGCAGACTTTCGCGATGACAGACTTGCTCACTCTGAGCACCAGCATCAGGTCAGTTGCTCTTGCGGGGCACCAGTGACTTACAGGGAGACACTGAGTTGTTGGAGCAAGGTACGGAAGTGAGGCTTTCTCTCTGGCAGAGGTGCTGGTGATATCTATTGCTCCTCTGTTGAGCCCTCACCACTCTTAACGTGCAGATGCAGTGCCACCATAGCTGAGATGTCATCAAACTGGATAATAGAGTCGCTCTGCCCAGAAGATTCCTTGAAACTCCGCCTCCCCCACATCCAGTAGTATCTTTGGCGAGTCCACTACTACTTGCTGAGTCAGCTCCAAGATCCACACTGGTGGCAGCTGTTCTCCATTTCTGGAGTGGTTTTTTGAGGCAACTATTAGCACAGCATCTGTGGATTGCTTGCTGAATCTTAACAGGTGGCTATGGAGGAGCACAGGCCTGGGGCTGAACTTGACCTGAAGCTGAAACCCTCTCAGAACTGTGCCTCTGGACACTTACTACACAAAGCCATGCTAATAAGACTTGGAGACTTAGGAGCTTTGATTAGTATATAGAAACAGACACAGAAAGGCAGCCAAAATGGGAAGACAAAGAAGCAGAAACCAAAATAGAACAGAGATCCAGGAAAAATGGAGTCAAGCAATCTAACAGATGCAGAGTTCAAAACACTGGTTATAAAGATGCTCAATGAACTCAGGAGAATTGTAGATGAACTCAGTGAGAACTTTAACAAAGAGATAAAAAACATAAAAATGGAAATGGAAATTATAAAAGGGAACCAGTCAGAAATGAAGAACACATTATCTGAGATGAAGAGTGTATTAGAGGGAATAAACAGAGTGGATGGAGAAGAGGATTGAGCCACCAATCCCACTCAGCTGCTTGTTGTTCACCCAATCAGAACAACAAGAAAAAAGAAGCCATTACTATAATAATAATTTAAGGAACCTATGGGACAAAATTAAATGTAAAAACATCTGTGTCATAGGGATACCTGAAGAAGAATAAGTTGAAGAGCTATTTGAAGAAATCATGATGGAAAGCTTCCCTAACCTGGTGACGGAAATAAACATGTGACCCCTGGAAGCTCAGAGAGTCCCAAGAAAGAGGAACCCAAAGAGGCCCACACCAAGACACATCATAATTAAAATGCAAAAGGTTAAATACAAAGAGAGAATATTAAAAGCAGCAAGAGAAAAGCAGTTAGTTACCTATGAGGGAGCACTCATAAGACTGGCAGCTGATTTCTCAAGAGACTTTGCAGGACAGAAGGGCTTGGCACAAAATATTCAACATGATGAAAACGCAGCATCTACAACCAAGAATAATTTATCCAGCAAAGCTATCATTTAGAGTCAAAGGACAGATAAAGACCTTCCCAGACAAAAATAAGCTAAAGGAATTTATCAATACCAAGCCAGTATTACAGGAAATGTTGGAGAGACTTCTTTAAGAAAAAAAAAAAACATGTATCAAAAACATGAATAAAGAATGTTAATAACTATATTCCTATCAACAAGTACCTCAAATGGAAAAGAATTAAGTCCTCCAACCAAAAAACAGGATGGCTGAATGATAAGAAAACAAGACCCCTACATATGCTGCCTACAAGAAACTCACTTCAGATTAAAAGACACTTGACCTGTAGCTGAACCCCTCTCAGAACTGTGCCTCTGGACACTTACTACACAAAGCCAAACTAAAAGGAAGGGGATGGAAAAAGATATTTCCTCAATGGACTTCAGGAGTATTGCACTGAATGAAGTAAATAGGATAGAGAAAGACAAATACCACATGATTACATATATATGCGGAATCTAAAGAACAAAATAAACAACAGAAACGAAAACAAACTCATAGATATGGAGAATATTTGAGGGCTACTAGATGGGAGGGAGGTTGGGGGGATGGTGAAAAAAGATAAAGGGATTAAGAAATGCAAGTGGATAGTTACAAAATAGACATGGAGGTATAAAGTGTAGCATAAGGAAAATAGTTAACCATGTTGTAATAAATATGTAAGGGAGAAGAGAGGTACTAGATTTAGAGGGGTGATCACTTTGTGAGTTATGTGGATCTCTAATCACTATGCGGTACAACTGAAACTAATATATTATTGTTTGCCAACTATAATTGAAAAAAAATCCTCATTGAATTGTATAATGTAAATACAAGCAACTAATTGTCTACTACATTCCAATAAAGCTGAAAAAAAGAGTGGTGAGAGCGGACAACTTTGTCTTGTTCTTCATCTTAGAGAGAAAGCTTTTAGTTTTTTACTATTAAGAGTAATATTAGCTGAGGGTTTGTCATATATGGCTTTTCTTATATTGAGGTACTTTCCTTCTATACCCATTTTATTAAGTGTTTTAATCATAAATGGATAACATATCTTGTCAAATGCTTTTTCTGCATCTATTGATATGATCATATCATTTTTATTCTTTATTTTGTATTTGTGGTGTATCACATTGATTAACTGGTGTATGTTCAAGCATCCTTGTGCCCCTGAAATGAACCCCACTTGATCATGATGTATAATATTTTTAATGTATTGTTGTGTTCAGTTTGCTGGTATTTTGTTTAAAATTTTTGCATCTGTATTCACCAGAGCTATTGGTCTATAATTTTCTTTTTTGGGTTATCCTTACCAGGTTTTGGTACCAGGTAATGTTGGCCTCATAAAATGAGTTAGGAAATATTGCCTCCTCTTCAATTTTTTGGATGAGTTTGAGAAGAACAGGTATTAAGTCATCTTTGAAAGTTTGGTAGAAGTCACTAGTGAAGCCTTCTGGTCCTGGACTTTTACTTTTTGGGAGGTGTTTGATGATTGTTTCAATTTCCTTACTGTTGATTGATCTGTTTAGATTTTCCATTTTTTCATGATTCACGAAGTTTGTATATGAAGTTTGTGTATTTATAAAAACTTGTCCATTTCTTTTAGGTTATTGAATTTGGTGGTATAAAATCTTTCATTGTATCCTTGTGTAATACTTTGTATTTCTGTGGTATCTTTCATTTCTGATTTTGTTTATTTGTGTCTTTTCTCTTTTTCCCTCAGTGAGTCTAGCCAAGTTTTATCGATTTTACTGATTTTTTCAAAGAATCAGCTCTTTGTTGCATTAATTTTTTCTGCTGTCTTTTTTTTTCCAATTTTTTAAAATTCTGCTCTAATTTTTATTATTTCCTTCCTTATGCTGACTTTGGGCTTCACTTGTTGTTCTTTATCTAGTTGTTTAAGATGTAATGTTAGGTTGTTTATTTGGGATTTTTCTTGTCTCTTCAGATAGACCTGTAATGATATGAACTTTCTCTTTATTACTGCTTTTGCTGTATCCCAAAAGCTTTGATATTTTGTGTTTTCGTTCTCATTTTTTTCAATGTACCTCTTGATCTTTCATTTTATTTTTTCTTTGACTCAGTCATTCTTTAATAGGATGTTGTTTAATCTCCACATATTTGTGGTTTTTCCCACTTTCTTTTTGCACTTGATCTCCAGTCTTAAAGCACTGAATTCAAAGAATGCACTTGGTATGATTTCAATCTTCTTAAATTTGTTAAGGCTAGTTTTGTGTCCCAACATATGGTCTATCCTCGAGAATGTTCCATGTGGACTAGAGAAGAATGTTTAATCTGGTGTTTGGGGATGAAAGGCTCTGTAAATATCAATTATGTACAATTGATCTAATGCATCATTTAAGGTTGATATTTCTTTATTGATTTTCTGTTTAGATGATCTATCCATAGCTGTCAGTGGGGTATTTAGGTCTCCTATTATAATTGTGTTTTTGTCAGTTTCTCCCTTTAGTTCGATTAGTAGTTTCTTTATATATTTTGGCCCTCCCTGATTGGGAGCATATATATTGATAAGTGTTATGTCTTCTTGATATATTTTCCCCTTTGTCCTTATAAAATGTTCATCTTTGTCTTTCCTTTTTATATATTTTTATATCTTCCTCCCATCCAAGTACTAACCAGGCCCTACCCTGCTTAGCTTCTGAGATCAGATGAAATTGGGCATGTTCAGAGTGGTAGGGCTGTAGACTTTTTATATCTTAATGTCTATTTTGTCAGATATACATATAGCTACACCTGTTTTTCTCTGGATGCCATCTGCTTGGAGTATGGTTTTCCACCCTTTTACTTATAGTCTATATTTGTCCTCGTAGCTGAGATGTTTCTGTTGAAGGCAGTATATGGTTGGGTTTCATTTTTAAATCCAACCTGCGATGTGCCTTTTTACTGGCGAATTCAGTTCATTTACATTTAGGATAATTATTGATATATGAGGTTTTCCTATAGCCACTTTATCTTTTGTGCTTCAATTTTTCCCCCCTCGTGTTTATGTTTGTTATTTTAGTTGGTGGCATTCTATGATTTTTTCTCTCTGTTCCCTCTTTTTTTATGTTAAGTGTCTCAGTTCTAGATTTTTTTTTTGTGGTTTCCATTAAGTTTATATAAAAGCCATTTCATATATAGCAGTCTTTTTTCTTCTGTGTGCATCTTACTTCTATTTCCCTTTGCAAATTCAGACCTTTACCCTCTCCCCTTTTCTGTTTTTGTTGTCTCAAATTATCCCTATTTATGCTGTGAGTTCATTTTTCTGTTGCAGTAGCTATTTCTTCTTCTCTCTTAAAAATGTCTTTACCTCCTTTAACCATTATGTAATATTTAAGTTTATAATACCCTATTCTAAATAAGGGTTGCAATTTCCTGTTTCTGCCTGTATGTTAGTCATCTTACTCATTGTTTGTATCTTTTTATTTATTTGTTTCAGGTAGAATAATCCTCATCATGTTTCCTGTAATGTACACCTTGTGTTGAAAAATTCCCTCATTACACCATCATTATAATATGATGCATATGCCCGGAAGTTCATAAAGTTCATCAGTATAACAAACTGAATTCTGGGAACGAACATGTGCAGAAAGCAAATGATGAATCGCTTACTCCTGTCCATCTTAGTTGTCAATCAAGAAAGCCCACTCCTCTATGAAAAGTAACCACTCACAGCAAATAGGGTTTAAAACTCCGAAGACTTTGTTACTGTGCCCTTGAGCCCATGAGCCTTTGAGCCACACTTTTCTTGCTCAGGCCTGCTTCCATGTATGGCAGTGTACTATTGTTTCTAATAAAGCCATTCTTTTCTGCTATATTTCGGTGTCTTGCTCAATACTTTGTTCAAGACATCAAGAACCTGGACAAAGTACTGAGACGAGAACCCCTCTCCAATAACACAGTGATGTGTTCCAATATTTTATAAAGCTTTCTTTCTGATGGCTAGTATAAATCAAAAGGCAATGTGGTATCCTAGAAGAATCCTAGACTTAGGAGCCTAAAGATCTGGCTCTTGCTATACAGTTTTGGATAAGTCACTAAGTTGTCTTTGCCTGGAAACTCCTGCTCTTATAAGAAGAATAGATGAAAACAGACATCGTTAAGTGCAGGGAATACTTTTCAGTCTAATACAACAACAGGTCAGTTTACCAAAACCCAATTCCCTGAATGGCCTATATGCAAAATTTAATTGTTCCTTTTAACAATTTATCGTTTACAAGTACTACATTTATATTTTAGGAAAATTATAGAACACATATTAACATAAAGCAGAAAATAAAAACCATCTGCTCATTATCACTGTTAATATTTGGGTGCATAACATTTGATCTTAGATTATATCGTATATACTAGAAACAATTTCATTAAAACTATATTATTGGCACCTTTTCATGTCAATAAATAAACTTCAACAGCATTATTCTTAATGACTTTATAATATCCCTTCAATGAGGGTACAATCATTTAGTATGTCAATTCTTCTTGGATTGACATTTTTTATGTCCAATTTTCACTAAAATAAACACTGCTGAGTTGAATGTACATTTTTGCAAACCTAATCATTCGTTTTCTGAGACAAATTGCTAGAAGTTAAATTGCTAAGTCTAATGGTACGCTCTCAATTAAAAATATTTGTGAAACGTTCTCACGAAAGGCTTTTCAGTTACGCTTCTGCCTGCAATGTATAAACATGCTTTTCCCTCCATGTCCTTCTTCTCAAGTTCCTAACAAATTGAGCCAATTTGGTGCAAAAAAAAAAAAATGATATTGCCTTACTTAAATTATATTTCTTCAATTATAAGTTTTGTTGGGCTTCAGGAATTTAATTTTATGTTTCTTAGCCTAGGCAGTTCATAGGTTGTATTTGAATATTTAAATCTACTTTATTGACGTATAGTTGACATACAATAAGATGAACCCAGTTTATGTGTACAAGTTCAATGATTTTTGACAAATGTATATGCTCATGCTAATAGCACTCAATCAAGAAATATGATATTTTCTTGAGAATGTATTTACTTGAAAATAAAAGCAATCCAGAGGTATATCTAAATATTAGGCAGAATCCAATCAATGATTTTAAAATTTGCTTGGATAATCTATAAAATGAAAAATTCAAATGCAGATAAGAGTTGGCAGTATAATGAGGGTTACAAATGTGAGTTACAGTGATAATGTAATTTTCAGAAAAAATTTACAGTAAATTCCTCATACTTTTTTTCTTTTTATTAGAATGACCAGCTTTTGGTATTTTACTGCTACTGAAATACATATTTAAAATAAAATTTTATTCTCCAAGAAATTATGAAAAGAAATATGACATTTCCATTACCCTAAAAAGTTCCCTATTATAATGAATGATCTCTACTTCTGGTTCTGGAAAACTAGTGCTTGATTTTAGTCACTATATATTATTTTTGCTTGTTTTTGAATTTTATAAAAATATGATCATAAAGTATGTACTCTTTTTGTTAAGGTAACTTCATTCAGCATAGTTTTAACATTCATTCTCATTGTGGCATGCAGCATAGTTCATTCCTTTTTATCATCAAGGAGTATTCAATCATATGATTATACCACAATTTGTTTATTTATTCACCAGTTGAGGAAATTTTATATTGTTTTCAATTTGGAATAAATATAAATAAAACTGCTATGAATATTTATGCACAAGTTTTTTTTACAGACTTATGTTTCTATTTCACTAGTGTAAATACCTAGGAGCAGAATCACTACATCATATGGAATGTGTATTTTTAATTTTATTAAAATCTGCCAAAGTGTTTTCCAAAGTGGTTGAGCCATTTTACACTCCCACCAGCAATAAATGGGAGTTCCAGATGCTCACTATACATGACATGGTATTTTTTATTAAGTTTATTTAGGTAACATTGGTTAATACAATTATATAATTTTCAGGTGTATATTATAATTTCACATCTGTATATTCCATTGTGTGTTTACCACCCAAAGTCCAATTTCCTTCAGCTACCATATATTTGATCCCCTTTACCCACTTCTCCCCCCTGCAATATTTGACCCTCTTTAACCGTCTACCTACTCCTTCCTCCCCCACCCTCTACCCTTTGGCAACCACTAGTCTATAATCTATGTCCATGAATCTCTGTTTGTTTGTTTGTCCTGCTCATTTGTTGCTTTTAGGTTTATATCCCACATATAAGTGATATTATGTGATTTTCAACTTTTTCTGTCTGGCTTATTTTGCTTAGTATGATTATCCTGAGGTCCATTCATGTTGTCACAAATGGCAGTATTTCATCTCTTCCTATGGCTGAGTAATATTCATTGTATATATGTACCACAGCTTCTTTAGCCAGTCATCTATTGTAGGACACTTCGGTTGCTTCCATGTCCTGGCCACTGTGAATAATGCTGCTATGAACAGCGGTGTGCAAATATCTTTTTGGATATAGGTTTTCAAGTCTTTGGAGTAAATACCCAGTAGAGGGATTGCTGGATCATATGATAGATCAATTCTTAGTTTTTTAAGGAACCTCCATACTGTTTTCGATAGTGGCTGTACCAATTTGCAGTCCCACCAGCAGTGTATGAGGGTTCCTTTTTTCTGCATCCTCTCCAACCTTTGTTATTACTTGTCCTGATGATTATAGCTATCTAAAAGGTGTGAGATGGTATCTCATTGTGGTTTTGATTTGTATTTACATAATTGCTAGCAATGCTGAATATCTTTTCAAATATTTGTTGGCTGTTTGTATGTCTTCTTGAGAGAAGTATCTGTTCAGGTCCTCTGCCTATTTTTTGATTGGATTATTTGCTTTGTTGTTGTTGTTGTTGTTGTTGTTGTTATTGAGTTGTATGAGTTCTTTGTATATTTAGGCCCTTATCAGAGGCGTTGCTTGCAAATATATTTTCTCATTCGGATTGTTGTCTCTTTACCTTGTTGGTGGTTTCTTTTGCTGTGCAGAGACTTTTTAGTTTGATGTAATCCTATTCATTTATTTTTGCTTTTACTTCCCTTCCCTAAGGTCAAATTCATAAAATCCTCCTTAAGTCTAAGGTCCTTAAGTTTCATTCCTATGTTTTCTCTATGCATTTTGTTTCAGTTCTTATATTCAGGTCCCTAATCCAATTTGAGATAACTTTGGTGTGCGTTGATAGAAAACAGTCTAGTTTCATTCTTTTGCAGGTGGCTTTCCAGTTTTCCCAGCACACAGCATCATTTATTGAAGAGGCTTTCCTTTCTCCACGGTATGTTTTTGGCTTTTTGGTCAAAAATTATTTGCCCATATAAATATGGGTTTACTTCTGGACTCTTGATTCTGGTCCACTGGTCCGTGTGTCTGTTTTGCTGCCAATACCATGCCGTTTTGATTACTGTCACTTTGTAGTATAATTTGAAGTCAGGCAGAGTGGTTCCTCCAGCCTCGTTCTTTTTTCTCAGGATGGCTTTGGCAATTGGGAGTCTTTTTTTGCTTCCATACAAATCTGATGATTTTTCGTTTTATTTCTTAAAAAAATGTCGATGGGATTTTGATGGGTATTGCATCAAATCTGTATAATGCTTTAGATAATATGGTCATTTTAACTATGTTGATTCTTCCAATCCAAGAACACAGAATATCTTTCCATTTCTTTGTATCTTCTTTGATTTCTTTTAATAGGGTCTTGTAGTTTGCATTATATAGGTCCTTCACATGTTTCATTAAATTTATTCCTAGGTACTTTATTCTTTTTATACTTTTGCAATTGCAAAAGGAATTATTTTTCTACTTATTTTTCTGACACTTCATTATTAGAGTATAGGAACGCTATGGATTTTTGAATTCAGAGACTATTGATTTTGTATCCAGAGACTTTCCTGTATTTGCTTATTGTTTCTAGTAGTGTCCTTGTGGAGTCTTTGGGATTTTCTATATAGAGAATCATGTCATCCGCAAATAGTGACTGTCTGACTTCTTTGTTTCCTATTTAGATGCCTTTTATATCTTTCTCTTGTCTGATTGCACTCGCTATTGAATAACATTGGCGATAGTGGACAGCCTTGCCTTGTTCTTGATCTTAGAGGGAAGGTTTTTAGTTTTTCACCATTAAGTATAATGTTGGCTGAGGGTTTGTCACATAAAGCCTTTATTATGTTAAGGTACTTTCCTTCTATTCTGATTTTGTTAAGTGTTTAGATCATAAAGGAATGCTGTATCTTGTCGAAGGCTTTTTCTGCATGTATTGATATGATCATATAATTCTTATTTTTTAATTTGTTTATGTGGTGTATCACATTAATTGATTTGCTTATGTTGAACCATCCCTTTGCCTCTGGGATGAAGCCCACTTGATCGTGGTTTATAATCTTTTTAATATGTCGCTGTATTCAGTTCACGAGTATCTTAGTTAGGATTTTTGCATCTGTCTTCATGAGAGATATTGTTCTGTAGTTTTCTTTTTTTGTGTTATCTTTACCAGGTTTTGGTATCAGAGTAATATTGGCATCATAAAATGAGTTGAGAAGTAATGCCTCCTCTTCGATTTTTTGGAAGAGTTTGAGAGAATGTATTAAATCTTCTTTAAGTGTTTGGTAGAATTCACTGGTGAAGACATCTGGTCCTGGACTTTTTCTTTTTGGTAGGTTTTTGATGATTGTTTCAATTTCCATACTGTGATTGGTCTATTTAGATTTTCCAGATCTTCTGGATTCAGTCTAGGAAGATTGTATATTTCTAAGTACTAGTCCATTTCTTCTAGGTTATTAAATTTGGTGTTATATATTTTTTCATAGTATTCTTGTATGATCCTTTGTATTTCTGCAATATCAGTCATAATTTTCCCTCTTTCATCCCTGATTTTGTTTATTTGTGTCCTTTCTCTTTTTTCTTTAGTGAGTCTAGCCAGGGGTTTGTCAATTTTATTAACCTTCTCAAAAAACCAGCTCTTTGTTGCATTTGTTTTTTTCTATTGCTTTTTTGTTTTCAATTTCATTTATTTCTGCTCTAATTTTTATAATTTCTTTCCTTCTGCCGACTTTAGGCTTCATTTGTTCTTCTTTTTCTACTTTTTTAGGATGAAGCATCAGATTGTTTATTTGGCTCGTTCTTGTTTTTGGAGGTAGGCCTGTAATGATATGAACTTTCCTCTTATAACCACTTTTGCCATGTCCCAAAAGTTTTAATATGTTGTACTATCATTATCATTTGTTTCTATGTATCTCTTGATCTCTCTTTTTATTTCTCCTCTGACCCAGTTATTCAGTAGCATGTCGTTTAATTGCCATGTATTTGTGGTTCTTTCCACTTTCTTTTTGCAGTTGATCTCTAGTTTCAAAGCATTATGATCAGAGAATATGGCTGGTATGATTTCAACCCTCTTATATTTGTTGCGGCTATCTCTGTGCCCCAGTATGTGGTTGATTCTTGAGAATGTTCCATGTGCACTAGAGAAGAATGTATAAGCAGGTGTTTTGGGATGGAAGGCTCTGTAAATGTCAGTTATGTCCAGTTGGTCTAATGTGTCATTTAAGCATGCTATTTCCTTACTGATTTTCTGTTTAGATGATCTGTCCATATCTGACAGTAGGGTATTTAGGTCCCCTACTATGATAGTCTTTTGGTCTGTTTCTCCCTTTAGTTCTGTTAGTAATTGCTTTACATATTTTGGGCTCCCTGATTGGGAGCATAGATATTAATAAGTGTTATGTCTTCTTGGTGCATGATTCCATTTATCATTATGAAGTGTCCCTCAGTATCTTTCTTTACCTTTTTTATTTTGAAGTCTACTTCATCTGATATTAGTACCGTTACTCCTGTTTTTCTCTGAATGCCATTTTCTTGAAATATCATCTTTCACCCTTTCACTTTGAGTCTATATTTGTCTTTGGAACTGAGATGTGTCTCCTGGAGGCAGCATATGGTTGGGTTTTGTTTTCTGATCCATTCTGCAACTCTGTGCCTTTTTATTGGTGAGTTCAGTCTATTTACATTTAGGGTGATTATTGAAATAGGAGGCCTTCTTATAGCCATTTCATCTTTTGCTTTCTGGTAACTCAGTGTTTCCAGACTTGTGTTTCTGTTTTCTTTATTTTGGTTGGGTTTCGCCTCTGGTTCTTCTTGTTTTATGTTATATACTTCAGTTCTGAATCTTTGGTGTGTGGTTACCATTACTACTATGTAAAGAATATTTATATATATATATATATACGGTCATCCATTTTCTTCTGCGCGTGCCTTATCTCCATTCCCCTTTGTGAATTTGGATCTTTGAATCCTCCCTTTTTCAGTCATTGTTATCTCAATTCATCCCTATATATGCTGAACTATCTTCATTACTATCTTGCTATAGCAATTCTCTTATTATTTAAGCTTATAATGCCTTGTTCTTAGTCAGGGTTACACTCCTCTGCTTCTATTTGCCTGATAGTCACTTTATTCCTAATAATGTGGGTTTTTTTGTTTTTTGTTTTGTCATTTTGTTTTAGGTGAGCTGACCTCTTTCAGTATTTCCTGTAGTGCAGGCCTCATAGTGGAGAATTCCCTTGATTTTTGTATGTCAGGAAAAGTCTTTATTTCTCCTCCATAACTAAAGGAGAGCTTAGCGGTATACATTATTCTTGGCTGGTAGTTCTTCTCATTTAATAATTAAATATTTGATTTCATTCCTTTCTGGCTTATAAGGTTTGTGCTGAGAAGTCCGAGGATAATCTAATCGGTTTTCCTTTACAAGTTACTGTTTGCTTCTCTTTGGCTGCCCTGAGAATTCTGTCTTTATTGTTGATTTTTGATGCTATTAATACAATATGTCTTGGTGAAGGCCTTTTTGGGTTGAAATAATTGAGTGTTCTGTTGAGTTCTTGAATTTCAAGCTCCAGCTCCTTCCTTAGATTTGGGAAATTCTAGTCAACTGTCTGAAAATGCTTTCTAGTCCCTATTCCTTTTCCTTGCCTTCAATAATGCTCATTATTCTTATGTTTCCTCTCCTGATGGTATCAGCTAGTTCTTAAATTTCTCTTTCATTATTTTTCATTCTTTGGTTTCTCTCTTCTTCCTTCTGATTTATTTCTAGATTTCTTTCTTCAGTATCACTGATCCTTTCCTCTATTTGGTCAACTCTTTTTCCCAAGCTAGCTATTTCATTTTTCAACTCTTGCAGTGTGTTCTTCATCTCCAGAAGGTCTATTTGGTTCCTTTTGAGGGTTTCAATCTCTTTGCTCTGCTCATCTAGGTGATTTTTCAATTCCTGAAATTGTTGATATGACTCGTTTCAGAACTCACTGAGTTTTTTCAGAAGTACCATCCTGAATTCTCTGTCATTTAATTGCATATTTCTATGTCTGTAAGCTTATTTTCTGGAGATTTTTCTCTTCCTTTCTGAGATGCCTTGTCACCTTGGTTGTTCATGGTGTTTAATGGACTATTTCTCCACTTGGGCATTAATGAAAATGTATTCTGCTTTTTTTCCAGAAAGAATATTTGTTTTATAAAGGTCTCTCTTTAGCCTGCTGCAAAGAAGACGCTTTTCTTTTCATTTCCAGTAGGTGGTGTCTAAGCCTCTTGGATTCCTGCTTTATATAAAGCCTTAAAAATGCTTTTTAATTTTCTGATAGATATTTAATCATGCTCGCTACCCTCATTTTCAGTCCTGGTCAGTGTTAGCAACAGTTTTGGTAGCATTTGCTCAGATTCCCCTGGGCTCCGTAGTGTTTAGTCTCGGAGGGTATAGGAGGAGGGGTCCTCTAGGTTGGGGGGTGGGAGCTACGGCTCAGCCTCAGTTTTGTAACCACAGCTGGTAAAAATCAACTGTTATATTTCTGCCATCTCTGCCTTTTGCCCTGATGACTGGGCTCTGCCACTGGCCACGAGGAGCTCACAGCACTCCCAAGCAGGGCTGTTCAGGGAACTCGCTGCTCTTTTCCCTCTCCCCCTCCTCCTGCAGGGAAGTCCAGAGGCTGCGAGAGGCAGCTTCTTTATTTCTCCCAGTCCACCTCCTGACACTCAGGATTCTGACCTGTGGTAGCTCTTATGCACAGATCCCACACTCAGACATGCTGATGTGCAATTTGGGTGTTATTTTTACTGAGTTTTAGATGTTCAGCTTATTTTTGTTTCAAGGGGAGAGATCTGGGGACGTCTCTCACTTCACCATGTTTCCCATAATCAGACCGATATCATATTTTTAATTTTGTCATTTTATTTAGTATGTAATGGTATCTCATCATTATTTTATTTACATTTCTTTGATTATTAAGAATATTTGCCCTCTTTTCATGTCTTATGACCATTTATATGTCTTCTTGTTTGGCTATTTATATATTTCTTATTTGGCTATTGTGTTGTCTTGTTATTGAGTTGTAAAAGTTCTTCATGTATTCTGGATATAGGTATTTTGTCATATATATTGAAAATATTTTCTCCCAGTTAGTGGCTTGCTTTTCCTTTTCTTAGCAGAATATTTAAAAGAACAGAGTTTTAAATGTTTATGAAATCCAATTTATTTTTGGTTGGAGCTTTTTTGTTCTGTCTAAAATTCTTTGCCTAACCCAAGTTTGTAAAAAATTTTTTTTTTAGATTTTTTTTTTCTTTAACGTTTAGATTGATGGTCCATTTTGAGCTAATTTTGTTTAACTTTTTATAATGGAGCACTTCACATGATAAAAAATAATCAGAAGAATATAATAAATTCTTATCGACCCCTCCCAGTTTCAACAATATTAATATTCTGACAATCTTATATCATCTATATCTCACTAACTCTCTAACTTCAATCAATGATGATGATGATTACAGATCTTTCTAAGGTAAAATTTATATACATTGAAACACCCAAATCTTAGCTGTAGAATTTTTAACAAAAGATACACCTCTGTAACTCACAACATTATCATAATACAGAATATTTCTGTCATTCCAGAAAGTTTTCTTTGTTCCATCCCGGTAATCTCTTTCTCGAGACAATTACTAGTTTGATATTTTTTCACCTTAAATTAGTTTTGCCTCTTTTAGAACTTTATAAAGTGATTCACAGTTTGTGGCCTTTGATCTGGCTTTTGCTCAGCATAATTTCTGTAGCTTCCTTTTTAATTTTTAAGAAACCACCATACTGTTTTCACAAATTGGGGCTGTACCAATTTACATTCTCACCAAAAGTACATGAAAGTTCTCTTTGCTTCACATTCTTGCCAACACTTGTTATTTCTTATCTTTTTGATAAAAGCCATTTTAACAGGTGTGAGGTGATGTCTCATTGTAGTTTTGATTTGCATTTCTCTGATGATTAATGATGTTCATGCACCATTTGGATGTCTTCTTTAGAAAAATGTCTATTCTTTCACCCATTTTTAAATCTTATTTGTTGTTGTATTTTGGATATTAACTCTTTATCAGGTATATGATTAGCAAATTTTTTTCTTATTCTGTATGTTTCCTTTTCATTTTGTTGATTGTTTCTTTTGCTGATCATAAGCTTTTAGGTTTGATGTAGTTCCATTTGTTGATTTTTGATTCTGTTGTTTGTGCTTTTGGTGTCACATCAAAAATAAATCATTACAAGAACAATGTCCAGGAGCTTTGTTCCTACATTTTCTTCTAGGATTTTTATGGTATCAGGTCTTATGTTTAAGTCTTTGATTCATTTCGAATTAATTTTTGTGAGTGGTGTAAGATAGCTGTTCAATTTCATTGTTTTGCAGGTGTTTATCCTGTTTTCCCAACACCACTTGTTGAAGAAACTATCATTTCCCCATTGGGTGTTCTTGACTCCCTTGTCAAATATTAGTTGACCAAATATTAGTTGACTATATGCAGGGATTTAATTCTGGGCTCTCTATTCTGTTTCAGTGATCTATGTGTCTATTTTTATTTCAATCCTATATTGCTATAGTTTTGTAGTATCATTTGAAAGCAGGAAGTGTGATATCTCTGCCTTTGTTCTTTTTTCTCAGAATTTCTTTGGCTATTCTGGGTCTTTTGAGTTTCTATATTGGATCCAAAACTTTTTCTTATTGGATCCAAAACTTTTCAACAAAGTTTTGCAGTTTTCAATGTACAGATTTTCCACATCCTTGCTTAAATTTATTTCTAAGTATTTTATTGTTTTTGATGCTATTGTGAATGGAATAGTTTTCTTTATTTGTTTTTCAGATGTTTCATTATTAGTGTATAGAAATGGAACTGATTTCTGTATGTTTTTATATTCTGTAATTTTTCTGAAATCATTGATTAGTTCCCAGAGTTTTTTTGGATGAGTCTTTGGGAGTTTCTATATACAAAATCATATCATCTACAAATAGTGACTTTTTACTTCTTCCTTTCTAATTTCAATGACTTTTATTTCTTTTTCTTGCCCAATTGTTCTAACTAGGACTTCAGTACTATATTGAATAAGAGTGTTGAGAGTGGTATTCTTGTCTTATTCCTCAAATTAGAGGGCAAGTTTTCAATTTTTCTTCATCCATTATAATGTTAGCTGTGGGTTTGCCACGTATGACCTTTATTAAGTTGAGGTTTGTTCCATCTGTGCCTAATCTGCTGAGAATTTTGATGATGAAAGGATGTTATATTTTGTAAAATGCTTTTTTGCATTTATCGTGATGATAATGTGGTTTTTATCTTTCATTCTATTGATGTGATGTATTTTGTTTATCGGTTTGCATATGTTAAACCATTCTTGCATCCCAGGGGTATATTCCACTTGATCATGGTATATAATCCTTTCAATGTGTTGTTGAATTCAGTTTGCTAATATTTTGTTGAGAATTTTTGCATCAATATTCATTAGGGATATTGGTCTATAGTTTCCTTTTCTTGTAGAATTCTTATCTGGCTTTAGTTTCAAGGTAATGCTGGCCTTATAGAATGAGTCTGAGAGTGTTCCCTCCTCTTCATTTTTTGGGAAGGGTTTGAGAAGTATTGGCATTAATTTTTCTTTAAATGTTTGGTAGAATTCTCCAGTGAAGCTGTCTGGTCCCAAGGCTTTCTATATTGAGAGGTTTTGGGCTATTGATTCTATCTCTACTAATTATTGGTGTGTTCGGATTTTTTTATTTCTTCCTGATTCAGCCTTGGTAGGTTGTCTCCTGGTTGTGGGTTACATTTCCCCATTTCTTAAATATCTACTAATTTTTTCTTATTGGATCCAAATCCTTGTGGCTATTACATTGTTGAGTATCTGGATTTTCTTGTTCACCCTTAAAATTCTTAAGGATTTTTTTTCTGGCAATTAAGTCACACATATCAACCTAATATATTTAAGTTTATTTCTAAGATTCTTTAGAGCAGGTCTAATGTAGAGTTTGGCATGTTTAGCACTTCTACTAAATTACTACTTTTCTGGGGCCTATACTGAATGCCCTGGATGTTCTTTGAGATTTCCCCAAGCTGGATGATGAGAATTCAAATATCTCTCAGGCCTGTGTGAATTCTGGGATTTACTCAGCTTCCAAACCAGCAGTAGTTATTATTTACCTAGCCTTATGGAATTTCACCCCATACTATACAGTTTGGTATTTAGCTGAAGACACAAAGGGCACTGTTTCATATTTCTAGAGCTCCTTCTCTGCCTGGCTTAAGTCCTCTTCCCCATAAATTCCAGTTGACTCAGCCTCCCTGATCTCTGATCTCTGACTCCAGAACTCAGCGACAATTTTGTGATCTGCTTGGGTTGCCCCTATTGTGGCAGAGTGTGGATAGAACCTCTAAATAAAATCTTGGGCAACTATAATACTCGCCTGGTTTGTCTCCCTTCACAAATCTAAGTCCAAAGATGCTTGTTGTTAGATGTCTAGAGTTATTTCGCATATTGTTCTAGTTTTCTAGTTTATGGTAAGAAGGCAAATCTTGTATTAGTTACTCAACCATGGCTGCATGTAGAAGTTCTTATCTATTCAGTTTTGACTGGATTTTAGTGACTGCTAAATATTGGAGACAGAGAGAAAGAAAAACCAATAGAAGCCAAGAAAAAATAAATGCATGAGAATATATGCCTGATATAAAGTAAGCAGTGGGTATTACTATTATTAATACTTAAAGAATATTTCAATATACTCAAAATATTAAAGAACATATTCTTTAGGAATTTACTTTATGAAAATATTTTTCACATATGTATTTATTCTTATGAATATAAAAATAAATTTATATTCTTTGTAAATATATACTTCAAATGAATATATTTTTTTCTAAATATATACAAAAAGAATGCCTTATGGAATTCTGGAAATATGTTTGCTGTATTCGTCTACTGTTTCTTGCCCCCGATTCCTCTTAAAAAGATTCAGTGTGAAATTAAAAATCCATGGACAATATCCATAATGAAAGAAGATGACTACATCTATGAGTCTCAAAATGCCAGCAGATAGGAATAAACAATCAAAAATTATAAAATATGCATGTTATCAATAAGTGTGCAAGAGAAAACAAAAAAGGCAAGATGGCATTAGACAAACTTGAAATTTCTAAAATGACCAAAAATCATTCACAGGAAATCTTAGTAGGCTAGATTGAGAATAGCAGCAGAAACTGGGAAGGGTTTAACACACTCCAATAACAGGTGAGTATGAGTTCCAAGGACAGGTCTGAAGGGGCTGCATCAGTCTATGCTTTGTAAGTCAAGTCTAATCATCCACAACTCTTCTCCAGAACAAAACCCCACAATGATAAGAAATTTCTGAAAATATAATCCAAACTACACACCACAGTGACAATAGAGATTCTTAAAATGAGCAAAAGTATCTAGGTTTCCAAAGCCAATATAAAGTTATTCTATGATGAAATATACATGTGAGAAAAAATTTCCTAAAAAAATAAGGGTGGGAGGGAGAGAGCATAGAACAGAAAAAAGTTATACAAAAGGAAAGAAAAAAGACAGAAAAAGAAAAGCATAGTCAAAAGACATGCATACAAAACACATGAACACTCCAATCTTGTTTCAAAATGCACTAAAATAATTTAGAAAAATACTACAAGATATGAAAGAACACTATAAATCAGAATATACAAAAACTCATAATTTAGGCAACAGAACACTGAAAATAATTAGAAGTTAAAGAAAAAATATTTTGGAAATGAAGACTAAACTAAAGTAATAGAAGAGGAAATAAACGCAATAAATAAGCCCTTAAGAAAAAAACACGTGGAAAAGGAGAGACCATTTAAAATCAAAAGAAAAGAAAGAATTCAAGAGAAATTTTTAACTTCAAAGTTAGACAAAGATAATCCAATATATACAGAATAGCAGACCCCAAAAGATAACAAAAGCAGGGGAACAAAACAAATACTAAAAATTAGAGTTTGAGAAAATTCTTCTGAGTTAAAAAAAAAAGAAAAGAAAAGGATTGAAGCATGTATCAGCGAGGAACACAGCATACCAAAGAATACTGACTCAGAATGAAAAACAGCAAACCAAATTCTAATAAAATTACTGAACCTTTGAGAAAATGAAAAGAGCTTTTGGGCACCCATGCAAAAATACCAATTAACTAATGAGGGAAAAAATCATAATGTTTTGACAACAATGCTTTACAGAAGAAGAAAATGGAATAATAGATTTGAGATAATAAAAAAATTAAATGTGAACCAGGGATGATTAATTTTTATATAGCCTATCTGATTTCAATTATAAAAGCTGAAGACACACTGCTTATTAACTGATAAAACTCAGGGGATCTTCTTGCCATGATCTTTTCCTAAGGAATCTATTAGACATCAAGCATCAGATAACCAAAATTACCAAATAGACATAGGTAGAATTAAATATTGATTTACTTGTAAATCCAAGCATGGTACTTTCCAGGGGCGTAAGGGGGAAATGGGGAGATGTCGGTCAAAAGTACAAACTTACAATCATAAGATGAACAAATTCTGAGGATCTAGTGTACAGCATGGTGACTATAGCTAACAATATTCTTGTATACTTAAAATTTACTCTGAGAGTCAATCTTAAGTAAAAAGAAAATGTTAACTATCTGAGGTGATGGATATGTTAATTAGCTTGATCATGGTACTTATTTCACACTATATATTTATATCAAATCATTACATGGTACACTTAAAAAAATCACATACACAACTAAAGTACATAAAATTTTTGTTAATCATATCTCAATAAAGCTGGAAAAAATAAAATAAATAATAAAACTAAGCAAGTTTTATTATATTATTTTAATATAAAGTTCATCTGTTCCAATAAAACAAAACAGTTAACTAAAATTAATAAGTTTCTGTTTTATAAATTCAATGGATTTGTTTTTGGAGAAATGACCAATACAGAAAGATGTAAAATAAAGCCCTTTTAATAATAAAGATTACAAATATAATTCATTGTACTTAAAGTTCAAAAACTAATGATGAATACTGACCATGATGGTAGTGACTGATGGCAAAGTTGATGATGTTGGTGAAGGTGATGAAGATCCTGATGGTAATGTCTGAAGTGGTCTTGTAACGACGATAATGATGATGGAGCTAAAGATGTCCCAGCGCCGGCATTAGGCACCAAGCTTCCCAGGGTGCAGGGTAACTCTGCCAACAGATGACAAATGAACACACCTGGGAAGCAAAACATCTTTTAGAACACAAGTGTAAACACAGTCTCTGGAGTGGCTATATCCCAGGGGAGATTCTGTCCCTATATAAACATACCAGAGCTCCCAATCTCAGTGACTCATTTTTCTGACTGGGTAGGCCCTTTGATTGGAAATAGATGTAAACCTGTTGGCTTTCTATTTTCTGATATTTATATCTCTATCACTGAAAACAAAGTACCGCCTAAGATTTCCAGGTAACGGTGTTCCAGTTTTCCTCAATGGAGGTATTCAATTCTAATCTTAAAGCAATTGTGTAAGATGAGGACAAAATGTCTTCCATGAATTCCCATTTGTAATGCAAATCTTTTATATATACTATTTTCAAGCATATGTGCCCCTTCTCACTGCTTTTTCCTCCCTTGAAAAGGAAATATAATTGTCTATGACTATGTAATTCTGAGTGTAGTCATGAGCAGCAATTCTGAGCTTCTGGTAAAACCGATAAAAGTAATGGTAAGATTTTTAGCAACTGCTATGAAATTTGTGGATCATGTATAAATTGTCTAGAAGATTACAGGAATAAAACTTATCTTTCTGTTGCCCACAATTTTCTATGCAATAGAAAACATATTCACACCAAGTGGCAAGAACAAACTCTACTTGGTAACAGTATTCTGTTTTATAACAAATTTTGATTGTTGGTAATGATATTTTTTAAGTGGATTTTCTGTTTCTTATCATTGTAGGATACTAAGATTTGATGGAAGGGGATATGTAAGATAACTTTTAAATCTATTACCACTCTCTAGATGATAGTGTATCTCTTTTTAAAAAATTGAAATACAATTCAAAATTCTTGCTCTTACTAGTGATTAAAAATTTAAATATCTCCCTGCCAGTAATTAAAGGTATAAAGTTTATGATAGCACAGGTTTCCTTGTCATCAGTATCACAAGTACAAGTAACATTATTGTTGTTGCTGAGTCAGTCTTTTAATGCTATATAAGAAAGCAGGTTATACAGCAACATGTATGGTATGCTCACTTTGAGTTAAAAAAAAAGTATATTTATGCCTTTATATGTACACACATATATACATAGAAAAAGATCTGCTAGAATATACATAGCAGTTTTAGATTCTTGGTAGTTAGAATATGATTATTTTATTTTTGCCTGTTTGTTTACTTTTCTGCGATGCCGACATATTGGCTTTTTAATTAAAAAAAAAAGTGTTTCTGGAAATATAGCAGTAGATCCCACCTTGGCCTTAATGTATTAAATTAAGTTTACTTAAAATATAAGAATAAAGTGTCACAGAAAGAAAAGTTATAGCAAGGCAGCATGGTATGGTGGAGAATGAAAAAGACCTATAATCACAAATCCTGGGTTCTAGGCCCAGTTCTACTTTTTACTAGCCCAGTGACCTTGGGTAACTGTGTAACCGAGTATCAGTTTCCTAGAACAGGCATTGGCAAGTGTTTCCAGAAGAGGCCAGATAGTATGCGTTTTAGGCTGCGCAGTCCCTAAGATCTCTGCTCAACTCTGCTACTCCAATAGGAAAGCAGCGTCTACACACATAAAGGAATGGATGTGGCCTTGTTCCATTGGACCTTTATCATAAAAACAGGTGGCGGGCTGGCTCAGGCTGAGTTTGCTGGTCCCTGTCCTGGAGAGTAGATAATATAATGTAGCATCCCTCTTCCCTCACCCCCCATATTATAAAGAGCAAACTTCAATATTGTGCAGCTACATATTGCCTAGAGCCATAACTGAGCAGACTTACAAGGCTACAAACCAGAGGAAGGAAAAAGCACAGATTTAGAGACGGCATAATTAGGCTTGAGCTTCCAAGTCACACGCTATCAAGTTCTGTGACCTTAAGGAAGTCCTAAAATCTTGGCACTTCAGTTTCCCATTACTAAAATGGGAATAATAATTCTGCTGTAAGTACATTCTCGCCTTTCCTGAAGATTTTAGGAGTGGTACATAAGACTGATCTCTGAAAGAATTGTGTACACAAAGGATTACAAAAGTATCAGCAATTATTTGAGGAAGAAATTAGCAAGAATTTAATTTTTTTCATCTTAGAAATACATCTCAGAGATAGGATAATCTATAAATATCATCTCCTGCACATATTAGTGCATGCCTGCTGAGAGGTACGTTATTTTTGTGTTTCATCTCTATGAAAACAATGAGGTCATGGTTTGATATTATTACCTGAGGCTATAATTAATAATAATTAATTGCACTTACTCTATGCAATACTATATGTTAGGGACTGTGCACTATGAGGTAGATATTATTTTTCCCCGTCTACAGACAAGAATGCTTAGAAGTAGCAAGGTCATATGACTTGCTTGAGATCACATAGTAAAAGTCAGAGCTGGAATTTAACCTAGTAGCTCTGTCTGACTTCTGAGTCTCCGTCTTTAACTATCACATTCAATGTTGAATATATTTTTAACACAATTATGCTTCATTATCTAAAAATATGATCTGTTAATACCACTAGTAAAAAAATGACAGAATACAATATTTTAATCAATTTTATTTTTTAAAAATAATACATGCACACAGTTTAAAATTCAAATTACTAAATTCAAATTACTAAAAGTTTAATAATAAAAAATAACAGTTATCTGCCACAAGCATCCCCAACCCCAACTCTACTGCCAAGAGGAAACAACTTTCAAATCTTTTATCTGTTTCCTCTGGTATTTGCCTCTAGTTTCTCCATTATATTTATAGTGCTCTTTGAGATTTTCATTATTTAGACATTATTCATAGCCTATAACAGGACTTAGCTCTTAATAGTTACTAATAAATATTTACTGAATGACTTCCACTTAACATAGATGCAGATTTATCAACACTTCCTCACCCCAATTTCTCTCCTTTTTCTCCTAAAACAGTTCTAATTTTTGATTCTCGTACCTAATGTCTGAGTATTAGAACTATGATAATGCAGACTTCATTATCATTGTTAATTCTACAGTGAATCATCACTGCAGATCCGAATATTGTACTTTTGATTATGTTTAATTACTTGAACCACTTGTAATTTTGCCTGGAATTATAATAATTGTAATAATACTAAGTATCTCCTTTACATTTTCATACACTCCCTAATATCTGTCGAATACCCATTAACATTATTTTCCAAATGTCCAAACATTTGGGACAATGTACCACTTTCATTTCTCTCCTGAAGACCTCTATGCTCTGCCCTTTCTGGACTACTCTACAGACTTGAGGCTGTCAGCCTAGAGTTCCCTTTGCTGATTTCCTGTGTCGAATCCCGTCTATCGTAGGTCCCAGTATTGTCACCAAGGTGTCTCATCTTATTTCTGCTCCTTCATATGTTACATGATTCATTTTCTCTCTCTATATATATATAAATATGTAATATATAATAAATATATAATACATAATATATAATATATGAAAGATATATAAAATTGGTGTTTTCAGGCACCAGGTTTAGTTTAATTGGTTTATTGCTACTGTTTATCTGTTTCCTATTTCATTGATTTCCATGCTTCTCTATATTATTTTCTTCATTCTGCATCTTTTTTTTTTGTAGTTTATTAAGGTGAAAGCCTAGATTACTGATCTCGGAATTTCCTTCTGTTCTAAAATATTCATTTAATGACAAGTTTCCCTATTGCTTTAGCAGCATTCCCAAAAGTTTAACTGATGTGTCTTCATGTTCACTCAATTCAAAATGTTAATTGCTACCTTAATTTGTGACTTCTTCTTTGACCTATATGTTATTTAGAAGTATGTGGTTTGATTTTCAAATATTTGAAGATTTTCCAGGGATCTCTCCATAAATTATTTATAGTTTATATCTATTGTGGTAAGGGTACATACTCTGTATAATTTCAACTTTTTAAAGGTATGGTTGTTTATTTAATTGCCTAGAATAGATTTCATCCTGAAAAATGTTCCATGTGCACTTGACAGATTGTGTATTATGCTGCTTCAGCGTGGAGTGTTCTAAAAAATGTCAATTTGTGAATATTTTCTATGTCCTTACTAATTTTTCCACTAGTTCTGTTAATTAATGAAAGAGGAGTATTGCAATCTCCAACTAATGGTGAACTTGTCTATTTCTCCTTTCAGTTCTGTCAGTTTGTATTTTGAAACTCTATTAATAGATGAACTCGATTAGGAATATTATGTCACCTTGATGAATTAGTTCCTTTATTATTACGAAATGTCCCTCCTTATTTCTAGTAATATTCCTTGCTTTGGAGTCTACTTTGCCTAATGATGACATAGGCGCTCTAGTTTGCTTTTGATTGACGTTTTCATAGTATATCTGTTTCCATTCTTATAGTTTTAGCTACCCGTCGTTATATTTAAAGTGGATTTTCTGGAAAAGTGCATCATTGGGCAATGCGTTTTATCTAACATGACAGTCTCCATGTTTTAAGTGGAACATTGAAACTATTTGCATTTAATTCAATTATCGATATGGCTGAGCTTAAGTCTAACATCCTGCCATAGTTTTTCTATTTCTACTGACTGCTTTTATTCCATTTTTTCCTTTTCTTGCCTTTTTTTGGACTGTTTTTGATTATCATATTTTATCCCGAGTATTGGATTATTACCTATAGCTCTTTTTTACTTCTTGGCTGTTCCAAGTTTTACAATATTCATCTCTTCTGGATTTGCCTACCGAAGTGTGGCATGGGAAGTTCCTATAGGCAGGGAAGCTGGTGCAATCATTGTGCTCCTACTGTTTGTTTTCCTCCTCTTGGGAATCACTTTGGTGCCACCTGTTGTCAAATACATTGAAAAGTTTGTTTCGGACACCTTGTCTGATTTTCTAGTTGTTTATGATGCAAATACAGTTCATTATTCATGGGCAGAAGTAGAAGTCCACTCACTAACTTTTAACTATTCTGAATGATTATATTTTTGAAATCCTTCAGATTAAAAAATTATACCTTTTTCACACATATGGAACTTTTCTTTGCTCATCCATAAGTTAGAATAATAAAAACTAAGGATTAGAGTCACTTTAAGGCCATTCATCTAATGACCAATCTTGTTTAGAACTTGGGAAACCTCAGCCCTTGTCAGGCAAGTGACCTGCAAGGGGCTCATACTCACCACCAGACAATTACTCAACAGAATCTACCAAATTACTTCTAGCTAGCAACTTATGAGAAGCAAAATACTACCTGCTTATTAAATTTTATTTTCTTCTGTTTCGTTTTGTTTTGTTTTGCCTTATTAGGTAGAAAGGACAAATGAAGGAAAATCATCACAAGACAACGCAACACCCAGGGACAGGAGTTGCTTCTCAAGACCAACTTTAAGCTGCCATTTTGACTTAGCTACACACACATTCTTGTCAGGGAGTCTCTTGGGCATCTGCATATAACTACGATCAGCTACACATCTTCTCTGCATTGATTATAAGTTGACTCTAAAAACAGATATACAATAAGTAGTAACTTGAAAATCAACAGCAAAGAAATATGGTGAAGCAATAAGAAAGACGATGATTATTCAGAGGATACATTTGATGTGAAGAGTGAAAGTGGCCACAGTTAAAGTGACTACCAAGGACACCAAGACTTAAAGGTAGGCAAACAGGGGGATGAGGTAAAATATCCATTTCTCACTTAGATCATTTTGCTCTTGATTTGTAAATTGCGTTATATTCTAATTCTACTTCTACCTACTTACTCCTAATCCTGATCCAACCCGAACTTTTCTTGAGTCCTCTCAGCAATCAATCTCGAACTGTTTGTTTCTCAGTAGTTTTATTTTTTCTCAGGATGAACTGCATCTAATGCCTATTTTTCAAGCTATAGAATAAACACAAAATTTGGAAAAAAATCTCACAATGAAAGAAAACAAAATCTTCCCTGTCTTTACCACCTGCCCAGAAACAGAGCTCAAAGCCCAGAAAATGCCGTGAATCAATAAATCAGAATTACTATATGTAGGAACTTGACATTATTTTTTAAAGCTCCCCAGGTGACTATTATGTGTGACCCAAACTAAGAATAACTACCCTAGAACCTCAGGTTCAGTGGAAAATTAGGACAAAGTCCAGATGCCTAATGAAAATTCACATTTGTATAGCAACTGAATATTTGGAAAATATTTCCATGTATATTATTCCATTATATATATTTTTTAACTTTGAGAATTGATCTTATAATTCCATTTATTTCTCAAATGTGGAAATTGATTTGTCACTCAGTAACTGGTAGGGTTTTAACTATCAGACCACACTATATGGTTTTGAGATAAGGTGGCCACACGTTTTCATTTTATGGGTAATATTTTGGGATTGCCTAGATGACAAGGGAGAGCTTCTTTGTCAAACCTATAAATAAAACACACTAGTACTCAACTCTGGGGTACTTGAGGAACATGAAGATGGTAAAAGCTCCAGGAGAGGCCCTTTTTTTCTTACCTTCATTTCCTCTAAATCACACCCACACTGTCTGAATTCTAGAAAACATTAGAGGGAGTACAGAGACAAACAATCAGGAAAGAGTTCAAGATCACTCACTCAGAAACAGAGGTTGGTAACTGGCCTCATCGGAGAGGCTCATATATAGCCTTTCATAGGCTCTTCTCTTTTATCCCCACAGGGCTCCCAGACAAAAGAGAATGGCTGCAGAAAATCGCCTCCACAGTGATAGAATTTATTCTCAAGGGATTAACAAATCGGCCAGAGCTCCAGCTCCCCCTCTTCCTCCTCTTCCTTCTGATCTACTCAGTCACCATGATAGGGAACCTGGGTATAATAACACTGATTTGTCTGAATGCTCAGCTTCACACTCCCATGTACTACTTCCTCAGCAATCTGTCACTTGTGGATCTCTGCTACTCCTCTGTCATTACCCCTAAAATGCTGGTGAACTTTGTGTCAGAGGAGAATATCATCTCTTATGCCGGGTGCATGTTACAGCTCTACTTCTTCCTTGTGTTTGTCATTGCAGAAAGTTACATGCTGATGGTGATGGCCTATGACCGCTATGTCGCCATCTGCAGGCCTTTGCTTTACAACATCATCATGTCTCATCACGTCTGCTCCCTGATGGTGACTGTGGTCTACGTCATGGGGCTCATTGGCTCAACAATTGAAGTTGGCTTCATGTTAAAACTGCCCTATTGTGAGGTCCTCATCAGTCATTACTTCTGTGACGTCCTCTCACTCATGAAGCTCTCCTGCACTAGCACCCATGATATTGAGATGACAGTGTTCTTTGTGGCTGGATTTAACATTGTAGTCACCAGTGTAACGGTCATTGTTTCCTATGCCTTCATCCTCTCCAGCATCCTCCGTATCAGTACCACAGAGGGGAGGTCCAAAGCCTTCAGCACCTGCAGCTCCCACCTTGCAGCTGTGGGGTTATTTTATGGGTCTGTTTCGTTCATGTACTTAAAACCCTCCACAGCCAGTTCCCTGGCCCAGGAGAATGTGGCCTCTGTGTTCTACACCACAGTGATCCCCATGCTGAACCCCTTCATCTACAGCTTGAGGAACAAGGAGGTAAAGGCTGCTATGCAGAAAACACTGAGGAGAAAAATGTTTTGATGCAAATGTCTTTATTCTTTCTCAGTTTTAAAATTAAGTTGTTATAAATACCAACAGGAAGCCCTCCCTGTGAGTGCCCAGCCACAACTGGGAACAATCACTCTCTACATGGTTGGGTGAATGTCTCCTTTTCTTCTTCTCTCTTCCTTCTGCCCCTCTCTCTACTCTCATTGCTGTTTGAAGCCAGCTGATTTCAAGTTCATCTTTTCTTCCATTTGGGATCCATTTTCTCTATCTTGAGCCCTTTGGTAAACATTTACTAACTTAATTGAAATTTAACGTAAATTTTAAACTTTCAGCATTGAGTTTGAGAGTCATTCGTTATTTCTCAACCCAGTTCTTACTTTTGTGCATTTAGGCATGCACAAGGCAAAGAGAGGTGAATTTGAAAGTCACCAGGAAGTAATACACAGTCCCTTTATCATCTAGACTCTTCCTCGTCTCTTTCATTCCTCTCTACTTATTCCTGCCCAAGAATTTCCACATGATTCTGTTATGTAATTTTCTTAGTAACAATAAAAATAATACTAGCTGCTAACATGGTTTCGGGTGTTTATTCTGAGTCATGTAACTCTTGTAAATGCTTTATATGCCATATTTCAATTATACCTCACAACAAATTGATACAATTGTTATCCCCATTTCAAAGACATAGAAACTTGGTTTAGTCACTTGCTCAACCAGAGCTGGTAAACGAAGACACTAAGATTTAAACCCAAGCCTAAGTGACTCTGGAGCCCATACTCCTGGCTCTAAATCATTATTCACTTTGCCTTTTGAGCAGCTTATTAAGCCTGCTTCATTATGCTTTTCCAATTTCAAATGCTTCTTGAAAATAATTTCTCAGACTCCCATATTTTATCAACCACCCTAGCCTCTTCCCACATATAGGCAACTTCTTCAAGATGACTAAGGAAAGATTACACTAGAGTGACCAACTCAATCTGGTTTTAGAACCGAAAGCCCCATATCTTGGGAAACCCCTCAGTCTCAAACAAACCAAGATGCTTGTTCATCCTATATTATACATGCTGCAGAAATCTCTTGTCCTGTTTAAATAATTGCTAGATCTACTGCCAACCTCACTCAATAAAATCAATGGGCATGGGACAGTTTCTCCCTGCTCTCTTGTTTATAGACTCAGCAGCCTGATATAGTGCAAAAGATTTGAGGACACCCTCTTATCATTTCTAGCTATTTTTGGTATACTATTGTATCAATCAGTGGTTTATTATGGGAAACAGAAATAACTCTAGTTACCTCAAGCAGAAAGAGATTTCGTACTTGCTTACAGTTTTTGAATAACTGAAGAAGGAATGAGGGAGCCCCCAAAGTGACTTCACAATAGATATGAGCTCCTGCTGCCACTGTGACCCCTGCCACCACGAAAAATGTCTCTCACATTCACAAAACTGGTAACTAAACAACAGAACCCTGGTTTGAGCATCACATGGAAACCTGTTAGAAATGCAAATTTGGGGGCCCAGCTCCACATCTACAGAATTACTAGATGGGGCCCAGCAATCCGTTTTAAAAAGTCCTCAGGTGATTCTGATATGTACTGAAGCATGAGAACCACCTCATTCCCACCTTTCAAATCTCACACAAAGGCATTTAATTAGTGCTACAAGGCCATATGGGATACATAATTTTTAGCTTTTTGATCTGACTATGAAGAAGGTAGAAGGAATATTGAGAGAGCTACTGTACCCTTTTTTTAAATGACCTTCCTCCAGCAGGAGCTGAAAATTCTGCCACTACAGAGTCCTCTAATTAGAAGAATATGTAGGAAAATACCTTTGCTATCTAAAGATGAGAAACCGTAAAGCCAAATACATTAGTGAATTTGATTATTAAAAAAATTAGGATTTTTGTTCAACAAAGGACACCAGGGATAGAATTAACAGAAGCATAACAGAATAGAAGAAGATATCTAACTAGCATGCATATATTAGAAACTTCAACATCAACAGAAAATAAAATGGGCACTGTATATAGAACAATTTATAAAAGAGACACCCTAAAGTGCCACCCAGCATATGAGGAGATGTTCAAACTAATTACTAACCAGAAAAATGCAAAATAAAACAGAATGTATCTTTATACCCACCATTGGGTAAATAGGTAAACTGTAGTGGAGAATTTGCAGCAGTTAGAAGCAAAAGATTAGCTATAGGCAACAGAGCTTAGCGCTATAGTGCTTTGTGAAAAAAAATAAGAAAATAATGAGATATAAAACACATTGTTACTTACGTATATTAAAGTTGCATACACACAAACCAGAAAAAAAAAAAAGCATATTTAGAAAGAAAAAAACAACTGATAAAATTCACATTAGGAAGGTTAGAGTGATTACCCAGAGAGATAAGATGCATGGAAGTAGGGAGTGGGAAAAAGAAAAAGAGAAACAGAAACAAAAATACCTTTTTCCAGCCCCACCCCTGGTGCATACCCGTCAACACCCCCAAGAAGCCCTAGATCAGAGCTAGCCACTGATATGCTGGACAGGGAGACCGTGCAGGCCTACCCTCAACATTGTGTTGCCCGGGGAAAGACCCTCTAAATATTTAGAAGCTAAAAATCAAGCTAATAAAATGCTATTTTTTTCTTCCTACCTTGACAAATATACCTTCATAAAAGTAGAAGACCCCATTTAAATTTAGAAATCACAGAACTCTAACAGCTCCATACCAGAACTCAGTACGAATGTCGATGTAAGACCGCCCAAGCCTACAGAAAATGTTTACGAGTTTATTTGAGCCCAAACTAACAATTGCCAGGAAGCAAGGTCTCAAATGCTCCTTTGCAGTTTCTTTTATGCCTTTGATACTAAGGAGGAAATGGTAAAACAGATTACAGGAAGGTGGGAGAAAGCAAGATGGGGATTAGGTTACAGGACAGTTAACAACATTATGTGCAATCTTGAGGATGGTCACACCCTTGAGGGGTATTACTTTGGGCATTTTAAAGGTGTGTCAACCTAGATGCACAAGAACGATGGAGAGAGTTGGCTTAAAGACCCTTCACTACAGAAGTTATAGGCGGGGCAGGGGTAAGGGGGCCTGGCTACTCACCATGACAGGCCCAGTTAGGAATTTATGATTTATTACAGCATCCTTTTTTCATCTACACCCTCATATTACAGTTTAAAAGGCATCTTTTTTTCCTTAGAGTGAATTCAAATTTATATGCAGAGGTTCATTTTCTACGGGAAAGTCATATTAAGTTTGAGACAATTTTATTTCAGCCTTTTTAGGGTTTTTTCCCCCCTTATTATGGGTTTGGCATAATGTTTTCTTTAAAAAGAGAGGAAGGCTATGCAAGTGTGTATTTCATAAACTTCTTATTCAGATTTTATCCCAATAAGATATGAGCACAATGGAGCATTCTCTCAACATGTGTCCTCTGAGATGTACACTCAGTCTAAACCTCAAAGGAGGTTTTTGCCTATTTTAGTTTACAATACTGTATTGTATACTTAAAAATTTACTACGAGAGTAGATCTTATGTTGTGTTCTTATCACAAAAATATATATATATATATATATATATATATATATATATAAATATATATATATATATATATATATATATATATATATATATATATATATAAACCAGGAAGAAACTTTTGGAGGTGATGGTTATGTTTATGGCATTGATTGTGGTGTACATTTATCTCCAAACTCACCACATTGTATACCTTAAATACATACAGCTTTTTGTATGTTAATCATACCTCGATTGTGCGGTTCTTTAAAAAAGAAGCTTCTTAGCATTCAGTATCAATCAATGTTCACAATCTTGTGAGATCATCTACATACTCTTTACAAATAAGAAAAATGGAGCTAAACAATTTGTCCCAAAATGTGGAATAGACAAAGACCACGAACAGGCAAAGGCTATTTATTCAGAGCTTGCCATATAGCAAGGGAGCCAGCCACCTTCATTTCACTCGCCTTTGGCAGAGACTCATAAACAAGAGGAGAGTTGAAAAGAAAGGGAAGCTTCAGGTGTACTAGGATTGGAGGTTGCTAACAGGGAAGGAGGAGGTGGGCTGAAATGGGGGCATCCTTTGTGATTGGTTTGGGGAACAGATTCTGCTTCCTTTGATTGGTCCCAAACTGGAAGTAGGGGCAAAAAACAGGAAAGCTGGCAGTCAATGGGGAGTCAGGCCCATTCTGGCCTGATTATTGCAGAGGCTGTGGTTTGGCTTCCCAGGCTGTTTGCTCTAGAGGTCGTGGGTAAGAATTCTATTTTTCCACGAGATCTGGCCATGATTTGTTTTTATATTCAGTTTCCCAAAAGTCACACAGTGAAAAACTGGTATTATCATTCCTGATCTTTTGCCTGCAGCTTTCAAATTTTGTGCTCTTTCCATTTCTGTATATTGCCATACATTCCAGAGCTTGTCTGAAGGATCCAATGCAGTTGAAATAGCTTGGGAAAAGTCCAGGGAGGGGGCACGGGAAGGAAGGCCTTTAGCATCACTGACTGCACAGCAGTTTGGGAATAGGAACCACAGTCCAGAGCTAAAGCTTTCATTGGGAAAAAGAATAAAATACAAGTGTAACAATTCCAGGCAGTCATGGGGCTCCATTCTCATTCCAAACCACAAAATGAGAGCTTTCTGTATATTTAGGCCACTTCTGCACCAATTATATAGGGTTGCTGCCCACAGCCTGTTTCCCCATCACCATGCTGGGATTTTCTCATCTGTGAGAGTTCAGCGCAAAGCAGTGGGGCTCCACGGGCTCGGGGACGGCTCAGGGTAAGCAGCCCAGTACCAATCTCAGCTGAAACGGGATCCTCCTCCAGCAAAGACCACCTCAAGGCCAAGTTCCTCTTGAATAACCAAGGCCTGGCCAGTTATTTAAAGAAACATCTCCTGCTCCTGGCTTAGATAACTGCTCAGAGCTAGCTGCCTGAAGCCCATCGGGTCCTGGCCCTGCCTATCCTGGGATCTCTCCTGCTGTCTTTGTCCCACCCCCAACCCCAGTATCTTGTTGCTAGTACACACAGCTGCAGAGCACATGTCCTCAGGGGCCCTGGTGCCCAAAGAAGAGTCTTGTTCACAGCGGTGGGATTATCGCTGCTGCTGCCGTCCCAGGCCCAGGAGTTCTCCAGTGTGTTGCTGCTACTACACAGTGCAGTGCAGGAGCCTCCACAGCCTGATTCCTCCCTCTCCATGGGGTTTGGATGTTATTAGATGTTTCATTACTTTGGCCTGGTCTGGAAGCAATGAAACAAGCAGACGAAGCATGTGCTTAGGCACCAGCCAATCAGGGCACCAAAAAGATTTTGAAAAACACCTCCACAGTTTTTAAATAATAATAATAATAGTAAAAAGCTAGAAGAAAACTACTTTAATTGCAGAATATATGTAATTTTTATGTCATTTAAATTTTAAAACTTTATTTTGAATTTCATATGGCTGATGGAGAGTTATCACTGTAATGGTTTTAGGGCCTAGGACTCTAGTATAATTGAGACAGGCTGTCTCAATTTAGATAAAGGGTGTCCATGTAAACCGCTTTATTAGTATGTATAATTTTTTAAGATTTGTAGTTTCACCAGGAAGTCTTCCGACCTCCTAACAAAAAGGGGAGAAAGGAGTGCGCAAAGAATTTGGCCATGAGACTGGCTGCCAACATTCTAAGAACCTGGCAGAAGAGAGAGCCGGTCGGGGTGTCACAATTTAGTACACAGACTTGCACTTAATCCTCATCTTTTCAAAAGAGAACTTTCTCAATGGCTCTTGGTGTCCCAAGTACATAAGCTATAGTTAGTATAGCTCTAGGTAATATAATCTTGCAGGAGCCTCCTACAGCTCAAACCTATATGGGCTTTGCAGCCAGACTGCCCCAAATGCAAATTCTGATGTCTTCATTAACTGCAAAAACAAAGAGGTGGCCTGCTTGGTACTTCTGCTGTAGAGTAAAAGTGTTACCAGTGTCCATCGTCTAAGGGACAAATGGATTCTCATGCGGAAAACCAACCTTGTAAGAAGAGAAGTATAGATGGAAATAGAGAGAGGACTTGACTTTCCTTTCTGGACTTTGAGAGTAGGCAAGTCTGAGAGTGGACGTTGAGGGTAAAAGAAGGCCTCTGCCAGGGGAGCTGGGTGTGGAAACCGCTGTGGGATTCCACAGCTGATAATGTTTGAATGTTATCCCATAAGACGTATTCTGTAGACATGCTCCAAACTTATTTCCCTTTGTCATCTCCTAGCCTTTAATATAGTCGTGCTGAAACCCTCTGGCCTTATCGCGATGTGTACCACAGGGCAACATGCTATTGTCATCTGCCCAGTGTTGAGGGGAAACTCAGGGCCTCTGAGGCCTGCAGGCTGGTGGGTAGACATTAGAGAGAAGAGCCAAGGGAAGAGAGAGAAATCTCCAGGACAGAGTTTGGGTCACTTGGTCCAATGACCTCTCTCTACCCTGATAGTCGAACTCAGTTCCAAATTTGAATGTTGTGGGCTTATTTTAGGAAAAATGGCTTTTCTCCCCTTCTCCCTCTCCTACAGAAGATTCACCGAGTACGTACACAGCAATGACCAAGCAGCACTCGAAAACACTGTTCAGCTGTAAAAAAGAAGGAAATCCTACCATTTGTGACCATATAGATGGACAGATCTCAAGGGCATTATGCTGAATGAAATAAGTCAGAGAAAGACAAATACTGTGTGATCTCACTTATATGTGGAATCTAAAATTAAAAAAAACAACAACAATGAGCTAATAGACACAAAGAACAAACAGACTAGTGGTTGCCAGAGGTGGCGGGTGGGGTGGGAGTGGGTAAAATGGGCGAAAGGGGTCAATAGGTACAAACTTCCAGTTAAATGGGGATGTAAGTACTGAGCATGGTGACTATAGTTAATAATACTGTATCGTATATTTGAAAGTTGCTAAGAGTGTACTTAAAAGTTCTCATCAAAGAAAAAAAATTGTAACTATGTGTGATGATGGATGTTAACTAGACTTATCGTGGTCATCATTTTGCAATATATACATGTATTTAGTCATATGTTGTACACCTGAAACTAATATGATGATGTATGTCAGTTATAGCTCAATAAAAAAATTTCAATTGTTAAAAAAAAGCACATGAAAGAAAAGGAAATATTTCTGTTTATTAAGATAATAAGGAAATATTTCTGTTTATTAAGATAATAAACAGAAATATTAAATCATCCATTCATTAAATCATAAAATTGACAAGTATTTATCAAAACCGTTCTTTCTGGCTACATGATCAGAAAAAAGTTTTCTGTCACTAGAGACACATAAAAATAGTAGATAAATAACAATAAAGCAACTTTTTATTAAATGGTATGGTTTGCAGGAAAGTAAGGGAAGTTGCTGTGAGAGCAAAAAAAAAAAACAATTTAAGAAAGCAGGAAGCTGACAGTGTAAATGAAGCTATGGAGTCGGTGTCGACTGGGGGTGTCTGCCACTCCTTGGAGGAAGGAGCCTCTGTTTTCATAGATGAGGGGTGAGAGAGAAAGCCTGGGGCCCAGGCAGCATGGAAGGTGGGATTCAAGGCCATGTCATCTCCCCATCTCCTCATAAACTTGTGCTCAGAGAAGGTGAAATCTGTGTGAATGAACTAGAAAAAAGTTTCCCCACACAGAGAGATAGTGAAGCTGCCGGCTGGTCCTAGCTTTGGCTCCTGATGGAACAGGGAACAAAGAGAAACCCTGCCCCTGAAGGTCCCTAAGCATAGTCTGCACTCATATGTGAATGGCCTGCAATTCACACTGCCTCCTGACTTGTGAAATCTCATGCCAAATATTTATTATAGAGAGATCCTAGGTGTTATCACTTATAACAAGTGTCACTGCTCCAAAGGGAAGTCAGGGTTGTATGAAAGCACTAAATGGGGGAAAGTGGACTGAGTTTCCAAGGTCAGGGACAGCCTCTCTGAGGAAATGAAATTCAGTGACCTGCAGAATAACAAGGTATAGTCTATATTTGGCTTCCCATCTTCAGAACCTCCTTCTCTGCCTAGAGAATCTGCCCTTGTTTGAGTCTTAGTTGATCCCCTACCCCCACATGGTAGCTAGTGAGGCCAAACACTTGCTTCCTGGGCCCCTAAAAGACTAGAGGGACACTCAGCCTCAGCCAATCAGATGCTCCCACTCAAGACTTTCTTTCTGAAGCAAGTGGTACAAGGAAACCAGGAGAATTTTGAGTCCATAAGGGAAAGAAAGAAGACAACCTCTTGCAACCAGTTGCGTAACATAATGGTGTCTATGTAGGAAACATCTGAACCTGTAGAGAATTTTAACAGTTTATTTGAGCCAAACTGATGACAATTGCAGGGAAGTGAAATCTCAATGGATTAAGAAAATGCTCCGGAGAATGGCAGCTTTGCAGCTTGTTTTATACATTAGAATCAAAGAGGAGATGTAAGGAGGGTGACATGAAATCACTGGTGGTAGATTAAGGGGGTGGGAGAAAGCAAAGCAGGGAAATATCTGGGCTGGATAAAATGTGAAACAGAGAGACATGTACTTTTCTTACATTAGTGGGTACAGGAGAGTTAATAATTCACGTTTACAGCACATAGAGATGGTCTGCGGGGCACAAGATAACCATGAGGGGTTCTGTGGTCTTGTGCTCTGGTGCAGTGGGTTATGCTTGGAGACATCGGGAAAGAAGGGATTACTCTGATGTCCCATGAGTATGTTATCTTAAATGCAATAAATGAATGAATGAATGAATGTATAAACAAACAAACAAACAAACAAATAAATAAACAGGCTTACTTAAGGTAAAGATTGACCTTTGTCAAGAAAGTTACAGGCCCAGCATGTGACTACCTGCCATGACCTTCTTTTACTTAAAAATTTTTATGTTCAGACCATTCTTATATAGTTAATTTTGGTCTCTGACTTTGTCGGGCCTACTATGCTGGCCTCCCCTGAGTTTGTCAGGTTTAGTGTGTGGCCTTTTTCTCATCCACAGTGGTATCAGGTGGGGCCAATGGTAACGACCAGTGGCCAGTGCTACTTAAAATATTATAATCCTTACTTGCGGCCTTAGCTGTGATTCTAGCCACCTAGCTTAGAATGATTTCCTAAACCCAGTTCTTTAGGCTTCTCTACAGTTCTGTGAATTACCCCATCTTACTAAGAAATTTCTTTCCTGCTGAAGTTAACTAGAGTCATATTGTTTTTCACAGCTAAGCACCATCACTGGCTATAATAGAAGCTAGCCAGATGGAGCTGCAGAGGTAAGGGTGTGGGGAGAAGAGCATCCCAGGCAGGGGAGCAGCTCTCTTATACCCTGTGATTGGTCATAAATTCCTCCACCATCTTCCCGGAAAAGTGATAACAGCCCTTCCTTCTTGCATCCACAATAATACTCAAAATTTACAAGGAAGCTTCTTAAATAATTTAACACATCCCCCAAATTATTTCCAAAATCAAATAAAGGAATGACATTATTAGAGTTTACATGTGTAACATGTGGTGTAGTAAGCACTTATATTTAAACGGTCACTGTTATAGTAGAGGCCTTTCATGTGACACACCTGCACACACACTCATATGCACACATCCTTTGCTGTTTTTGAAGGTGCTTTACATAATCAATACAGGGAGTAACTCATTGCTCATTTTATAAAATTTATTTTATGGTTTTGTTTTTAAATGATTATAGCTTATAATAAATTATGTATCTTTGCTTTTAGACAGATAACTGTCCATACCTTTACTTATTTGATACTCAATCTTCAGAAACCATGTCTTATTTTTTAACATCATTGCTGTGGAAATACATGATCAGATTTATAATATGCTAAGAACTCAATGTTCTGAGTCCTGAATGGTAAGTATGGTAACCAGCAGAAGATGTAGGGGGCTTTTCAGGCAGAGAAGACAACATAAAAAAAAAGACATGGAGGTAGAGAAAAACAAAAACCCGTATTTAGGGAAAGGTAGGTGATATGGTTGTGCTGAAGACTGAAACAGGATAGCTTTGGGGAAGGGTGGCATAATTGTTAATTTTATGTGTCCGTTTGGCTATATCTTGTTAGGTGGAAATGTGGCTTTGTAGTTATCTTTATTTGGGATTAAGTATGGTTCAAGGAGATGCATATGGATGCCAAGCTGAAAATGGGTGGACTGTGACAGTTTGGCTAGGCCATGGTATAGTTATTTGGTCAATACTAGTCTGGCTATGGATGTATTTTCTAGCTGCGATTAACATTGATGACCAGCTGACTTTAAGTAAGGCAGATTATCCTTCATAATGTGAGTGGACCTCGTGCAATCAGTTGAAGGCCTGGAAAGCAGTTTCTCTAGAGAAGAAATTCTGCTTCAGGACTATAACATAGAATCTTGCCTGAGTTTCCAGCCTGCTGGCCTGCCCTGTGGGTTTGAGATTAAAAACTACAATATCATCTCTTACCTAAACTCCCAAGATGCTGGCCTGCCCTACAAATTTTAGTGTGCCAGCTCCCACAATCATGTGAGCTAATTCCTTAAAACAAATCTCTCTATAGATAGATACATCCTGTTAGTTCTGTTTCTAACTGATACAAGTGGTTACAGGTGATAATTAGCCAATCTCCCCTCCACACTCTGAGTGGGGAATGAATTGAAAAAAAAGACAAAACCAGGTAAGATCAACCTAAATACTGATGAAGCAGATAGGAGGACACAGCCTAGAACTGCTACAAAAGGACCCTAACTCTCTCATTGATTTCCCAGATTAATTTATGAATCTAGACACAACAGAGTTGGCCGCAGTAGGTCTTACCTACAAAGGGAGGGCATTCTGCAAAGGAGACTCCTGAGGACAGGCCTGTCCTAAAAAGAGAAGGCTCAATGGACCAGGCCATACTCCACCAAGACTCTCTCCCAGTCTTAACACTCGGGAGTCACTGTTCTCTCTTGGGGATGTGAACAAAAAGAAAGGATTTCTCCTATTCTTCACCATCCTGGGGCACAGAAGGAATAGGTACCCAGTAATACAGGACTGGTCTGCTTTTGGCCGGAGCTGATGGGCCCAACCACAGATGGAGCAATCATTTGCCCACAGCAGATGATTGCTTAATCCCAAATAAAGATTCCCTTCTTGTCTCATTTAAAAGACTTGCTGATAAAGTTCTACTAAATATAATTTGGTGCTATGTTACTACTGAGCGACACCTTTAATTTTTAAATCAAGGTTTCCAAGAAATAATTAGGAAACTTTAAGACACAGCTTCTAAAAAGGGCCATTTCCCCTGTAGCCTCGCTGCTTCTCTCTGCTGGGCAGATTTGGATCTGCTTCTGGAACCCATGTGCAGTTTTGAGGTAAATATGCAAAGAGTGTCTCAAGTCAAGAGCAGTCCAGAGAACTTTCAGCCCAATTTGGGAGCCTCCTGGTGGCTTGCTCTCCAAACAACCTAAGTGACTTGTAAAAGAGGAAGAGTGGGATTTCCAGTCAAGATGGCAGAGTAGTAAATACTGTGCTTGCCTCCTCTCACGGCCACACCAAAATCACAAGTAAACTATGGGACAGCCATCATTGAGAATCTCCTGAAGTCTAGCTGAATAGAAGTCCTACAATTAAGCATATACAGAAGAAACCACTTTTGAGACCTGTAGGAGGGATGGAGACATGGAAGGGGCTGGTCCCATACTGTGTGTGGCGGTTAAAAATTGAGAGAGATATCTCAGTTTGCAAAGGTTTCCCCAGAGAAGCGAGGGGTCCCAGCTCCACACCAGGCTCCCCAACCCAGCATTCCAGGGCTGGGAACAGAAGTCCCCACAACTTCTAGCTGTGAAAACGAGTGGAGATTGTGGCTGAGTGAGATGAACAGCTGCCGGAATCCCAGACGGTCCTCTTAAAAGGCCTACAAACAGACTTGCCGATGGACTCACTTGCTCAGACCTCCAGAGCTGGGACAGCAGCTCGAAAGGCACCAGGGACATACAAGGAGGAACTGAATCGTCTGGCTTCAGCACAAGGGCTGGAGGGGCAATTTTCTCCCAGACAGAAGTGCTGGTAGAATCTATGTTTCTTTGTTGAGCCCTCCCCTCTCCCAGCATGCAGTCACAGGAGGCCACCATATCTGAGTCTCCATCAACCTGGATAACACTAGTTGCCCTACCATGATGATTCCCTTAGACTCTGCCCCACCCAACCGGTGGTCCTACCCAAGCTGTTTCTGATAGCTTTTCCATACAAACCTCCTGTCTTGGCTCATGCTGATGACTTTTCCAAAATCTCTCAAAGGTTTCCAAACCCTAAACAAGCAGCATCTAGCCTTGGAATGCTCAGTACTCTCTCTGAGCAGACCCAAGCCTCGCACTAGTGGCAGCCAACCTCAGTTCATGGCTTGGCCTCTCTAGGCACCTCTAATCACAGTATGACTGGCATCCATCTGGGATTACTTGGTAGCTCATCCTGGGTGGCCCCGGGAAGGGCACAGGCTACAACTGAACTTGAACCCCTCTTAGGAGGCCCCGGAACCTCCTCATACTCATACCCAGTGGCCAGCTTTCGACCCAGCCAGAGCACCACCCAGGGCTGTATCTGAGGTCAACACACACAAAAGGCAGACTGGGCAGGCATCAGAGTCCTGCTAAAGCAAATGCTGCTCTGTAAGGTCAGCCCTTCACCAGCCAGTCTTCACGACCAATCGGCCCGAGGGTCAATTACTTCAATTTAAATGAAAAAGGATTAAGTGCTCCAATCAAAAGATAAGGTGGCCAAATATGTAAGAAAACAAAACCCTTACATACGCTGCATACAAGACACTCACTTCAGATCGAAAGACACACACAGACTGAAAGTAAAGGGATGGAAAAAGATACAAAGGCTGTAACAAGAAACAAAGAAGGATGCAGTAATCCCACTTCTGGGTATTTATCTGAAGAAACCCAAAACAATACTTCGAAGGGACACAGGCATCCAAACGTTCATTGCAGCATTATTTACAATGGTCAAGATGTGGAAGCACTCTGGCTGTTCACCAATGGATGAATAGATAAAGAAGAGGTGGTATATGTATACAATAGAATATTACTCAGACATAAAAAAGAATAAAATCTTGCCATCTGCAACAACGTGGATGGACCTAGAAGGTATTGCGCTGAGTGCACTAAGTCAGACAGATAATGACAAAATGAACAAACAAATAAAACAGAAACAAACTCATAGAAACAGAGAACATTTTGATGGTTGCCAAATGGGAGGGGGGATTAGGGAAGAGGGTGTAAAAGGTAAAGGGATTAAGAAGTACAAATTGGTAGTTTCAAAATAATCTTGAGAAAGTAGAGCATAAGGAATATGGCCAATAATATTGTAATAATTATGTATGGTGTCAGATGGGCAAATAAGTATTAGATTTATTGGGATGATCACGTTGTAAGTTATAAAAATGCCTAATCACCATGTTGTACACCTGAAACTAATATAATATTGTATGCCAACTGTATTTGAAAAATAAAAAATTTAGAAAAATAATTAAAAGAAAATAAAAGAGGAAGAGTGGAAGCTGCTCTGGAACAGCCCATCAGCATTTCCTACTTCTAGGACACCCCAAAGCTCAGAGTGAAGACACAGTGCATTGCTCTACCACTGTTTGTGGGAGAAAAGAACAGTGATGTGTACCTACCAGTCTTAACCTTTGGCTGCCCTGTGTCCTGTCGTCCCTGTCCCATGGGTTGCTGGGAAAGGCAAATACACCAGACCTGGGCAGATGAGCGTTTAGTGCCCAGGACCCATAGGACAGAGCAAACCTGTGTATTTGGTGAGTCAGGGAGAATAAGGAGTCTTCACCATGGTGAGTGAGGCATGGGAGCTAGAAAAGTAGAGGCAGGAAGGAACACATGGAGCGAGGCGGGAATCATTTTCCCGCTCCCTGGTGATCTTTCCATATACAGTAGGGCCACAATCAGTGACTGGGGGGAAATAAAAACGGGTTTTAGCTCCCAGATATGGGGCTAGTAAGAGGCAAGGTCAGAGTCCAGGTCAAGGAAATTGAGGGCTTGCCGAGAAAACTAAGACAATGTTCCTCAGAGTCCCAGTAGAAACCAGCACATTCAAATCAGATGATTTACTCTAGAGATTTCAAGAGAATTTCTGAGGTACGTGAATGCTAAAGAAGAGGGGAAGGGTGAGAGGGAGAGAAGAAGAAAAAAGAGGAAGAATAGCAAGCGACCAGAATTAAGTGGAATCTGCAGGTACTGAAACTTTTACCTGCTCTCGTCAAAGATGATATTTCGGGTGATAAAGTGAATAAAACATGTGCTAAAGATCCTGAGACTGGGAACTACAAAGCGAATGCCCATGACGACAAAACTTACCAGCTGTGACATAGATGCTAATTTAGGAGAGTTGGGGGGAAGGCAGCTACGGCTCGCCTGTAAAAGTTCATGCTGTTATGATCACAAAACTTGGCCAGTCCATGCCTCCTGGTCAAGCCATGGCTCTAGCAAACATTGTCACACAGGAACCAAGAATGAGCAAAAAAGAATCCTTTTAGAATATAGCCTCAATAGTGGCCACGGGCCGCTGGTATCAAAACGCAATGATCACCAATGACAAAGAAATGAATTAAAAGATCTAAGTCACGCACTTCACATAGATGATGATAATTAAAATTTTCATTATCATTTTGGGTGAAGTGAAAAGTGAATGGAAGAGATCTATGAATGACAAGCTAAAGATTAAAAAAGAACAATGGGCGTTGAGTGACTCAAGAATGCCGAAGCCCTGGCTTCCTAAGGTCGGGAAAAAGTGAGTGGCCTGTGGCTCTGTTCTGTGTGTGAATGGAGCAGGAACCTAGTAGTCATGAGTGAGCCATCATCTTTTGGAGAATGACCTCTAGATTTAAAGAAGAAGAACCTTATTAGATATAGAACCAGTTCCTTACTTCCAGATGAGAATTTCTATCACCGTATCAAGAGAATGGCTAGTCTTCATGCGAGGTGGTAACGTCTATCTCTTTCCACACCTAAGACTGCCCTTCTCTTATAAATTCATCTGCAGATTTGAAGTGTCCACAGGTTCTCAGCCCTCCAGGGCATAACACCAGTCAGTCCAGGCTGAGCTGCTATAGGCTGTACACAAGAATCCAGTCCTCGCAACATCTCAGAGAGATTCGATAGTTACTCAGACTACTCAGAACTTGGCCTTGAACCAGGCACAAAGACTAAGTCCTGGGAAGAGACCTAGAGACACATCATGATCTCTCCTCCCCCGATTCAGTCTCTTCCACCCCAGATCCAAGCAAGGGGAGAGGACAAATCCAAACCAAAGTCCAAATTTAAAACATTCCATTGTATGAATCCAGGTTAAGAAGGATAAGAAGATACTTAGGATGCAGCCACTCTCTCACTGGCATCATCAGAGCTGGGTCTTATAGTCTTTTCTCTCCTGAGCCTAGAAAAGAACAGGCTTAGATAATGGAGGAAGGGACAATACTGAACCCAGATCTGTCCTTTCTCTGTTAGGCCAGGAAAAGAAAAGCCGAGTCCCTTTGTTTCTACATTATCCTGTCAGGAATTCTGAGCTAAAGACCACAATTTCTGCTGAAGGCTGTGCCCAGAGGCTCCTCTCCAACTGAAGAAGGGAGGCATCATTTGTCCATATCATCGCGGCCATCTTAGATTTTTAAAAGAGTCTGATTTCACTTGTAGGTATACCAGAGGCCTAAGTAGTAATCAGGAGGAGGTTCCCTTGAATACTCTCCCAGAGTTATAGAAAACAAGAAATTGTGGCCTTTGATTCATGCATGAACCACACTATAATTACTACCATGCATAATTTCACTTCAGCCCTGGCACTGCTTACCCTGAGAACAGAGGAGAGAGGCGCCTACTCTGTCCCCCTCCCTCATTTGGCCCTGGGGCCCAGGGTTGGTGCTAAGTGGGGGTTCCCATGAGGGCTCTTTATAAAGATGACCAAAATTTAGTAACATAGTTTGTGAACCTGGAAATTAGGCAGGGTGTTAACATTCTCCACATGACAGAGTCTAGCGCTTGCTTTTCTTTTCCTTTTGAAAATAAATATACATATATATAAATAGTATGCATATTATATATGTATGTATATATTCTTCCATTAAATTATATATATATGTGTATATATAAATATGTATATCTATATATCATTTTGTACATATAAATATGTGTTTCTAATAAGAGAAGATAGTATTTAAAAACCAACAGATCCATGTCACCCCAATAAATTTAATTTTTAAAAAATCGACAAAGACCTAAACATCTTCAATGTCAGTTCAGACAGGATGACTTCTTCAGCTACTGCCACCTGGTGGCAACATGCTTGAAATTCAAAGACAGGCATCAACGTGCTCAGGCACTCCTAGCCCAGGAAAGACTTGACAATTGGACAGCAAGTTCTAAAACACATAGAAAACCCAGATTTTGATTTGCAAGTACACCTCTACAGAACTTGTGTTGTAGTACTAGGCATAAAGAGAGAGATGGGCAAGAAATGGTATAACTTATTTTAAAATGAACACCAGCCCTTGAATATAGACCAAAAGAGAAGACATAAGTATACATCCCTGTTTTAAATTTTTTTACAATAAAAGAAACAAGAGAGAGAAAGGGCACTGGAATATTTTAAGGGTAGTGAAAGTATGCTTATGTTTGTACACCAAAGAAAAGAGTTAGCAGAGAATATTGAAGATACAAGAAAAAAATGTAAATTTGAGAATTTGAAATATCTGAAGGGATAGGAGGGGCCGAGACCAAGAGGATATGAAAAGACACTTGACCAAATTCAATACCCATTCATTATTTTAATATATTAAATGAAATAAAAATTAATAGATAATTATTAGTGTGATGTGAAAACATTTGTTAATAAAAACATGTGTTGCTATTATTGGCTGAATTGTGCCCACACTCCCAAATTTCACACATCAAAGCCATAGCCCCCAGTACCTTAGATGTGACTATTTAAAGATAGGGCTTTTAAAGAGGTGATTAAGTTACAGCGAGGCTGTTAGGAGATCTAACAAACAAGAAGACATTACGTGTTCTTGGATTGGAAGACTCAACCAAAATATATTAATTCTATGTTTGTTTACAAATATAACATAACAAAAATAGCATCAGTTTTTCTTCTGGAGGAATACAAATTGATTACAAAGTTTAAATGAAAGAATAAAGAAACAAGAATATCATGGAAGCCTGGGGAAAAAAGCACACACAATGTGTAGAAGCTAACCAACCCTAACAGATTTGAAAACATTATAAAGTTCCCATAATTAAAATGAAGTAGTGTTAGCACGTGAATAAAATGGTAGACCAGTGGAAAAGAATATAAAACTCACATATAGACCTACGAACAAGTAAAAATTTAATATTTGATAAAAGTAGCATCTTAAATCAGTAGGGAAAAAAGTTTTCATTTTTAAAATTGGTATACAACTGAATAGCCATATGAAAAATAATAAAATTAGATCCATTTCTCACACCTTGAATAGTATAAATTTCAAATATATCTAAATGTATGTATTTATATCTCAGACAAAAAGCTAAAGTCTTTAATACAAAGAGCCTCTTTAAAATGAGAATAAAAAGACCTACAACTCAAGAGAAAAATGAGCAAAAGATATGAATAGAAATTTCAGAGAAAATATAAATAATAATGGTTTTTAAGCATATGAAAAGATGCTCAACCTTTTTCATATGAGAAAAGCACATTAAAACTACAGAAAAGATATTTCAAGAAAAAGCGATATTGAGATTTCCTTTTCCAACCCTCAGAGAATTAACAGGGTTCAGACTTCACCTCTGCTTTAAACAACTAGAAAAATAAAACAACTGTTTTCAGAGGTTGTCAGAAGGGACCAAAAGCCTCTAATTCCAGGCGAGAAAGGAAAACAAACATGATCACTCTGACTTTCTTCCTAGAAGCATTTTAAACAGGGAAGCAGGGGAAAGGGAAGCGACAGAGCTTGGGGTTCTTCCTAAACTGAGGAGAGGGATGCTGGAGTTCAGGGAGCCCCAATCAGACAGAACCTATGAAGCAGAGGGAGGTATTTAAAGACCTTCACAAATCCACATAGAGGTCTACTTGAGAGTTTGAATGGATACCAAATCTGAATACAGTTAAATTCTATGAAGCCAGGTTTTTTGTTTGTTTGTTTGTTTGTTTTTTTAAGGCTACTTTGACAAAACCAATTACCAGGGAGGAAGGAGCAAAACAATTCGAGTCACACAGCCTGGCATCATTCAAATTCTCACAAGCCGGAGTGAAGAAATTTCAATAAATACATGTGGCACACCCTGGGCTATTCTAGATATACCCTATAAAAGCTTTTAAAAAACTTCAAAAGGATCAAACTAATCCTCAAAATGCTTAAAAGCCCACCAGAAGAAAGCCCAACATACTTCAAAGGAATACAATAAAATCCAGCACTAAACAACAAAGAATCTATAATATCCACATCCAGTAAAAAATTAACTGATATGAAAAAGCATGAAAATGTGACTTATAACCAGAAAGAAAAGAAATCAAGAGAAATAGTCCAGAAATGACAGAAATAATAAAATTGGAAGATAAGGACTTTATGATTAGCTATTATAAATATACTCAATATGCTCAATAATTTTTTTAAAAAAGGAAGATAATGTTACAAGAAATGGAAGATATAAAAAATCCAAATGGAACATCTAACTATTAAAAATATATAATACCTGAAGAGAAAAAAAATCACTTGATGGTATTAATATCAATTAGACATTAAAGAAGAAAATATCAATGCACTCAAAGACATAACCACAGAAACTATCTAAACTGAAATACAAAGAGGAAAAAAACTGACACAAAAATGAGTAGAGCCACAGTGCCCTATGGAACAATACCAAGCAGGTGCGATTTGAGTCCCAGAGTGAAAAAGAGGGAAAGAGAAAAACATTTAAAGAAATAATGGCTAAAACTTTTTCAAATTAGATGAAAACTATATACCCAGAGATCCAAAAGGTTCAATGACTCTACAAGCAGAATAAACACAAATAGAACCACACAAAGCTATATCATAATCAAATTGCTGAATATCAATCATAAAGAGAACACTTTAAAAGAGAACACTTTAAAAAAAACTGATGCAGCAAGAGGAAAAAAGCATATTACACACAGAGGAACAAAGATAGGAATGATTACAGACATCTCATCAGTAATAAGATAAAACAAGTAATAAGATAATGGAATAACATCCTTAAAGTGCAGAAAGAAAAAAGTGTCAATCTAGAATTCCCTATTCAGTGGAAATGTTTTTCAGAATCGAAGGTAAAATAAAGGCTTCTTCATACAAACAAAAGCTTAGAGAATCTGTTGCCATATCACTGCACTCTAAGAAATGTTAAGAGAAATTCTTTAGGCATAAAAAAAGATAATATATGGAGATTTGGGGAGCCCCTGAAATTGTAAAAAATAACCTTGGAGATATGATATAAATGTAAACTCGGAGGGCACCTAAAATTGTAAATGTGTGGATAAATATAAAGATTATTTTTCTCAATTTTTAATATCCTTAAAAATAAAGCTGAATAATATTTACAGTTATAACTATATAAACATTAAATCATTATTTAATCAAAATTATAATTGACTATATTAGGATGCTATCAAAAGGAGTATTGTAGTGTAGATATATATGGAAATATGTAGAGTGGAATATTTAAGAGAGTCACATCTTCCATAGAAGGAAGTAGATAAAAAGCAGAAAGCCAGTTACTTAGTTAATAAAAACAAAAGAGGCGATACCATAAAAAGAAAAAAAAATGAAAAATATTGAAAATAGTTGTTTCTGATGAGGGGGATTTGGAAATGGAGACAAGAGGCAAAAATGATTATTTTTTGTTGCAAGTCTTGTAAAATTATTGCTATTTGTACATGCATAATTTTGATACTTATAAAAAAGTGTAAAAAATTTAAAAACAAAATATAAAAAATAAAAACTATATGAAACTAATAAAGTCAATGACCAAAATTATGTGGAAGATGGAAGTCAGTGGATATCAAAGAAGCTAAATAATGCTAAGTTTACTGAACTGTTTGAGAAGATGAGGAAAACACTCAAAAAATTTAGACCTTGTTAGAAAAGTATTATGTATATATGTATTAAAATGTAACCATAATCAATAAATTTGTAGCAATACCAAAAAATCATAATAATAAAGCAAGGAAAGATGGTAGAAAGGGAGGGGTATGGACTGTAATTTTAATTAGAGTGGTGAGATTAGCCCTCATTGTGATGGTGATATTTGTACAGACACTTAAAAGAAAAGCTAGAGTTGTGCTTAGTGATATGAACTACTCTAATGTCCTATTGGGCAAACATGAAACATCCCTCCCGGGCAATACATTTTATCATGCACTTTAGTAACCATACCTTAACCTGAAGTGCTGGACCTAAGGGAGAAAATTTCAGATATAGTGAGAGTTTAAAAGAGCTAAAGGCCTCTCTGAGCATTTTAAGGAATCAGAAGTCATATAATAAAGGTACCTATGTTCATCAATTCTGTCTTCCAAACACCTAGCTCTGGCTGCCCTAAATTCCATTCATTTTGTAATTGGCTTCAGAAAAGGATCTGATGAACTTATTCCTTCAAAGATGAATCAGGCTGGTATGTGATCACCTGTACTCCATATTCCTTGTTAGGGATACTTCTATTTTAATAAGGCAGACTTTTTAGCCAAAGCAATCTCAACTTGAAGAAATTCAGCCTTAGTGAGCAAGTGGGTTAGATATATTTTCGGTCAGAGTTAAAGGCTAGAGCCCCCTTAGAGAAGTTATAAAATCATAACATAAAGGCTGAAACCCATTTTCTTCAAGGCCTATTAATGAATATATGTACACACATCAATAATTGCTGGTCTTTCTCTGTAGCCTGTATTCAACCATGACTCAGCGGTGATGGTGCCTTGCTTATAGATTTTCACTTAGAATTTTAGTACATCCTTCAGTATCATTAATAAATCCCAATCCCTGTCCTCAATCCCACTGCTCAAAATTTAGAGCAAATAGAGGAAAACAATTCATTAAAACCAACTTCAAATAAGCCCCATAAGGCAGACTCTCCTTGGGACTCAGATGCAAATAAGACCTCAGGGGTTCATTAAAAGTTGACTTTTCTCTAAGAAACATCTTGTCTGCATGATGCAACACCAGAGAAAGTTGCTCTGAGTTGCTGTCACTTCAAAGACTATTGCCATGGAGGTTGCATTTCAAATACATTTCAAAGGTATTAAAGCACTCCTCTTTTTAAAAAAAGTTATTTTTACTTTTTATTGAAGTAAAATTCACATGACACTGAAGTCACCATTTTAAGCATTTTAAAGTATAGATGCTATGACTTTTAGTATCTTCACAATGCTGTACAACCGCTCACATTATGTTAATTCAGAACATTCCAGCATCTCAAAAAGAAACCCCATGCCCACAGGCAGTCATTTCTATTCCTTCATACCCCTAGTCTCTGCACCCACTAATTTGCTTTCTGTCTCTATTGATTTATCTATTCTGTCATTTCCTATAAATGGAATCATACAATAATATATGGCATCTTGTGCCTGGCTTCTTTCACACAATATAATGTTTTCAAGGTTAGTCCATGTTGTGTCATGTATCACTACATCATTCCTTTTTATGGCTAAATAACAGTCCATTGTACGAATATATTCCGTTTTATTTCTCTGTGCATCAGTTGATGGACATTTGGGTTGTGCCCATTTTGGAACTACTTACAATAATGATGCCTAAAGGTCAGCCAGAGGTGAGAGCTTAGGGTCCTCTCAGCATGTGCCCAGGGCATGTGTGTGGCCCTTTAGGTTCCCAGAAATACATGTGAACTTATTTCCCTAAGCATCTCATTCCCTAGTCTTTCCACCTAAGCTTTTTGGTTGCTTGCCCCAACCGCTACCCCTTGTCCCAGGTGGCAGTGACTAAACACATTTGCCTTTAAACATTTTCAACAAATGGCCTTCTTCCCCTGTAGCCATCTTGTCCCTGAGAGAGTTCCAGGTTAGGCGAAATAGAGGCAAGCCCTTTGAGTGGGTCTTTCAGAGAGCCACCAGACAGGTCGAAACAACCAACCATCATTCTTGGAGGATAAGGTCTGTTGTGCTCCCTTCAGTACTGGCACTTATACTAGGAATGCAGGCTGTTGTCTCCAAGACCAATACTTAGCTGGGAGCAGGAGATGCATCCAGGATAAGTTAAAATGCCACAAAACTCTCTTACTGAGATTCAGCTTTTTTCCTTCATTGTGTTTTCCTGGTTGCTGCCAGCTTTTAATTAGTATCCAGAGTTCCAAGAAAGTTGATTTTGAAAGGTCTTGCCAGTTTGTTCATTGCTTTTCCGGATAGAAGGACTTTGGGAGGTCCCTACTCTGCCATTTTGGCTGATGTCATTTTCAAATCAACCCTTCACTCAGAAATATCCCAGTTGAATGGCAAATTATATGGTCCCATTAAGTATTCGGAGAATAAACTTTGGAATCAGTCTGATCTCAGTACAAATCCTGGCTCTGCCACTTCCTAGCTGGATGACTGACAGTGGTAAAAATTTTTAACCTCTCTCTGAACTTCAAATCCCTTATTTTAAAATAGGGATAATAAATACAACTCAAAGACTTGTAGTTATGAATAAATGGTGCCATTTTTGGTGCCATTATTTAAGGCATAAAGCTTATGATGCAACGTAGACTTTCCTGTCTTTACTATTGCAATCGAAGTCTAAAGAAAGTGGTTAGAACAGGTATTATTGGTGGGGATGGTGGGGGGAATCATGTGAAACCACGTATTTAAAAATGCAATACAAAAAAGCAAGTTATAAACAGTATATATACATAATATGGTCTGATTTCAGGGTCAGTGAAAAAGGGCATAGGGATTAAGGAGTACAAATGGATAGTTACAAAATAGACATAGACATATAAAGTACAGCATAAGGAAAATATTCAACAATGTTGTAATAAATATGTAAGGGGAAAGAGAGGTGTAGATTTAGTGGGGTGATCACTTTGTGAGTTATATAGATCTCTAATCACTATGGTGTACAACTGAAACTAATATTGTATGGCAATAATTGAAAAAAATTCATTGACTTGTACAATGTAAATACGAGCAACTAAATGTCCATTATATTTCAATAAAGTTGTAAAAAAATAAAATAAAAAATCCCACACAGATGAGCCCTTAAAAAAAAAAGGAAGAACCACTGAGCTGGAGGCAAGGTAAAAAAAATACAGGCTCTTCAGGTTCAAGTTCCAAGTCACCTCTCTTAGTTCCGTGACCTTGGGCAAATTTCTAAATCTATCTGCACTTGAGTTTCTTCACCAATTAAAAAAAAATTATAATTCTTGCTAATAAATACCATCTGCCCCCAAGATTTTTATGAGGATTAAATGATTTAAATTCGTGAAAGGAATGCATAAACTCTACTAAATTATGCAAATAGCATTAATTATATAAGTTAAGCAACTAAAGTAGCTTGAATTTAAATTATTTTTATTTTAGGAAGTACACAGATGTCTGTCAGTTTGGATTCCCAACAATGAAGATCCATGCTTTCACAAAGCATGTCTGCAATTTGAGTACTTTGCCACTGTGGAGATAATAATGCCTTGGTTAAATACCATGATGTGGATATGTAAATAATAATAATAAACAACACAAGATTTAAAATTTATTGAATACTTACTATTTATTGGTTATTGTAACAATTTAAACCTCACGATCCTATGAAATAACTGCTGTAATAATTCCCAATTTGGAGCTAAGGAAGCTTACTCCTCAGATGGTCAAATAACTTGTTCAGGCTCGCACAGTAAAGATCAGAAGCAAGGTTTCTCAGTAATATATATGCAGTGCTATTTGTTGATTCATCTAATTTAGATATTATTCCTTGATTCAGAGCCTGGAATAGTATCTAACTCATAACTCATAGTTATTGTGAGTTATTTGCTAAGGGAAATAATTACTGCCAATTAGATTTGACTGGGATTTAGTTCTTTTACATTCCCGAACCCCCATTTCTTCTCTCCTATCTTCCCAATATAGGTACATCACAATATTCATTTCTCAGTGCTTAATGTTTACTGTATTATAATTGTTTCTTCACTTGCTCTATTTTATTTTTTCCAGGATGAATACTGTCCTCATAACTTTCTATGTGCCTCTTAATATTTCCACAAAATCCATTTTCCAGAGAAGACTATAATACGAGAAAAGGAAGGACAGACTTCTTGAGACTCCAATACAAAGGGTACACAAAGTAGTGGGACCTGGTTCTCCACTCAAATCATTTTCTCTTTTGATCTGTGAGAATGTTATATTTCTAGTTCCACCTACTTCTAACCCTGACCAACCTAAATTTTCCCAAGCCCCTCTACGCACAGAAGGAGCAATAGAGCTCATCTTTTTGTTTTCTTAGTTTTCTTATTTTACTCAGGATAAACTACAGTCCAAGCCTAATTTACCCAATTTTTTAAGCTACAGAATTATTCTGATGCCCCAATTTTTCAAGCAAAACCTTCAGTTGATATAATCTAATTGTTCTTTAGTAGAACACTACTTCCCGTCTAGAGTCACAGATAGTGGCTTTTCAGCAGTCAGGGCATAAGCCCAACTACCAATCTATTGGATTCAATTTCATGTGTAAAGTGAACATAGTTATTGGCTTAAATACACAAAGTGCTAGATCCTATTTCTTTTCCCCTTTTAGTTTCAGTACATATACCCACAAACATATATACATATAATTTTTCATAAGTACATAACTGTAATAACATGCATTATTTTTTTGTGGGTGTTTACAATTCCTTGTTCTTTATTCTTTCCCTTTGTCTTTGACTACATTGTGCCTGTACCATACCCAGGCCACATGCAGGCACCTAAAACAGTTTCTTCATGGTCTTCCAACTTTAATATCTGTGTGCATTAAAGTTTAATTAGTTAAGTTACATTGGTACACATGGCCTGCTGGGGTGCACATTGTCATCCTTTTGGAAAGGTTTCTCAAGAACCACCACATGATGCTCTCACCCCAACTACTACTCTTTGATTTAGCTGGTAACTAACCACCCCAAAGTGGGAAGACATCTGCTTTGTTGGATCATAGAGCTTCAAGTCCAGGGAAAACCTAGAGTCAGATTCCAGATGCCTGATGACGACTCACATTTCTATAACAACTGAGCATTTCAAAAAATATTTCCATATGCATTATCCCATCCTGGGCTTACAAATACACCTTAAGAGTTGATATTTTTCATTTCTCATTTTCTAGAAGAACATGATTTGTCATTCAGTGAGTAGTATAACCACACCTTAGATTTGGGATAACGTCAGCTTCACATTATTATGTTCTGGTGAATATTTTGGAATTGCCTATATGAAAGAGATAAGTTTCTGAAGCAAAATACATGTCCAAACCCAAGAAGTAAAGCACAAAAACTTTATCTCTAAATATATGAAAGAGTTGCAGGTAGTAGAAACTACAGGCATTGCCCATTTCCTCTAACCATGCTGATCTATGAAAAATTGCCTGGCTGGTCTGACTCCCGAAAGACATTAGCAGTAGTGAGATGAGTAAAACGGGAAACAGTTCAGTTGGGAGAGATATTCATGCCTGGCCTGACTGCAAGCCTCCCATCTAGAAGAGAATGGCTGCAGAAATCACTCTATGGTGACAGATTCTCAGGGAATCAACAGGCTCCAGCTTTCCTTCTTCTAGAAAGCAGGTGGGATGCCTGGTCTTGATTGCTCTAAGTTTTCTTAACTCTCGGCTTCACACTCCTATGTACTACTTTATCAGAAATTCATCATTTGTGTATTTCTGCAACTGCTCTATTATAATCCCTAAAATACTGATGAACTTTGTGTCAGAGAAGAACATTATTTCTTTTGAGATGGCATGTCACAGCTCTACCTCTTGCTTGTATTTGTCATGGCTGAGGGTGACATGCTGACCAATGACTACTATGTCATCATATCTCGTCAAGTCAGTTCTCTGTTGGTTGTAGTATTTGTAATGGGGCTGACTGATTCAACAACAATGTGCCCTATATTAAAACTGTCCTTTTTGAGTTATTTATCAGTCATTACTTTTCTCATCCATTAGCACATATGATATTGATATGACAATTTTCTTTTTGACTTGACTCCACATTGGAGTTACTAGATTAACAGTCCTTGTTTCTTATGGCTTTTCTCTCCAGCATCCTCTGCATAAGCTCCACAGAGATCAGGTCCAAAGCATTCAGCAGAAGCTCTGGGATTTTTCTCTGGGTCTGATGCATTCATGCTCCTCCCTGTTCTCTCTCAGATTGCTTGCTCTAGGAGAAGCCAGCTGCCATGTAGTGAGAACACTCAATCAGCTCTATGGAGAGGGTTATGTGGTGAGAAAGTAAGTCTGCCTGCCACACTGAAGACTTTTTCCAACTGTCATGTGAGTGATCCATCTGGGACATAAATCCTCCAGCCTTAATCAAGCCTTCAGACGACTGCAGCCCAAGCCACAGTCTTGACTTTAACCTTATAAGAGACTCGGAGCCAGAGCAACCTAGCTAGGCTGCTACCAAGCTCTTAACCTGCAAAAGCTGGAAGAGAATAATGGTTATTGCTTTAAGCTGTTAAGCTTAATTTGTTACACAGAAATAAATGATGAATGCACATACAAAGAGAGACTCAACTCATTAATTAGCAAGAGAAATACAAGTTAAAATAATAAGATATCACTTTACCCCAATAGCTCTCAAACATTTTAGCCTCAGGACCCCTTTGCATTCATTAAAAAAAATCAAAGACCCCAAAGAGCTTTTATATATGTGAGTTACATCAATTTATATTTACCATGTTAGAAATTAAAACTAAAAATCTTCAAATATTTATTCATGTATTTTAAAATAAAAATAATAAACTGATTACATGTTAACATAAATATTTTTATAAAAAACAAATATATTTTCCAACATAAAACATGTGTGTGTGTGTGCATGTGAGAGAGAGAGAGAGAGAGAGAACAAGACAAGGATACCCACTATCACTACTTGCCCTGAAGGTCTTAAACAGTGCGATAAGGTAAGAAAAAGAAATAAAAGGTATAAAGATTAGAAAATAAATTGTTATTTTTCATAGATGACATGGTTGGGTAGATAGAAATCCATAACAATTTACAACCTATTAGAATCAATATATGAATTTAACAACTTTGCTGGATAAGAGATCAATATAAAAAGTCATTTATATTTCCAAATATTAGCAACAATTAGTTAGTCAAACAGTTAACAATAGTAACAAGAAACATCAAATTCCTAGAAATAAATCATAACAAAAAATGTATGATACTCACACTGAAAACTAAAAATCACTAAAAACAGAAATTAAAGACCTAAAGAAATGAATATATTGTGTTCATGAATTTGAAAACTCAATACAGTAAGGATATCAATTTTCCCCAAATTATGCTATAGATTTACAGTTCCAAAATTTTTAGGGTAAAAATTCCCCTAAATTTGTTAAGCTAATTATAAAATTGATATAGAAATGCAAAATGTCAAGAATAGTCTGAATAATTTAAAAGAACAATAAAACTGGGACATTTATACCACATGTGAAAAGAGGTTAATAGTAGTTAAGATCATCTAGTATTGGTACAAAAATAGACAAATTGTCACTTGATTTATAAAAACAGCAAACTGCATCACAACGAGAAATATGGTCTCTTTAATAAATTGTCCTGAGTTGACTGGATATCACATGGAAAATAATGTAGCTTGACCCCTAACTTGTGTATGTGTTACATCTGTAGAGTTGGCTCCTGGTGACCCCATGAATGAGCGATGTCCACAATGTCCTGTCTTCAATATCCCTGCTCAGCTCCTGTAGACTTAGGCCTATAGCCTCTTTTATGGAGTCAATCAATCTCATATTTGGTCTTCCTCTTTTCCTGCTGCCTTCTTTTTTTTTTCCAGCATAACTGTCTTTTCCGAAGAACCCTGCCTTTTCATGATGTGCCTGAGGTAGGGCAGCTTCAGTTTTGTTATTTTTGTCTCCAGCAATGTTTCACAGTTAATTTGCTCTAGGAACCACTTATTTGTCTTTCTGGTGGTCCAGGGTATCTCTGCCAACACCATACTTTAAATGAATCAATTTTTTTCCCTATCGACCTTTTTCGCTGTCCAGCTTTCACATCTGTACATAGTAATTGGGAACATGAGAGCGTGGATGATTTTAGCCTTGATCGCTAATCCTCTAATCCCTATATAATCCCTATTTCTAGTCTCTAATTCCTATCTCATCCTATATGTTGAAAAAACCAATTCCAGATTGACTGCAGATCTACATGACACAGGTAAAACAAAAATATTTTAGAAAATGGCTAGGAAAAACTTTTAAGACATTGGAATAACCAAAAGTTTCTTAAATAGGATATAAAGCACTACCCATAAAAGAAAAAAAAAATTGATACATTGACAGAATTGTGAATTTCTGGTCATTAAAAGACACCATTAAGGGAATGAAAAGTCAAACAATAGAGTGGGAGAAAATATAAATAAAACGTATATTTGGTAATGATTTAATATGCAGACTATAAAAAGAACTTCCGTAAATCAATAATCAAAAGACAACCCAACAGAAGAGCAGGAAAATTACTTCAACATACACTTCACAAAAGAAGATATCCAAATGGTCAAGGTAGCCAACTGCCTTTATCATCAGAGAAATTCAAGTTAAAACTTCAATCCAATGCTATTACACACTTTCCAAAATGGTTAATTTTTTTTTTAATTGAAAACACATAATGGTAAGGATGTGAAGCAAACAGGACTCTCACAAACTGTTGGTGAAAATGTAAATTAATATAATCATTTGGAAAACTAATAAAGATGAACATATGCAAAGAATTATGGCCCAGCAACCCAATATACCAATTCTCACTGGTATATAACCAACAGAAATGCATACATATATTCATCATAAGACACACATTAGAATATTCACAGTAGCGTTATTTTGTAATAGCCAGAAACTAGAAGCCCAGTTGTCCATCGGTTGGTGAATAGATAAACAAATTGTTATATTTCTGTACAATAAAAGAAATGGAAATCTGATATACACAACAACATGGACAAATCTCACAAATATGTTGAGTAGACATGAATAGGAAGAATTACAACATTAAAATGTCCATACTACCAAAAGCAATCTACATAGTCAATGCAATCTCTATCAAAATACCAATGCCATTTTTCACAGAACTAGAACAAATCATCCTAAAATTTATATGGAACAAGAGGAAAAAAACCCCACCTAAATAGCCAAAGTAATCTCAAAAAAGAAAAACAAAGTTGGAGGTATCACGCTACCTGACATCAAACTGTACTACGAGTCTATAGCAATCAAAACAGCATGGCACTGGCATAAAACAGACACATAGATCGATGCAACAAAATAGCTCAGAAATAAGCCCACACCTATGTGGTCAATTAATTCATGACAAATGAGACAAGAATGGGGTAAAGATGGTCTCTTCAATAACTGGTGTTGAGAAAACTGGGCAGATACATGCAAAAAAATGAAACTGGACCACTTTTGTACACCAAGAATAAACTCAAAATGGATTAAAGACTTAAATGTAAGACCTGAAACCATAAAACCCTTAGAAGAAAACAGACAGTAAACTCTTTAACATCACTCTTTGTAATTTTTTTTTTTTTTTGGAGAGTATTAGTAAATATGTCTCCTTGGGCAAGGGAAACAAAAAAATAAACAATAGAACTACATCAAAACAAAAAAGGTTTCGCATAACAAAGAAAATCATCAACAAAATGAAAAGACAACCTACCAACTGGGAGAAGATAATCGCCAATAATAAAAATGACAATGAGCTAATATTCAAAATATATAAAGAACTCATACAACTTAACACCAAAAGAAAAAAAAACAAACGATCCAAATAAAAAATGGGCAGAGGACCTGAATAGACATTTCTCCAAAGAGGACATTCAGATGTCCAATAGACATATGAAAAGATGATCAATGTCACTAATCATCAGAGAAATACAAATTAAACCACAATGGGATATCGCCTCACAGCTGTCAAAATGGCTATCATCAATAAATCAACAAACAGCAAATGTAGGCGAGGATGTGAAGAAAAGGGAACCATCAGGCACTGTTGGTAGGATTGCAAACTGGTGCAGTCGCTAAGGAAAACAGTATGGAGATTACTCAAAAAATTAAAAATAGAACTACCATAAGACCCAGCAATCCCACTTCTGGGTATTTATCTGAAGACACTAATTCAAAAAGATATATGCATCCCTATGTTCATAGCAGCATTATTTACAATAGCCAAGATATGGAAGCAACCTAAATGTCCATCAATAGACAATTAGATAAAGATGTAGTACATATATACAAGGAAATATTACTCAGTCACAAAAAAAGAATGAAATCTTACCATTTGTGACAACACAGATGGTCCTAAAGGGTATTATGCTAAGTAAAATAAGTCAGAGAAAGACAAATACCATATGATTTCACCTACATGTGGAACCTAAAAAACAAAATAAGCAAAACAGAAACAAACTCATAGATGCAGAGAACAAACTGATAGTTGCCAGATGCTAGGGGGCTGGATGAAAAAGATGAAGGGATTAAGAAGTACAAATTAATTGTTATAAAGTAGTCACGGGGATGTAAAGTATAGCATAGGGAGTATAGACGATAATATTGAAATAATTATGTATGGTGTCAGGCGGGTACTAGACTTATCTAGAGGATCATCTTGTGAGTTATACAGATGTCTAATCACTATGCTGTCCACCTGAAACTAATATAAAATCAAATGTCAACTGTAACTGAAAAATAAAAAAATAAATAATAAAAGTTCCACATGAATTAGCAGGAATTGAAAAAAATGTTTGTTGAGCAGAGAATATAGACACAAAAAATACATACATGTGATTTAATTTACATTAACTCCAAAAACAAGCAATAAAATGCACGATTCTCATAAATATGATGTAGAGCAAAAGAAGTCCAACACAAAAGGGTGTATACATATGGTTCCACTTCCATAAAGTATAATGAGGCAAAACTAATCTATACTCTTAGAAGTTTAGGTAATGATTACCCTGTGAGAAATAATAGTTATTACAAAGTAGCACAGAGGTAGCTTACAGGGAATTAGTAACATTCTGTGTCCTGATCAGAAAAAAGTTGATTGAACTGTACACTTATGGTATGTGCATATGACTGTATGTATATTATACTTCAATAAAAATGTAAACTAATTTTAAAAAACAAAATATATTCATGCAAACCAATAATATACATTTGGCAAAAACACACATAATGAAGAGATACATAAGTGAGAGTGTGGAAGGGATAAAGGGGAATGAAATGAAGGATCCCTTCTCCTGCTCCCATGCCTGCTCCCACTCCAGTTAGCACACTCAGGGCAGTTCTGCATCAGAGTTGGCCTCTAGCCTGGAAATGGAGAGAGAGGCAGGCCCAGTCTAAATATTTGTGGGCCCAGGAAAAACAGCTCAAATAGAGGTCCACATACCATATATCTAAAAAATGAAACGTTATAAGTAAAGCTAGCAAAGTGTTAAATATGTTCTATCCACCTACCTTGACTTATTTAGACACACATATCCCTTCATAATGATCAGGAATGCCAGGTATGAATTTAGAATCCTGACTCCCCAGGCCCCTTCTTCTCAATCCAGCTAAGTCCCATGTTGCAAGAAGCCCCACAATTGCATGTACAGGCACCCCAGGACTTCTAAATTCCATCCAAACCTCCATAATGAGCCACTCCTTAGTCCTAGGAGTGTGTACCAGCAGCAAGATCTGCCCATGGGAGGATGCGCCTGAGGAAGAGGTCTGTTCAAGCCTTGGAAGTAGGTTGGGGCCAACTGGGCAGGGAATTACAGCATCCCATCTAGACCAGAGTGATCTAGAGCAGGTATGGAGGCTCTGAATGGGCACATACCCTTGGCCCCATGGGCTCTTTGCCTTGTGGGAAGGCCACAGCCAAAGAGGACCAGTGTGAAGGCAAAGGTCAGGAACTCTTTTGCCAAGTCTCAGGGCAAGTGCCCTATGCCCCAGTGTTTGTCTTCCACTGACTCAACACCATCGAATGGAAGTAAGCATTGATATTTGCCCTACAATGTACAGTTTACAAAGTACATTCACATATAATACTCTTAATCAATCTTCACCATCTTGTAAGATTGCAGTATAATGCCATTTGAGAGATGAGAATACTGAGCCAAAAGTGACTTCCTGAAGTCACACGATAAAAGCAAACCAAAAAACAGAGTATTGCTAGGTCTCCAGTAGAAGATGTTCCCCTCTAAATTTCAAAGGTCGTGTTCTTTCCACTACTCAATACTTCCATCCATCCCTCAGTTTTCTAAAGAACTGATGGGTGCTAAAAAAAAAAAATTGTCAATATAAGAAAATTGTAAATATGTGGTTGAAATATTTTAGAAAAATACCAGAGGCAGGGAAAGAAATTTAACAACAAATACAGAGTCCTTTCTGGGAAAGAGCCTGGGCCCAAAGCAAAACTCATCACTGGGACAAAGAATAGCATGCAGGAACAGCAATCCTAGCTGAGTCTTGGGGGGTTCCATCCCCACTCCAAACCACAAAATTAGGGCCTTCAACACAATTAAGCAATCTCCACCCAAATTCCACACCAATTACATGGGGGAGGGGCCCTTCCCTCCACCACCTCACCAAAAATACTTTATTAATGAGAGGGCAGCGTAAAGCCACCAGTCTCCGTCTGCTCAGGGACAATCCAGAGAGCAGGCTGGCACCAGCCCCAGCTAACGTCCGACCCTCCTCCAGCGAGAAACCACTAAGCTATGCCTCCCTTTAATTACTAGGTATCTGGCTCAGGGCTTGGATGGTTATTTAGAGAACCAGTGCCTGCTCCTAGTACAGATGTCTGCAAGGCTGGGGCTGCAGGCACTATCTGCTCAAAGCCAGCTGCCTGAAGCTGCATTCTCCTCTCTCTACTGTCTGGGGACCCATCCTGCCACCTCTGCACCTCAAAGCTCAGCATCATCATGTCGCTTGCACATACAGCTGCAGAGTACATGCTGTCAGATGCCCTGCTGCCCGATCGCAGGGGCCTCCGCCTCAAAGGACTACGCCTGGAGCTCCCCTTGGACCGCATGGTCAAGTTCGTAGCCGTGGGCTTCCCTTTGCTGTTGATGTCCCTGGCGTTTGCTCAGGAGTTCTCCTCCGGTAAGTGGCTTCCAAGACCTAGTGTATAGGAGAGACCCCGCTTTGTTTCACTCTTTACATGGGCTCCAAAGCAAGGCAGCCCCCACACTGTCTAGGTGTCTGGGCATTACCTAAAAGGCAGACTATGCATGAGTTTAGGGCACCAACAAAACACAGGTACCAAAAATTTTAAGTTTCCAAATATTGCAATAAAAAAGATTGTTTAAATTTCAGTATTCATAAATTTTATGTCACTGCAATTAATTAAACTTTAATTTTGATTTTACATGAATGAGAAAGATTGGAGCCATAATCTTTTCAGGACCTAGACCCTCTAAAGGTCTTGGTCATCCATGCTTTAGATAAGTCTCTTATCCTCTTAGAGCCTTCCTCCTGCTCCCCACCTTAAGTTACTGACTTAAGAATATATGTTAAGTGCCAGAGACTGGCACATCATAGGTGCTGAATAAATTCATTCCTTTCTCTCCACATACACAAATATTAGCAAACGCATGTAGGAAGTGTTCTAGGTGCTATGTTAACTCAGCATCTCTACTACCTCTCTTAAAGAGAAGGTAGATTTCCCAATTTCTTTTCTGGCTGTATGATTAGCTTACACATTTCCCAAGGAAGTATGTCAACCTCTCAACTGCCTCTTCATTTACCCACAAGATGAGGAGTACCGGTTCTCATTTCTGCCTCTTTCTAGAGAATGATGGGAAAACCAAAAACCAGAGAATCTCGTTCCCAAACCCACCTTTCCTTCTAGTATCACTCACCCATCTTTTTTCTTGATTTGGGCTCAGAAGTCCAGGCAATTAATCCTCTAAAATTTTAGAACCTAAAAGATGTCAGCTCTCGCAGAAAGGAGACATCACCATCAAACTGTGAGCCTTCTGGTGCCAAACTGCAAGGGTGCAGGATGTCCCCACCCACCACCTTCCCACACATACTCCCACTCCCCACCCACTGCTGCCTGTCTGTCTAGGAGTCCAGTGGGGGAGCTTGCAAAGAACTGGCAGACATCAAAGGCAAGTCAGTGCATGAGCAGGCCTGGGCCAAGAACTGGAGTGCTTTCCCGTCATGCCTGTCCTACAGTGACATGGCCTTGCCAAACCCAGAAACTGGGGCATAAGAGGAAAGTGGTTCCAGGTACAGAAATTGGCAGAGTTGTGGAGGGGAAAGCTCCTAGCTGAATGTCCCCAGATTCCCATTCATCACTCCAACTCAGGGCCGCCTCAAAGCTGTATTCCTGTTCCAGGATCTCCCATCAGCTGCTTTTCTCCCAGTAACTTCAGTATCCGGCAGGCTGCCTATGTGGACAGTTCCTGCTGGGACTCACTGATGCACCATGAACAGGATGAGCTTGGCCAATACAAGCTGAAATCTCTTTGGCCTCACAAGGTAAGGTAGGCTGGGACTGTCAGGCCAGCTTAATGGCCGAATGGAGTGGGATGGAAGTGCATCATTATATTCCCTCTTGCCTCTTTGCCACCCATCTCCTTTCATATGGTCATTGACTTACATGTTTTAGATATTCTTCAAATATTTTTGAGCTCTCACTTTTATCGGATTGTAAACTTTGTGCTGATAGATGATGCTTGCTGACCAGCAGCCTTCAGTGTAAGGAGGTTCCTTGGGCCATTTCATGGGGGAAAACCTCAACTTATCAGTATCTGTAATCCTTTCTTTTGGGCTGGTCAATTTTCCCAAGATCCTTAATTTGCGTGGAGGGGGCAGCTGTTATCAAGCTTTGCTGCCAACCCTCTGGGAACTCAGATGTGGGTCTCAGCATTCGGTATTCATTCAACTTACCCCCTGTTCTCAGCACGGTCCCCTGACCTCAGTGGACCCAAGTGCAGAATTACACTGGTTTAATGTTTCCAAGGAGTAAGCCACAGCTTTCTGCCGGGGAGGAACAGGGTAGTCGCGTGAGTGCACCATGTTACAGAAAGGATCTGCTGGACCGTTCCTTCGATATTCCTGTTTCCAGCCCCACCTGCAGCCCCACTTTCAGATATACCTGATATCTCTAATTCTTGAGTCTTCCTGGTTCTATGGCGCAAAACAGTTTCCTTGCCCCGCCTCAACTCCCCCTCCACTCACAGGCTGGTGTCATCTATCATGCAACTGCTTTACGGTTTGCAACATTTTGCCGCTCTTGTCTCCTTTTCTGTTCTCTTCGTCCTTAGAGGATTATGTTCTTTTGATCTCTTTATTGTCGTTCCAGTGGGGTTTTATGAGGGAGCAGAAGTCATACATATGTCCAATTCACAATGTTTAATCAGATGTCACTGATAACATTGTAATCATGACAATTGACAAGGCCTCAAAACACCACGGTTCTAGAACTCAGACAAAACCAGAGACTTAAGGCAAAAAGTTCACAAGGTCTCTGTCACTGGAAGTGTGTAAGCAGGATCTGGAAAGGCAACAAGATGAAGATATTGAAGAGAGAATTTATATGTCAGAAAAGAGTCAAATCTTTAGGGGTGAAGAGTTTGTTTTTAAGAAATATCATTTTATAAACAGGTGCAAAAAGGTTCTAGGTTTCTCTCGTATACCTTTCACAACCTCTTTTTAGTTCAGAAGCGTGCGCGCTCTCTCTCTCTCTCTCTCTCACATACCCACACACACATCTCTTTCTCCTCTACCTTGATAAACCAAATATGTGTCCTCCCTCTTTTTCTTCAAACTCTAATCTAAAATACAAAGCACTCCTGGTTCAGAGAATCTGTAGCCAAGTAGCCAATAAGGGAATAAGTCCCAAAACCAGACTGCCAAGTTCCAAGTCCCCCTCACTCACCTGCTAGATGTGAAATCCTGTGTAGGTTAATATTTTCATGCTTCAGTTTGATTGTAAGATAGAGATACTAATAGTACCTACCTGATGGCACCCTTGTGAAGATCAAATGAAACAATGCATGTTAAATACCTAACACAAATGTAGCTTTAAAAACTGTGGGCAGAATAATACACCTTACTCCATTAGGTATAGTATGATGCAGAAACATAAGGAAAAGTCCCTTATCTCAGGTAGGCAGGGAAGGAAATGGGATTTGACCTCTTCTCTGGAGGGTCTGAGTAAAAGTCAGCAATGTTGGGCCCCAGGTTGGCTTTTGAAAGCTAACAGACTTTGGGTGTCTGGTGATAAGAGCCTGGAGCAGTCAGAGAAAGAAAAGTGAAACACTCTGAATAAAGACACTGTTCCCTGGAATGCCATGACCGCTGCTGGCCAGGATTTCTGGGGCTACCCAGGCTAACATGCATAGGGAATGGGGAACACTCTCGCTCTCTCTACACTCTGTCCCTTTCTCCTTCCCTCTCTTACCTCTTTCCTGCCTTTCTTCCTTCCTCACACTCTCCCTCTCTTTCTGCCTCTTGCCTCTCTCCTTCCTGGGTCCCTACACAGACCTCATATCAGAAAAATGGAGCTGGGGAGCATGAAGAGCCACCATTCGTCCTCTCCTGGGCCTCACTATATTCGGCCAGGTCAGTTGAGAGCCTTAGGTCCTGGACCTGAGGCAGCTCATCCCTCTTCTGAGGCATTAGCCCCTCATGCAGGGATCTCTCCGCAAGGCCCCAGCACCCTGGGCCTCCCTCCTCAGCTCACTCTCTCCCTACAGGCCCTTCCCTACTCCCTCCTGGCCCTGGCCGTGGTCATGTACCTGCCGGTTCTGCTGTGGCAGTACGCAGCTGTGCCGGCCCTCAGCTCAGATCTGCTGTTCATCATCAGTGAACTGGACAAATCCTATAATCGCTCCATCCGCCTGGTGCAGCACATGGTGAAGATCAAGCTCAAGAGCTCAGACCCCCACGTTTTTTGGGATGAGCTGGAGAAGTGAGTTGTCTCTTCTACTCCTTTCCGAAGAACTCCGTCAAGCATTAAGGTGATATCTGTGCTTAGTAATCTTTAAACTATCCTCTATACCAACCTTCTCACAAGTGTGAAGTGCTTAACACATTCTCTCGTTAAATTTCTATGATTTCTGTACAGAAGAGAAAGGACTCTACCTCTAGTTTACAGATGAACAGAGTCATAAAGGGATTAATCTCTCTACTTTCATATGCTACTCTCCTGCTCACAAACTTTGAATATGTCTATAGAAAATATCCATGTTCTCCCAAATATTTTTCCAAGGCCTTCTATACAGTCCCCAACTGCTTTTCAAACTTCTAACAAGTGACAGAAATTTCCCATCCTACCTAGATAGTCTCCTTTTCTCCTGAACAAATCATTCATCCATTTTAGCATTCATCCATCATTTTGAGTCCTAGGTACTGTTCTGGGTGCCTTAGATATGTGTATTTATGTGTAGGTTGGGGGGGCGGTGCCAAGATGGGGAGGAAACAAAGCTACACCTACCTGTGTGGGGCTTATACTCTATCAAGAGAAAACAGACAACAGAAATCATAACACTTAAATAAATTACATGGTAGAAGATAAGTGGTATGAAGGGGAAAAAAGTAAAGCAGGACAAGGGTGGGGAGGGCCAGGAAAGCTGAAAGGCTGTAGAGTGGTGCAATTTTAAATAGGGTGGCCAGGGTGGGCCCCACCAGGAGGACAGTGGAGCTAAGATATGAAACCATATTTTGGTTTCAATCTCGTGTTTATGTACATACTCTATCTTTCTGAACGCTATCTACCTTTTAAAGGCCAACTCTAAGACAATGTTCTCCATAAAGGTTCTGAACACTCTAGCCCACAGTTATCCTCTCCTAACTTATAACTACTATGGTTTGTAGTCTTCATTTTAACAACAAATCAAGCCCAATATTAATGTTTGCATCTTATCTGCCTCTTCCCCACAAGCCAGACTTTTTCTTAAGAGACAGGTTTACATGTACCTGAACACTACAGCTCTCAACAAATACTTGTTAGCACATTTATTTTTATAAAAATGAATTTGCCTAAAAACCACAGAGTATACAGCCGAGAACCAGAATGGGCTTATTTAGACTCCCAGTCCACTGTTAACTTAATAAGCCTTACTGCTTCCTGAGGATCCTACTTCAGCTTACAGGTTTCATCTGCCATGCTGGGCAGAAATCCAGTATGACCATTTGTTATTCACTGACCATTCACTAGGTTTACTGCATTGCACTCATTGCTTGGAGAATTTAGATATACTGACACACCTTTTGAGGAAAGGGTGGTTGTGCTCAGAGAAGGGAGATTTTCATGAGTTGAAAATGACACGCTGGATACACAGATTGTTACTTTCCACATGGCTCTTTCAGGATATGGCTCTACATGGTCCCTCCTAACTCTGCTTTTCTTCCCCTGCCCAGGGCTCGGAAAGAACGATACTTTGAATTTCCCTTGCTGGAGCGGTACCTGGCATGTAAGCAGCGCTCACATTCACTAGTGGCCACCTACCTCTTGCGGAACTCTCTCTTGCTCCTCTTCACCTCAGCCACCTACCTGTACCTTGGCCACTTCCACCTAGATATCTTCTTCCAAAAAGAATTCAGCTGTTCTGTCAAGACAGGGCTGCTAAGCGATGAGACCTACATCCCTGATTTCATCACGTGCAGGCTGACCTCCCTGTCTGTTTTCCAGGTTGTCAGTCTCTCCAGTGTAGCAATATACACCTTACTGGTTCCAGTGATAATCTACAACCTCACACGGCTATGTCGGTGGGACAAACGACTCCTGTCCATCTATGAGATGCTCCCAGCATTTGACCTCCTCAGCAGAAAGATGCTGGGGTGCCCCATCAATGACCTCAATGTGATCCTTCTTTTCCTCCGAGCCAACATCTCTGAGCTAATCTCTTTTAGCTGGTTAAGTGTCTTATGTGTGTTGAAGGACACCACCACCCAGAAGCACAACATTGACACTGTGGTCGATTTCATGACTTTATTGGCTGGTTTAGAACCCTCAAAACCTAAATACCTCATTCACCGGGTGTGTGATGAAAACCCATAGTTAAGACATCATGGAACAAGAAATTTTCTAGAAGTAAAAATCTCTTGCCTTCCTTATGAGCCTCACATGTTTATACAAAAATGTCCATTTCAGAATTGCTAAGCTTGGATTCAGCTGAGTCATATATCCTGTATCGTGTTTCTAAGGTTAAAAGATATAATCAACACATGGAAACCAATCTGAAAGTTAGATCTGAAGAGTCAAAGAACTAAAAAATTAGGTCTAGAAAATAATATGAAGATAGAAGAAAAATCTACAACTAAAATAAAGTCTAGAAGAAAGAAGGTTTCTAAATAAAGAAGGTTCTAAAGGCTATTTATGGAGGCAGGTTATTCTCACTGTTCACTCCATGGCCACAGGACACACACTCAGGTTACCCTGAAGAGCAAGTGAACTTATCTGGTAAGAGAATAAAGATATGAAATCCCTGGAAACCCTTCGGTGAGGCCTGACGTCTTATAAATTTGCCCAGCTTGCTTTGTGGAAGTCATCAACCTTGCTCAGGCCCTCTGTGGCCTGCAAAGTGGGCAGGAAATAATGAAAGCAAAAACTTGTATCTGCTCTTTGGGCTTAAGGACAGTATAGAACAAGGCCAGGCCAGCCATCTGCTATGGAACCATGAGGTGTGCAGATACACCTTTCCTTTTCATCATCTAATCAGGGACTCTCTCAACCGAGGGCTGGGATTATGAGCTGTGGACTCCTTCACAACTCTTAATGGACCCAGGTGTGCTTTTAATACACTAAGGGAGGCTATAACTCCACTTGCAGTCAATCACTGGAGAGCAACCACTTAAATACTGTTGAGCCCCTTCTCTCCTCTGACTCATTGCCCCACCTTAGCTGCTAACTCCCATTCCTCTGTCTGTGTTTAAGGGAACCCTGATCTGACTCCAAAGGCCACACTCAGCCCACAATACCATGCTGTCTGTCAATATTTCTTTTTAGTGGTACACATTATTACACTCTTTTTCATGTAGATAAGTAGAAAAATTACGTTGCTCCTAACAAATTTAGATAAGCTTACCTAAAATGAGCAAAGGGGCAGACACACAGGCATTCATCAATGGCTTCCTATTGTCACTGGGTAAAAGTCTAACTCTTCAGTTGGTACACAAGACCCTCTGCTATCCAAATACTGCCTACTACTTCAGTCCTCTCGCCTCTCTCCACATACATTTTTCACTCTAATCAACTACTTGCTATGCTTCTCACGATACTAAGCCTTTGAAGATGCTGGCCCCAATGCCCAAGATGGCCTCCTGTTCTTCACAGGACTGACTACCTCTCCTTCAGAGTCAGCCCAGGCATATTTCCTTCAAGAAGCCTTCCCTTCCCTAACTGGGTGCTGCCATATCATCCAACACCTACCTCTGAGATAAAACTTATTACACTGTGTTAATACTGCCCCTTTATTTGCTTGGCTTTCCCTCTTAAATAAGTTTCCTAAACATTCTGCCATAATAAGCACTAAATAAATATTCTTCTGAATAAATAACTGAATGAATGAGTTGCTTGGTAATATTACATTGTGTGGAGCACACAGACTCAGCCTCTAAATAATCCTGTATGAAAGAACCTTTGTGCACATAGATGCACTTTGCAGCAATTGATGACCAAAAGGTCAAACAACGTGAAAAGAATTATGTAAGATTATTATGCCTTAATTGAAATATTAAGCAGCCATTTAAGATTGTTTATAAAGAAGCCAAAATAACATTGCAAAATACCTATAGTGAACCAAAAGGAAACATCACATTCAGTATGATCTAACCTATTAAAGATGCATGAAAATACACATACCAACATGTTAAAAATGGTTCACTCCATGTAGCAGCATTACAGATTTTTTAAATCTTTGTACTATATTTTCTAAATTTCTAAAATTTGCATGAAATGTTTTATATATTGTAAGGAAATGTTTCTACTGAAGAATAGATAATAAACATTTAATGCAAATTCCACTGAAATCCACTGGCCAGGGCAGCTTGCAAACTAAGGCAAATGATAGCACTATTCCTCCCATTATGTGTATGTATATAAAGAGGTAAAATGAAAATAAAATCAGATCACAAAGAGTGAAAAGACAAAATACAGCTGTACAGCAAATAAACCGGGAGATTAACAAATAGGGGTTTAAAAAAAAAACAAAAAAACTATCATTCAAAACTACCTATTTTCAGGTTCCAGGGTAAGTGCCACTCTTTAGTATCAAAGGTATGAATGTGGACATTTTGTAGGCTGATATTTCTGGAAGTTTCCAAAAATGAATCTATATGGCTGCCTTGAGTATGTTTGTAGGAAGCACATGGCACCACGAAGAGGTGCTCTGTTAAAACCCGACCAGGTCCAACAAGGGCAGCTTACAACATAGATGGACATAAAAGGACTTTCATAAGCCTTCTCTCTGCGTTAAAACCATAATGTCAAGACCTTGTCACTACTTTTACAATGTTCTGAAATAAAATACTGGGTCATCGATTCTAAACCTCTTTTTTTGAACTCTGTATTACTTATATTGGCATTAGATTTTTCTCCATCAATTTAATGAACGATATTAACTATGTACATATTTTAATTTCCATATACATCTCTAGAAGCCTAAAATTTTCATATATAACAGTAATTGTATTTTATATCAGTAGCGAACTCTTATTTGCTTCCATTACTCTACAGTATACTGTTTTCAGAGGAAAAAAAACCTGTGAACCAGAGACTCACTCAGCTAGTTAGTGGCATTGCTGGAAGGAGAATGAATATAAGGCTCTGCCTTCCAGACTAGTGCATTTATCAATATTGCATCCTAAAGAAATATATATCCTTATCTCATTTTAGATAGACCTTGCTTGTGAAGATAGAGCTACACATATGCATAGATACAGAAGCATATTTTTGGTGTCATCAGGCAAACAATGACTGAGTGACTGCTTTGTGCTAGCGTGTTATTAAAGCTGATTGTTAAATCTTCCATCTTCTCTACTATAGTATAACCTGAGAGAGCGAGGCTTTTTTTCCCCCTAAACAGCACTGCAGTCCCGGCTCCTAGTAAAATCACAGCTTAATGGAAACATTTATGCCAGCTACATAAGGGAGGGAAGCCAAGAAAGCGGCAGCACCAGCACTTGCGTTCGAGCGGGTCCTAGTTCGGGAAGGCCAGGAGTGTGAAAAGCTGCAGTTGACCGCAGTGGGCTGCGGGAGCGTGTGTAAGGCTCGCACTGGAAAGGTTTTTGCCGGTCCCTGCCTGAGCTCAGCAAGTACATTCCTTAGCTAACCACGCGCAAACGAATCCCAGCCGGTCACACGGGTCGCTCCCGGCCGTCACCCTGCCCTATGCCCCCTCCTCTTGGCTGAACACTCGCAAGGCCGAGACTACCACACGCTCACGACCTGGAAGTTACGCGTCTGCGTCATGACGTAACTTCCGGGAAGGGTCACTTCCGAGGCAGACGCGGAAGTGTGGGGAGGCACAGGGAGCCGGCTCGGGACGGAGTTTCTGGCTCAGCCGCGTGCTTTGGGAACGTTCTGGAGAGGTCGGTTCCTCAAGGTCCGCTTCGCCCAGCGCAGACCCGACGAGTCCAGCGCCCTGCCGCCCCTCGCCCCGGTGTCGATGCCGGCCGCGCCTGGGAGGCCCCGCAGCGGGGCCGGGCCATGAGCCTTCCCGGCGGCCTGCCCCCATCGCTGCGAGCCCCGGCGCAGTCCGGCAAGGTCAGGATGAAAAAGCTCCCGAAGAGGAGCCAGAACGAGAAGTACCGACTCAAGTACCTGCGGCTGCGCAAAGCCGCCAAAGCCACGGTGTTTGTGAGTCTGACGCCGCTCGGCACTTCGCCTCGACACTCTCCGAATTCGCGAAATCTTTCCCCAGACCGTCCCCCTTCCCAGAGTGGCACGACTAATACAGTGTTAGCTTTTGCTGTATACATCACTTCCCGGTAGCCTTGTGTCCTTGGACGGATTACGTGATTTCCGTAATCCTGTTTCTTCATCTGTCATTAAGAGCTAATAACAAGCTTGCGAAGTTGTGAAGATTCAATGAGGGAAGTGCTTGGTACCTAGATTTGCCAATAAGTTTTAGCCATTGTTATTATCGCAGAACTCTTGGAAATGCATTTGATTCTCAAGAGAAACCTGAGAACGAGTTGTTTTTAAAATAACACTGAAGCCCAGAGAGATGATTAGCCTAAGGGCACTGTGTCAGAAGCCTGACTCCAACTTAGACACCCTAAATCTAGTTTCATTACTTCCACTACACAGCCTATATCCCGAGCACCCTGTGTACCCATAACTGACCCCTTCTCTAAATAGACACATGAAGTTTTCAATAATTTACTCCCTTCTAAGCTCATTTGAGTCTCCCAAGTGTTACTGCGTTCGTTTATTGAAGCAGCACTGGGTTTATTGGATGAATGAACTGGTTTGCCGGCCACACTTTGTGCAACGATGTTCTGGCTCGCTCAAACTTGCCTCAGTGCTTGGAAATAAGGAGTGAAGCCCTCAGAGGTCCTTCCATGTCTGAATTGCCACCTTACCTCTTCTTTCTACAGAAAACTTGAACATCTCTTAGCTTCTTTGGAAGCATAAGGAAAGGTTTGGAAGTTACAACAGTCATTCCAAAAACATTTATTTAGCACTTGCTGTGTACACTGGAGAGAAATAAGAAAAGTAGAATTAAGAGGATTTGATATCTAATTGACTGTTACTTTTCTTTTATTCTCTACATGTCAGGAGTATACAAAGTTTGAAGCCTATGTTATTAGGGAGACTTTGGTTTCATTGAATACATGATGGTTTTGTAGAAAAGGGATATTGTTTTGTACATTCAGGTCCTACCTATGGAACATCCAGATTGGAGTATTCCCTTCAGGACCAATGCTTGGCAAACAGATTGAGTCATCAGTAAAGAAAGACAATACTTGAATACACATAAGTAGATTGAGTAAGAATTTTATATACTGAAGTTGGCCTGGTTCCATTCAGTTTTTCTCTTTAAGGTTCATCTTGTATGAGATGCTTTGAGTTAGATTGGTTTTGTAAGCTCCCCAAAAGTCAAGGTACTTGGGAATGGATATTCCTCATATTTATAAGGATTGACTTTAAGCATCTATGGATTTAAGCAGTATGCCTTTTTCTCTGCCAAAGGCTACCCTAATTAGGGTAACTGTACATCCTAGTTTGCCTAGAACAGCCCTAGTTTGCCATATTGTTCTGGCATAATCATTAATAGTGCACCCTTTTTACTCAAAAGACCCCAGCTTTGACCAATTCTGTAATTACCCTGCCCATAGTAGAACCTGACTTTACCTATATCTAGCTTCTTTTATAGTTTGCAAAAAAGACGTCTTTGGTTTGAAATATAACCCCTCTTCTCAGCACTTCGATCTTTTATTCATTTTATGTGATTACAATTTTTTCTTAAAGGAAAATGCTGCTATTTGTGATGAAATTGCTCGTCTTGAGGAAAAATTTCTTAAAGCAAAAGAAGAAAGACGGTGAGCTGACTTTGTTTTGTGTTCAGAACCACATTTTTGGTGATTGATGTGGCGGTATTGCTCTGGGTATTTTTCTCCGGTGGGATTTTTGTGCATTGCACACAATAATCAAGTACAGAGAAACTCACAACCTGTGGTTTTGGTTCCTGTTTACCCAGGTCATTTTGGACCACAGTGATGAGACAGCTCCTCTATTCATCTTTCTGACAAAACCCTCTTGCCACAACTAATAAGTAATCTAATTATAACTCCCCAGTTATAAAAGCCAAAAGAGAAAAGAAACTGTCTCTCATTCTACAGATGTTTATTATGTACCACTCTGTGCAAAGCACAGCGGGTGTACTTATGTATGTAGTTCATGGTATATGCCTTTCAGAAGCCTACCACCTTCCAACATCAAGGTAGAGAAACCCTCCAAATGCAAAAAGATACACTACACTTCTTTATCCTTTGCTTCTTGAGTTTATCCTCTGGAGCTTCATTATTCCCAGGCCCCAGTAAAAATATTTTTATGAGTGTAATGATCTTTGTTTATAGTTCTGGCTTTTCCTGGCACTTCAGTAAAATACTGACTTGAGATAAAACAGAAGTTCATACTTCTGCTTCCTTTCGTTCGTTAGGTACTTGCTAAAGAAGCTCCTCCAGCTTCAGGCTCTAACTGAAGGGGAAGTACAGGCTGCAGCTCCTTCCCACAGCTCCAGTTTGCCCCTGACTTATGGTGTGCCCAGCTCTGTGGGAACGCTACAGGGAGCTGTGCCCATTTCTGGGCCTAGCACTGGGGCTGAGGAACCATTTGGGAAGAAATCCAAGAAGGAGAAAAAAGAAAAAGGCAAAGAGAACAACAAACTGGAAGGTACCTTGGTGTTATCCCAGTGGCTCAGTGACTAATGACAAAGACCTGGTACTAACTAGCAGACACACACGACCACAGATATACTTAAACTCTCATCTGGTCCTTAGGCAGCCATAATAGCCCTTGAAAAACAAGTGTGTTGGAGCTACCTTGGATGGAGGAATTCCAGTTAGACCTGGTTAAATGTGAAGGCCTCCCCCTTCTTCCCTAGTCTCAATGCTGGGTTACCTTCAGTTCAGTCTTTCCTAGAGGTAGGAAAATGAGGTAGGTGGCCTTTTGAGTACACTGCTGGCTTGGGAAATTTCTGATCTTAAAAGTGAAGTAAGAGGCCTTAAAAAGTATAAGGCTTTTAGGTCCTAAGCAATAATATTAAAATTGGTCACTACCAGGTGGGTGGGTTAGAAAGGTACTCAGGGCTTTGGGGAAAAGTCCCATGTGCCCATTCAGTGAGCATGTAGAACTGGGATTGGCCTATTGCTCTTAGCATTCACGTGTAAAATTTTCCCTTCCCCTCAACACTGGGAGGGGCCTAAAGTGGGTGACCCCAGATTTGCGTTTCAGTTCTGAAGAAAACATCCAAGAAAAAGAAAATGGAGGGAGGTGCTCGCAAGCTGGTTCAGCCCATTGCCCTGGATCCCTCAGGACGGCCTGTGTTCCCCATCGGACTGGGGGGTCTAACAGTATATAGCCTGGGGGAGGTGAGTGAGACCAGCGATATATAGAGAGGAGAATCAGAACTATGGGAATGGGGTTGAGCCTTTCCTCCTAGTTCCCATAAGCAGCAGCCCTTTGCTGATCCAGACCAACCCCAGAAAATCTCCAGTCCCTAGGAAACAGGTTGGTTTTATTTGCCTACACTCTTTCCGTGTGAATAGAGTCACTCTTTGTAGCCCCAGAGTGGTTCCAAAGGCTACCTACAGTATGCTGGACTTCTCGATTCTCCAGTGACCTTAATTGCAAGTTGGGGGAATCTTTTTTATAGATCATCACCGACCGACCTGGCTTCCATGATGAGAGTGCCATCTACCCTGTGGGCTACTGCAGTACTCGAATATATGCCAGCATGAAGTGCCCAGACCAAAAGTGTCTCTATACCTGCCAGATCAAGGATGGTGGTTTGCAACCCCAGGTATTTTTCTTTGCAAAAATTCATCGAACTTTATTGAAAACTGGTCAAGGAATTAAGTTGGCTATATAGCGCTTGTTACAAAAATACTTTCTTGGCAGAAATTCCTCACTATTGGTATACTTTTGATTTAACAGTTTCTCTTTATAGTCAAGGTATTTTGCAATTCAAAATATAAAATAAAGTGAAATTGGCCTGTACTCCTCCTATATAAGGTTGACCTCAGATTACATGGAGAGTGATCTCATTTGTTTTAAAAATACCATTTGTATCTGTAAGTGGATCGGAAAGGGTCTAGAAAGACATATAACAAATTAAATGTTGACCTCTGGAGAGCAGTCAAACCAGGAGTATAGAACTGGAACAATCAAAGGACTTTCTCTGTTTTTTTGGATTTGTTTGAATTATTAACAGCACTGTTAGGAAATTGCAACCGCCTCCTAGTATGGATTATATCAGCTTCAAGTTGCAGAGTGAAGAGTAGTTACAAGAGTAGTATGACTTTACTTCTTCCTCCTTGAAGATTGCTTTCATGGCTCCTTTATCTTTTTCAGTTTGAAATTGTTCCAGAAGATGACCCCCAGAATGCCATTGTCAGCTCTTCCGCAAATGCCTGTCATGCAGAACTGCTCAGGGCATTAAGTGCTACTGTGTAAGTTGACCAACAACTTGAAGGCAGGCTAAAAAGATCATTTTCGGTATACTTTTGGTATCTTTTCTCTTGCTTTTAATGAGCGGAGATCCCTTATTTTATAGAACGCTGTCCTGCATCCTTTGGGTATCTTAGCAACTGGAGTCTCCAGAGTATCCAAGAAAGCTTACTGTGTGTTCTCGCCCACATTCTATCCCTCAACTCATCCTCTTCTCCCTTTAAGCTCTCGAACTAAAATTCTCCCTCTCTTATTTAGGGGGAAACTAATGTCTAACCTGCTTCCATCTGGAGCTGACTTTTTTGGGTTTTCTCATCCAACCATCCACAACCTGATCCAGAGCTGTCCAGGAGCTCGAAAATGTGTCAAGTAAGTGTGGTCATATCCATTCTCTTGAGAAAAGTTCCTTGATCAGTGGGCCAGGGACCTAAACTGCTTTGCTCCTTCATACTTACTGAGCTGCTTCTGTGCACAAGGCATGCTTGCTCCTCAACGAGTGTGCCTCAGTATCGGTCCTCTTAGCCCTCTGGACAGGTGAGCAGAAGCCAGTATCCCACTGTACTGTAATTATCATTTTCTGTGTGTACCATGACAGCCAAAGGAAGCCCTGCAGAATAATGTGTCACTAAAGAAGGCTGTCTATCTTTTTGTAGTCTTTTTGTTAGTTAATATGTTTTTAGATGGATATGGGAGATATTTACAGGAAAAAAACCTGATCTCTTTGAGGTAAGAATGGGTTATAGATACCAGACAGCTCTTGATAATGATTCCTGTTGATCCTGCAGCTACCAATGGGTGAAATTTGATGTGTGCAAACCTGGAGATGGGCAGCTGCCTCAAGGACTTCCGGAGGATGATGCAGCTATAAGCTTTGAAGCCTTTCAGAGACAGACCTTTGACGAAGATCATAATGATCCCATTCTGCAGGGTATCTTTTCATTTTACCTTTCTGGCTTGAAAATTGACCATTTTTAGGCAGCCCTCCCTCTTTATTTATAGCTGAGTACCTCGGATATCTAAGCAGTAAGTGATACAAGCTTTCAACCATGGAGAGTCCTGAGTCAGGAGGACCTGCTGCCCTGTGTAGCTATCCGGCAGTCCTTGCAGAAGTCACAGGCCCTTGGTAAGGCAGGGCCCACTGAGAAACTAGGGCTTCTCATTTTCTATGTCAGACCGAAGCGGAACTCCAGGGGAGAGTTTACTATGCAGGACTAAGATTCCAAGTGAGGTAAAGGAGATCAGGACATAGCCTTAGTCCTACCTCTGTTCCACGGATTTCCTACCATGAATGGTGGAGTGATCAGAGGATCCGGCACTAGGATCATATAGGAAGATTTCTGGACTAGAAATAAGAAATCAGAATTAAAATTCTCAGTCTTCCCTAATATATATACTACATAACCCTTGGCAAGTCACTTCATCTGTTTCAGCCAGTTTTCTTCATTGTAAAATTAAGTATCTGTCCTATCTTACAAAACAAGGGCAAAGTTGGGCTGACAGATGCAAGGGTGTTAAGGAGTTGAAAGAACATATATGTATCTGCTCAGTCTCCCGAGATTCCCAGGCAACACTGGAACTTAAGAAATTTTTTCCCCAGGATCCTTGGACCTCCCAGAGCTTCAGCCTACAGCCTTCGTGTCGTCTTATCAGCCCATGTTCCTGACACATGAACCTTTGGTAGATAATCACCTACAACACTTGAAGTCTCCGTCGCAGTGTAGCCCAGAGCAGTCTTCAGATTGAAGAAGGAATCAGATGCCACATCATTTTCATCAGGATGACTTTTTTTAACTTAAACTGAAACTTAGACTATATGGAAGAAGGCAGTAATTCAGGAGTGAGGAAGATATTAACATTTTGTCATGGAGGTTCCCATGGTGATAGTTTTCTCTAAGAAAAACTTCACCTGCTTTATTTTTAGTAATAAATTTCTCTTGACAATTCTGCTTATTTTCATCTTGTAATTAGGATATAATCTGTTTTGCTTATCTCTGCCTCTGGTAGAGTAAACTTAAGTCTTTATTAACCAGAGTAAGAGATGACTGCTGACTTATGAAGGAGTTAGAAAAATTCTGACAACCTACCCTTGATTCTGAGCCTACTTCAAGGAATATTAAGTCCCAGCCTCTACTCCAAATGGCTGTTTTATTTTCATGTCAGTATCATCAAAATTAAATTCTGCTCATCACCAAACTGGAGAGTCTAGTCCGAGACACACTTTGTCATTTTCTTCACATTACACATCCTTCAAGGGGATCAAAAGGTCCTCTTTAACCCTTTCTACATCTTTCTGGTTCCTTATTGGAGAATATGCTTTTAGCTAAATACACTGAAAGCACATGATAACACAAAGTTACATTGGATTGGCTCCCATCTCCATAACAGACTCACCTTGTCATTTCATAAACCATGTAACAGCATAACTCCACATTCAATGCGACTGAGTTATCTGGACCCTGTTTGTGGCATTAAGGTGGAGGCTAAAACCGACCGCTCCACAGCAGCTGGTTGGATGGCATCAAGAGCAGCCCAGCAAGGATCCACCCAGGTACCAGAGCTGGAATGGGAATGAACAAAAGGACTCCAGAAGTAGAAGAATGGGGAAAGAATGCTGAGAACTGGATTGTTACTGTGCTACAATTCATAACGGGACAGACGACACAAATGGGATTAGCATTTCATAGGAATGAATCTGGCCAGCAGAGGGAGGGGCTCAGACAGCAGCATTGGGAGCATACCATACTGGCCACCATAAAGTATCAGAAGCTAAAGTAACATTAATTTTATGACTATAATCTTTTTATAAGTTTGTATAGCTTTTACAGTGCAAACAAAATTTGGATAGTGGTAAATCAAGGGTTGAAAGGGTATTACTCAAAGCTGTTATTTAATATTTTTCTTTTTTTTTCTCTATAAGCTGACTGAACATATCTGTACTTATACAGAAATGATATAAGCTGCTTTTATCATATAGTAAATATCCTTCCATTCTATCACAGCTTGAGTAAAACATGAAAATTTTTTAATAAGTTAGTGTGCTGTTTAATGAGTATTCACTTTATAGCTCTCGTAGAATGGAAAGAACTCATTAGATCTTGACTCCTTAAACTTAAGGAGTCAAGATCTACATCTTTAAAATTAAATGAAATAATTAGAACATACTGGAATGCATCGCATGTTGCAAGGTTGAAACTTTGGTTTCAACTATAGTGCGTATATATATATATCACATGTATTCGCGTGTATGGGGATAGATGGAATAATGTCACATGTTTTTCCTGTGAATCATTTTTAAAAATGTGAGAAATAACTGCTATATTATACTTATATCTTTTCATCTACTGGTTAAAGATTTTTAAAATGTGACAACATCCAGTGTCAATGAGAATGAAGTAAAAAAAATGGGATGTTGAACCCTTTAGGAGGGTTAAGCTGTAGGTATCAAAATTTTAAACACATTTATCTTTAACTTATTCCACATTAAAGACCCTAAGGAAATTAAGTATGGTGTGCTGTTTGCAAGAAACAACACAGTATTAGTTTAATAGTGAAAAACTGACAAAAAACTATATATATATATCCAATAATGGGAAATTGATCAAAGTATGAGGTTCCCACAAACTGAAACACTAAATCTATATATCAGTTTACACAGGAAAATTATTTTGCTAGCATAAGTCAAAAACAGATAACAAAATAATATACCATGTAGTGTGTAAAATGTAACCCCAACAAATCAAGTGACTGATCACCCGACTATTGAGTGTATCTCCCTAAATGATGAATTTGGGGAAGATTTTTACTTGCTTACACTTTTTGTTAGTGTCCAAATGTTCTACAGTGATTATAAATTTCATTTTTCAAACAGTTATTTCAAAATGTTATTTCATTGGGAAAATAAGCTGACTTCCCACAGAATGTTTTAAATTATTCAACCATTAAAAAGAAATTAACTTTCACATGACTTTTCATTAAAATATCCACTCCCTAAACCTAACTTCAGATCGTGTGCACTTGGTTATTGGAGATGAAAGGAACCTGGACTTCTTAGCTATCTCTCGTTTAGAAAGTAAAAGTTACAGTAAGCTAAGATTATTTTAGTATTGAAGAAAAATATTTTTATATAAATTTAGTGTAGCCTAAGTATACAGTGATTATAAAGCCTACAGTAGTGCACAGTAATGTCCTAGGCCTTCATAGTCATTCTCCACTCACTCCACTGACTCACCTGGAGCAACTTCCAGTCCTGCAAGCTCCATTCATGCTAGTGCCCTGTACAGGCGTGCCATTTTATTTTTACAGTATTTTTTACCATACCTCTTATATGTTTAGATATGTTTAGATATACAAATACTATTGTGCTCCAATTGCTTACAGTGTTTAGTGCAGTAACATGCTATACAGGCTTGTAGCCCAGGAGCAATAGGCTATAGCATGCCAAGGTGCAGCAGGTTACACCACTTAGGCTTGTGTAAGTGCACTCACTGTGTGATGCATTTTTCAGAATGTATCCCGGTTAAGCGACGCCTGACTGTATACTTTGATTTCTAACTTCTGATAGACAACACAGTTATTAAGTGCCATTAGCTGTTTTTAATCAACCAATAAACAGCATTTTGATTCTTAACAGTACACACAAAAGCCCTTTCACATTTGCCTCATCTGGATTATTTTTTAAATGCTTATCGTGTAGCTTTACTCTCAGTCTCACTTTTTTCTTCCATCTGGATTATCCTTTGTATAGTTAAACCTCTTACCTTTAAAGAGCCTGGGATTTATATTTAACTCTTGATGACCTGTTTGCCTCTCAGTGACCTCCACTGTCACATTTTCCTAAGCTTAATCCCTGCCCTCCTGTTACTGGCAGCACGAGTGCCTTCCTGGGTTACCACCTTGCCCTCTTCATCTCTGAGGCGGGCCCTCAGCACCTCCCCAAAGTCCTGCCCATGGTTCTGCTTTGTTGGCTTTCAACATTCATATAATCACTATTTAAGTTGAGGGAGCAGAATTGTTTATAGGGTAGGGCTATCTTCAGTTATCTGAAAGACAGTCATGTAGTGGAAGAAAGATTTCAGTTCCACACAAGGAAAAACCTTGTTGGGAATTTAGAATGGAAGCTATGCAAAGATTCAACAACCACTTGTCAGATTTTGTAAAAACAAAACAAAACAAAAAAAACCACATAAATACTAGCCTACATGGCCTCAAAAGGTCTTCCAACCCTGTGTTCCACAATTCTGGATGTAAGAAGACAAAGTGTTAGACATTTCACTCCCAATAATCCTCAATTATGAATGACACAGGTTCAATTTGCTTGCAGTTGAGAATGAGTCCAGTACCGACTCCAGCCTAACTGGAGGACAAAAGGCGGGCACTTCGGTGTCTACTGGCCCTGTTCATCTCAGAATATAAAAACAGCCACGTGTGTGCTGGGAGCCGTCCAACAAGGCTTTTCTGTTTATTTCCTTTAAAAGCAACACGTGTTATCATTTAAACTCCTAAATGCCCAAATCCAAAGGTTCTACACTTACGTCTAAGATATGATCAAACTGCAACTAAATCATTTAGCAACTTTGCTGTGGTGTCCAGGCATCTGGTTTGTAATGAAAGCAGTGAAGGGAGGAGCCGGCAGGGTACTGCTGGGGTGGTACAGAGGACACTGTTTATATTCACAAGGCCACGTGGTCCAGGCATAGCGGAGAGCAACCAGGGTGCCTTGACAAGAACTGATATTCAGGGCCAGGATCTGGGTGGAGAAAGTGTTCATGGGAACTGGAAGCCACTTGCACTGATGGTCATCACAACACGAGATCTAACAAGAGAGTCACAAATAAGAAAGGTCAGGTCAAGTAGGATATTCCTAGAGGCTGAGAACTGCTCTTTCAGACTATAATGGAGAAAAGGAGCCACTCTCAGACAAGGAACCGCTTCCTAACAATAACCAGAGCAAATATGAGTCCAGGCTGGGTCTGGTCAACACAGCCACAGGTTGACAGTAAGTGTTCATGTGATGAGATAAATAAACCAATAAATAAGACCTAAATTACTGAGAGAGACAAGGAGGCACAATCACATCCTGCATTTGGAGAATGCTCCCCGAAATCCTTGCTGTCATCCTCCTGCCAAATGGCAAAGCAGGAATCTGAGTGAGTGAAGCAGTCCAACTGCTGCTCCCCTTTGGCACTCCCAAGGAGCTGAGGAATGAAGAAGGGGCACAAAAGGACTTTGGATAATAAGCCTTCTCAAGTCGGAAAGAACCAGGGAAGGGAACATAAATGATCCAGTACCCAAAGGTTAAATTCTGACCTGACTCCAACTAAGATTGCGGGTCCAGATGATGGACACACTGCCAGCAATGAACTAAAGCAGAGAACACAGAATGCAGAAACTTCTTGGGAGCTAGAATTCACCTAAAACCCAGTGTCCAGAAGCTAATTCCTGCCAAACGCATGAGGCAAGTGGATATTATAGTCAGGATTCAGGAGGAGAAGCTGCCCAGATAAACTCCCATGTGATTAAAGTTTGTCTTAAAAATTCTTTTGTCTCCTCCAGTGCCCTCTTTTTATACACCCCTCACCCCAGCCTAATGGCCTCATGATTCTCATATAAAATGTTCCATATGCGAATGCCTCCCCCCGACTCCCCAACTACAGAAGACCCCTACAGAACCTCTTTAATAGTCCCAGTTCCACAGTGTGATGATCCTTGGTAGGTACTAGAAGAAAGTAGTTTTATTACATTAATCCACACTAAGTTACAAATCACCAAGCTTAAGACTCAAAGGAGACACTAAACTCAAAAGAATGTCAGAATTTGGGATACTGTGATATAAGAGGCATCCAAGGACAAGGGAAATATTCTGGAACAAGGATCCTTTCAATAGGTAACATAAATAAAACTGCAAGCCCTGCCCAGAGCCAAGACAGTTGCTCTGGGAGGAAAACTACAAAAGGAATATTGCACCAATATGGACGCGTTTTCCCTTCCTTGAGTGTCCTGTTTATCAAAATTGCCTCTAAGCGAATGAATTGACAGCTGCTTATTTGCCCCTCTGAGATAAACTCAGCCCCCACCAACCAAGACCTGCCTCACCATCATGTTACAATTAAAGAGATGGGCTTTGCTGTGGAGGACACGCTGACTCCCAACACAGGAGGAACCCCTATTGTTTCTGCTCTTCCTCTCACCTCAAATATCTTGTCGTCTTGCCTCTGCACCTGGATTTGCTGGGAATACATGAGGTTGAGCAGCCCCTTGTCAGCCAAGAGCTCTATCTTCTCAGGCAGTGGTCCTTGAAAAATCAGCTGCTTCTCACCATAAGCCACAGCACGGGCCCCCAAGTGCAGCCTATAGGCTACAGTTTGTTTATCTCGAGGGTGAATACTAGAGGATAAACAACAAGTAGAGAATTCTGGGTTTAAGTGCAATAATAATCGCATTTCTAAAAAAGGAAATAAAATATAAAGCATCCTTTAAGAAGGTGAGAATAAAGTTGATGTAATCTAATAGCCAGTGATCAGTGGCTAGTCAGCTAAAGAGAAATAGTGAATGGGGCTCTGGGCCTTCTATGGGTTGGAAACCTTGAAATAATAGATGATTTGGAAGGAAGAAATAAAGAGGGGACAGAGGGTGAGTGGGCATTGGAACTAACCTAGCAGAGCTAACTCCTAAGACTGTTCTAACCAACATATCCTATTTCATCTGAATCAGCTCTTCATTACTTGGTCCCCTCCCGGTTTTATTTATTCATTCAATAAATATTCATTCATTCAAAAAGAAAGAAATACTAGTTCAAGCTCCTACTATAACCCAGACACTGAGTGCTGGGCTGCATTTCACATTTGAAAGCCCCTCATATCCTACAGCTAGCAGGTGGTAGTCATGGGGGCCACTCACAAATACTCCATTGCTCCTTTTCTCAGTCCACCCCTTTTCCTGTTCTCTTTGAAGCTGGGCACAGCTATGTGCCTGCTTTGGACAATGCAATGTGGGCAGAAGTGATTTGTGTTGCTTCCAGAGGGAGCATTTAATTGCCAGTGTGGGACTTTAAGGGGCCCATGGAAGCACAGATCAACTTGGTGCCTCTGTTGACCTCTGGACACGTAGTGTGAACAAAAAATAAATTTTCATTGCATCAAGGCACTGAGATGGTGGGGTTTTTTATTATTATTATTACCGCAGCACATTGCAATATAAATGATTGTAGATAATGCTTCTGAGGTCCAATCCTTATACCACCTACTGTCTACCCCTGCACAAGTGAACATCATAGGGAAGACCAGAGACAAGGAACATATATTACTGTTATTCAAACAAAGCTCAAGAAGCACCAATACCTGCCAAAAGGTGAGTTCCTGTCACCGAGATCCATAGCGACAGCCATGAAAGTGTTGGGCATCCTTAGGTTGGGGACATAGCCAAAGTCTGCTGTTTGATGCCAACGGATCTGGGGAAGTTGATCATCTGACACTGCACCAGCCAAAACTGAAGACAACTAGAAAGCAGAGAGATTGTTACATCAGAATTTTATTGCATCAGAATCCTATGCCAGTCTTTTTCACAAGCAGACCCTGGTTCTGCTGCACTCATTTGTTCAAATGTTCATTCAACAAGTGTTTACTGAGCTTCTCACTCTATGGCAGAATCCCTCTCATCCCACATGCCACACTGTAATTCTGCAACCCCTCTCATCACGAGGTATAGTCTATGTCTCCTCCCATTGAATCTGGGCTAAATCTGTGATGTTCTCTGACCAGTGGAATGCTCAGAAGTGATGCTGGGCAGCTTCAGAGTCCTTGCCTTAAGATTTCATTCTCCTGGAACCCTGAGATGGCCAGGTTAAAAAAAAAAAAAAAAAGCAGCTACCTACTAGAGGAATGAATCACAGAGAGGTGCCTTGGAAACTGTAAGCTCATGAGGGAGAGAGGCATTAATGTCCCAGCAATCCCAGCAGAGGGGCCAGTCATGTGAATCCTAGGTCCTTCAGTTCAAAATGCAGCCACATGCGCAAGCCCAGTGATACCACATTTAGCAGAGGGAAAGCCATCCCAGCTGAGCCCGCTTGGCCAACCCATGGTACTATGTGCAAAAACAACGGGGCTGATGTTTTAAGCCACTAGGTTTTGAGGTAGTTTGTTGCAAAGCAATAGGTAATGACATTTGTTTACAACACAGGGCTATGCACTGCAGAAAAGCAAAGAGGAATCTGCCCTTGAGTTTGGGTAAATTGCATCAAAGACCCCAATTCTTTATACCTTCCTATATCCACACCCTCTTGCCATATGGCTTTCTGGTTTCTCCCATTAAGAGAAAAAGCATATTTCCACCACCACTTGATTTGACCTCAGCCATGTGGTTTGCTTTGGCCAACAGATGAAACAGAAGTTACGGTGTGCAAGTCTTGTCTTAAGCTGCTAAATATGCAGTAATTTGTAATGCAGTAATAGAAAACTAATATTTAGGGAAAGAACTTTCCAGGCAGAAGGAAAAGGAAATGATGGGCCCCAGGGCGGGATTATACTTAGTGTGCTTAATTAAAGCAATGAAGTGGTGTAAGCAAGGCACAGATAATCAAGAGATGAGTCAGATGGTAACAGAAGCAGAGGCAGACCATGTATGGCTGGTTGACCTCATAAGAAGGAACCAATGAAGCCCTCTGATATGACGGACACTTCAAAGGATCACTTTAACTGGTATATTGAGACTATCCTAAAGGGGGAGAAAAGATAGAAACAGGAAGACCAGTAAGGAGGCAATAATTCAAGGAACAGGTGACAGTGGCTTGGACTATTGTAGGAGCAGGCAGAATCTGTATACATAGTGAGTAAAGACGATTGGCTTTCATCTAGGCTAAAAGTTGATAGACTCCTATTCCTGCAAAGGACAGAGGCTTCCAGAAAAATTCTTTAATATTACTATGATGCATGTGGTCCTACTATTTCTTCCTTCTTTACTTCTCTGATGTTTATATCACCCTGTTCTCCGATTTAGATGGCACCTTATTCTTAGCCCTAGTTTCAGCCAGTGAGAGGCGTTGACCTATAATCTCTTTACAAACCATGCTCTAACAGTATAGGTCTAACCACAAACTGGGAAATGGTCTGGGCGAGCGACCACATTGTCTCCAGACTCCATTCCAAAAGTTCTGTCCCTATCAGAGGAGCTGCATTAGGAACAGACTCTTCTTCCTAGTCATTATTCACACAGCCCAGGAAACACCTGAGATCATCCCTACGCATGTGGCCAAGTGAAGCTTTGAATGCAGGACTTTTCCTGCTTCTTGAGTTGTTCCAGAAAGACTAGAAAATTATCAGAAAAACACTGAAGAGGCTGCAGTAGTAGCAGAAAGGATATGGAACTAACATAATAGTATAATATGGAATGTAGGGGCTATTTCCAATTCTCTTATTAAAATCTCTTGTGCAAATTGCCTTTAATCTATGAAATGATGAGACTCTCATGAAAACTATAAAACGGGATAGAAAGTTCTGTGAATCACTCCATTTGCTCCTTCATGACACCCAAAAGACTGAAAGTGGAACCGTGTTCACCAGTCAGTGCCCCGCTAAGAATCGTAGCAACAAAGCTACCAGAAAGATCTAGGATAAGTACAAGCCTGAAGCGCAACCAGGAGAAAGGCTAACAACGACCACTCAAGCCAAGGAAGTTTTCTCAAAATGGCAGTTTGCTGAGAATTCCTGCAGCACTTCTCCATTCCATTTCACTGGTTGCATTACTATATACTGGCCACATGGGGGCACCAGCATACTCTACAACCAAATGCATTCCTGTGTTTTTCTGGGATATAGTAGGGGTGCTGTTCAGTCCCCCACGGTGATTAGTAGAAATATTTCTACTAATGAAGGCATATAATAGCCAAAGAAGGTGACCACCTTCAGAGGATTTTACAAATAACACACTGTATTTTGCAGTCTGTTCCACTGGTCCTCTAAATCCCTTCTAAGAAAGCAAAGTCCTAGGGACTCCAGTCTCCTGCTCTCTTTTCCCCTCATGTTTTAAGTTACCTCTCTACAAATAACTCAAACACATGTGTCAGGCCCTGGTCTCTTCACTGAGCTGGAATCCTTCATCTCTGTGCTCCATTACCGCAACCATCATTTCAAACCCAACACTTCTCTAAAGCCAATTCATCTTTCCTTACAGACCAACTGTCCCTCCGGATTTTCTGACTTCTCTCACTAATGATAACAAACATTATCTGGCATGTGCTAGGCTTTACATGGATTCACTCATTTAATACTTAAAATAACAAAGAGGTTCGATATCCTGTTCAAAATCACATAACTAAAGAAGTGTCAGCGCTGGGAAGTGAATCCAGGCAGACAAATTCCAGATCCATGCTCTGAACCATTACATAGTCATGTTTGATATCTCCTTTGAAGGTAGATGTCAATAGTCCCAGTTTCCACAAGTAACAAACACATTTTTGATGCTGTAGAGTTAAAGCCCTGAGGCTAAGCGGCTTCTACTAAACTGTATGGCCTAAGTGCAAGGACCAGGTCTCTGATTCATGCCGTGCTGCTAGCACCTCACACAGTTCATGGCATATACATATAATAAGCATTCGGCACATACTTCTGGTTTGAATTGCTGAAGTCACATTCAAAACACCATGTACACAGGCCAAGAGACAAAAAAAGTACCTCAAAATCAAAACGTCGTTTCCACCAACAGTTACACAGAGCTGGTGACAGGAGTTGCTATTTTGATAATAACGAGCAGAATAATCTTGTTTCAAAGTCAAAATAAATATAAAAAAGAAAATGATTGTAAAGTAATTATAAGTGCAAAGAGTGTCTATAAAAATCTCTACCCAAAAATAGTATGGTAAAGTAGGACAAGGTAGAGGAGATGGGTGGGTGGTGGGAAGAAGGAATCCACGGACATTCAGAGGTAGCTGTCTGGAAGTATCACGCCCAAGTCAAATATTAAGCCCATTCCACTACGTTATGAGTTGGGCCTTGTTTTTATAACATCTTACTTGTTTAATTTCCTATGTTCCATAAAAGTCAGAACTACCATCTTACTAAAAAGACTAGGTCTTGGAGGGGTCATGAACAGGTGAGGCAAGGTAATTATAAACTTCATTAAATATGTTTATTCTTTTTAGACAAGACTGCGAATGGAATCTTTCCGACGTTACCACTAATTAAAAGTATGGTTTTTCTTCGTATATTTTTTTATTCACGTGTTAGGACATATATATAATACATGCCAACTAATTAGGTACTGGGGATATAAAAATATGGTCATGTATTCCTAACCCAGGCTTTGGATAGTCACAGAAGGCTTCCTAACACATCCAGACTTAGACCTAAAGGATGCTTAAAGTAGCTAGGAAAGTATGGGATTGAAAGATTGTTCCAGGCAAAGAGCATGCACAATGGGCTGGGAGTGACACAGAACAAGGCTCATTCTAAGGAGTGGCAAGGATAACACCAAGTTAGGGACGGTATGGGGAAGTGGACAGTCTCACATATCATTGCTAAGAGTATACGTTTACACAAATTCATACATTTCTACAGAGAAACTGGATAATATGTTCAAAGCCTTAAAAAGTATTTAATTTAACTTAGCAATTTCATTTCTGGGAATTTATCTTATGGAAATAATTAAGCATGTACATAATGATTTAGCTACAAGAAATATAAACGTGCTACTGCTTATAAAAGCAAAATGTTTAAAACAACCATCTATTGAAGACTAGTGAGATAAATCATAATACAACCATACCTCAGAATACTCTGCAATCATTATAAATTGTGCCTAAGATTAATATTTATTGGTATGAAAAAATGTTCACAATACGTCATTATGAGAAAAGCAAAATATGATATAATACTATGGTACAGATCCTATTTCAAAAAATACCTGAGCCGAAAAGTCTGCTATTTCTGGATTGTGGAATTACATGTTTTTAGCTTCTTTTTTTGCATATCTTTTAAATATTTCTTTAATGAACATGTAATGCCTTTTAATAAGAAGAAATATTAATTATCCCATCAGTGAACTGAGATGAATTAAGTCTTACATTCAGTTCTTGACCAGCTGGCTATGAGGACAAAAAAACAGGAATGTGCATTTCAGGAAAGAGATCTCAACGGCACATTTCCATGCCGAGCCCATACACCCTCTTCGCCTCAACACTTACCTGAACAAATCCAAACGGGAAGAGCCGCTCTGTCTGCCCCTGGGAGCCACGGTGGAAGGTTTGGCGCCAGTCTTCAATGAGCGCAGGGAATGTGCAATTGTACAGGTCCCTGTTAAAATTTACATTGGACTCCCCTGAAAACAGTCCAGGTTGTGAGAGGAGTTTGCGGTAGATGCAAAAATGGCCACACATTACTTCCCAACCTCTATCCAGGCCCTTACGAGTGGGCCTTCCTGTAGTCTCTCTGGATTGGCCTTGTGACTTGCTCAAGCCAATAGGGCATCAGCAAATGTGATGTAAGCAGAGGCTTGAAAAGTGCTTCAGTTCGGGGATTTGCTCTCTCTTGATACACGTGGAGCCCTGAAACTGTTATGTAAATAAGTGAATCTGAGCTAGCCTGCTGAAGGATGGGAGGCCACATGAGAACCACGATACCCCAGCAGATGGATAGCTCCCAGTCAACACACATGAGGGAGAGAACATCCTAGGTCATACAGCCATCAGACAAACTGCCGGGTAGCCAAAAACACCTAAGAGATCCCAGCAGAAATTAGCTGAAGCAGCCCAAAGTGAAAAACTATCTTGCTATCCCACAGAACAGTGAACTAAGTAAAATTATTTTTGTTTTATGTCACTAAATTCTAGGATGGTTTGTTATACAGCAAAGCTAACTGACACAATGGAGAAATAGCAAATTGAAAACTCACCCTGGTACCATATCACACCTTTCAGAGTCATATTACTTAGTGGATGAATCATGGCATTCCAAAGAACAGAGTATTCACTGGGACCGGTTACGGAATCAGATGGAATGAACCTGAAATCAATCAGAAGCACAAGTGTCACAAGAGAGCTAGTAATTGATCACATTATGATCCCTAAGCTGGACGTCTATCCAGCTTTCACTTGGGGCAAACTTCCAATGAAAGCAACACAGAATTAAATTGAACCACTCTGTTTCACATGCAAACATGTGAACACTCTCCGAATTTCCCCTCCAGGTTCTTCCCAGGATAAGCGTATTCGTTTTCTGTGAGTTCGGAGTGGGCCATCCCAGTTTCCAGATAAGGTCATTAAAACCAGAGAGAAGGAATGTTTTATTATGAGTCTCTCACACAGGCAATAAATTTATTTTACTAGTATTCGATGGATAGACACAAGATTGTTTTAGGCTTTTTGATTAATAAGCAATAGCATGATTCTCTTTCTTATAGCTTAATCATTGTGTACTGGTGTAAGTGTTTCCTTAAGATAAATTCAGAAATGAAATTGCTGGGTCAGAAGGAACCTTTTTTAAGGCTTTGAACATGTTCCTAAATTTCTCTGCAGAATACTTGTATGAATTTATACTCACAGCAGCTGTGTAAGAGAACGCCCACTTCCCCAAACCCTTGGAATTGTCCCTTCCATGTCCTCTGAGATCTGGGAAGCCTGGTTTCAGATTCCTCCTATTCTACCACAGGCGTCTTTCTGTTCCAAAGTTGAATGTTTTCACTCTCCCAAGCTATACCAAGAGCTCAAGTCCACCCTCTTCCCAGAACCAATGAGACAAGGTCTGTGAAAGCAGTTCATATATTGTTAATCTGTTAGTATTAGTAACAGGACTTTATTAACTAGCCCTTTTCCACACCCCACCTCCGCCACCAATGAGTCTTCCTGATCCAGCTTTTCTTAAGTATGCTTTCATAATCAGTATACTATATATTTCTTTGATTACATGTATATTTGTTCTTCCTGTTAGACTGTTTATTCTTAAAGGCAATACAGCACAGTGGTTAAGAACACAGGCATTAAAGTCAGACTTTGCCACTTACTAGTGTGTCCATGGGCAAGTTACTAAAACTCTCTTAGACGTAGCATCTTTAGCCACAGTATGTATGTTAAGAGCATCTACATTCCAAGAGGTTGCTGTGAGTACTAAATGAGTTAATATAAACTGCTTAAAACATTTTCCAGCATAAAGCTTTCAGTAAGTATTAGCTACTATTATTATTAAGAATTAGAATCGCAAATGCTTCATGACATATTCTCAGATGACTGTGGTGGTGACGACAGTAAAAATAATACCTTACCTATGCCTGGAATAAGTTAATACATTTTTAGACATTCAACACATACTTGACTCCCCAAAGGAGACCAGGACTCTTCTCCCTTATATAATGTTCTGGTAGGCTTTCTTTTGGACTGGAGGATACTTTCTTACCCTTGCCTATGAACCCCACAGGCTTTCAGCGATCTTCCAGATGACCAGGCTTCAATGGGTGTCCCACCCCACGAGGAGGAGATCAGCCCAATGGGATACCGCAGAGTGTCATAGAGGTAACGCCCGAAGAGCCAGCACACCGCTGACATGTACTCAAATTTTCCATGGCCTAAGTTTTCTGTTTAGAGAAACGGTTGAAGAAAAAGAGTCAGGGAAAAAGTAGATGGATACGAACTATAGGTACAAGATTGGTTTAGGTGAGAAGAATGGGTGTGGGTCATCTTTTGGTTCCTTTATAAGACTCCAAAAGTAGGATGAGATTGAGAAGCAACTGTCTCATTAGCAGAGAGTCAAAGCTCCCTAGCCAGGCAAGTGGGGCTCCTCCCCTGCTCCCCCATCACTTACAGGTTCCTCAGAATCTAGGAATAGTTAAGTTCTCCTCAACAGGGGAGGGGCAGAAAGGCCACTGGGCCCCCATACTACCTCGCCTACGCTTCTCCTCTTACATCCCCATTCGTCCCCACTTAGCTCTGCAGAAGGGAATAAGCAAGGAGGGAACGTGTCGAGAAGAAATGTGTTTTTTTCCTGCGTAGTTTTATACCCATTTTTACAGCTGCGCTAATGAAAACATGGACAAATAAGTGATAGGACGTTTGGCCAAAAGCGAAAGGAACAAAAACCAGAACCAATGTTTAAATTTTCAGTATAGTCTAGCTCATCTGTCCATTCAGCCCAGTAACTGACACAGACCACCAGACCAGAACAGGAAATTTCCACATTAGAAGAAAGCTGATGAAGAGGGGAACATGCACACACACAATTGATAGGATCATTCAGCTTAATATTTATTAAAGAACTACTATGTATAAGTCATTGGCTTGGCACTTGATCCAGATTCAAGACAGTTCTGGCGCTCAAAAAGCTGACAGTGTAATAGTGGGATTTCAAATCCATTTCAAATCAATTAAAATTGATTAAACACCTATTAGGAGCCAGGCATTTCTAGATGGTAGGGATACAGTAAAGAGATATGGAGAAATATGGAACCTCTCCTCATAGGTCTTATATTTAATGAAATATATATGGTAAAATACGGTTAAGTGCCTCAAGAGGTAAAAACATGTGTTAAGGGGTTGAAACTGCAAAAGAATATTAGATGAAAGGCAGATCATAAAAAGTCTAACGTAGACTGACTTCCTCCCCAGTGCTTCCACAATACTCCACACATAATGTTTCCCTTAACCCACTGCACTATTAGCTACTTCAAAGCAAGGACTTCATCCTATTCAGTGCCTGGAACCTAACAGAGAGCCAGTAGATGCTCGCTGGCTGGTGTTGAGTGGCTGTAGGTGGCTGGTATAAAGCTGGATTCACTGATGGGCAGGTAGAGAGAAAAGGTAAGTAACGGGGAAGAAAAGGGAGGTGGGGAGGCCTTGAAGGATAGACAGGAGTTTAATAAGCAGAGCTGGCATTCTAGGCAAAAGAAACAATATATAAAAAGGCACAGAGGATAGAAAAAATTTTGAAAATGTTTGACCGAAGCATAAGTTACAAAAGGAAGATGAGACTGGAGGGGAGGCTAGAGTCACACTAGGGAGTAAAGAAGATGGAAAGCCACTTGAAAATGCTTGAGAATGAGATGATGTGTAGGCAGAACAGCTCTCCAGAGATGTCCACATCCTACTATCTATAATCTGTAAATATGTTATCGTTCTTGGCTAAAAGGATTTTGTAGATGTGATTGGGGTTGAGGACCTTGAGACAGGAGATGGTCCTGAATTATCCAGGTGGGCCCAATCTAATTACGAGTCCTTAAAATCAGGGAACCTTCCCGGCTGCAAGCAGAGAGATCTGACAACAGAAGGGGCAGCAGAGACTGCCTGTGAACTGTGAGAGAGACTTGGCCTACTGTGTTCTTCCCCACATACCTGCACTACCTCACCTCTTACAGGTTCTTACTAAAACGTTGCCTTTCTCATTGGGACTTCCATGGCCACTCCAAGCTGGAAACCACTATCCATCCCTGCCATAAGGGTCCCTAGTGCCCCCTCTCCTTGCCTCATATATTTTATTCATTTTGTCTCATTAGCATTCATCACCAATCTAACCTATTCCTTATACCCCCAAATTCATTTGGTTTCTGAGTTCAGAGAGTGAAAGCGAGCTGATAGCAAGGTAAAAATAAACACATTATCCAAATCTAATTGATTCCCGAGTTTTAGATAACATGTAGTGAGAGTTCATAGACCAAAAGATTCATCCAAAAAATTTTCCAAAATAAATTTAGTTCCTAAGTTCTTATAGGGAGAGTTCAGATATGGTGATACTGAAGAGTATCAGATACTTCGTATATAACTTAATAATTTTATTATTCGTTTTCCATATTCCCTTGCAAGCTCCATGAGATCAGGTGTTCTTGCTGGATTTATTCATTGCTATACCCCTAGCACTGAGACCAGTGCCTAGCACATAGAAGGCACTGAAACATTTGTTAAATGAATTCATACTTGAAAATGTAGGAGCAACTGGGGTTACCAAGGTAAAGCACGTACAGATCAAAAAGAAAAGGGACTAGAAAGAGCACAAGGGACCACATTTGGTGGAAGGGACTGAAGAAAGCAAAGACATGGGCAGGGGGCAGACAGAAGAGGAGACTAGGGAAAAGAAGTACCACGCAAGCGAAGAAGAATGCGCGGTTCCTAAAAGGGCTGGTTGGAGTGTCGAACGCTGCAGAGGCATCTAGAGTGTGAAATTAGAACAACAGTAGTCATCCTGAGGTGAACAAGTTGTTGAAATGGAAGCAGAAGACAGATTATAAAGGATTAAAGAGTGAAGACACAGAAAGGCAGTGAAAAGAATGAAAACGAAAGATGGTCTAGAAAGGTTTAAGTAACCAAAGAGGAAAGTTAAGGCCTTGTGAGAAGGGTGTTATGTTTAGTTTTGCATTGTTTCGTTATAATAAAAAAAAAAAAAAGCTAAACTCTGAGAGTAGAGACCGTGTCTGTCTTGGAGCCTAGCACAGAGCTGCACTGCAGAGGCAGGAAATAAAGATTTCCTGTTGAATGGGCGGTGGGTTGAAAGAACAGAGCCTGAGGGACAAACAAAGGCCCTGGAGGAAGTAAGAGCCTGCATCAGAGGTAGCCGTGAGAGGACACCAGTCAGTTGTGTTCAGACACGGGAACAACGGAAGAAAGAACAAGAGAACAGAGAATCGAGGCCTTGAAGAGAAATGCTGGCAGAGCTCACGCTGAATGGCTTCAATGTATTCAGTGAAGCCAAAAGAAGAGTCATCTGCTCATAGCGAGGAGGAAGACTCACTGGTGTTGTCCTGGGAATAAATTTATGGAATAGCTACCTTCAGGAATGGGGTGGAGAGTCAATAAAATATGAAAAAAAGATAGTTGAATTCTAATAGATAAGAACCAAATTCAGGATTTCAGATTCCACCTAGGGCACTAATTCTCTACATAAGAGATGGCACATGCTCCAGCAGTCACTTACCTGAGGTGGGCTTAGACCACTTCAAGTCAACCCCAGCAAGGTCCTCCAGCTCCTGTTCTGCTTGGATGAGAGACACGGAGAGGATGCGGACAGACTGATAGGCAGTGGTGTTAGACAGCTCACTTGTAGCATTAAATATCTAGAAAAGAAAGAGGGATATCATTTCTTATACCAAACTGGCTGGTGGGTAGTTAGTTACCTATCCTACTGCCTTTTAAACACTACCAACCCTTTGAGCTCCTGAGGTTTCAACACGCCAAGATCAAATGGATAACCAAAACTAGTGATGGGCTGGTGTGAGTCAACTTGATCCACCTTGACCAACAGAGACCGTGATGAACCATGTCCTCAGAGAAGGCAGGAATGCAATGGAACCTGATATCTCAAGCTGCAAATATGTATCAGATGAGAGGAGCTATGGGGTGGTTTCGGCTAAAGATCAACTCTCAATCAGACCACTGCGGTATCTTGGAACAAAAATACTTCTATTCAGAAAAAAATATCTGATAATATAAAGCCATGGCACTGACTTCTTTTAAGTGGAATCAAAAGGCGTGTGTGTGTATGTGTGTGTGTGTGTGAAGCGGAGGTGAGGGTGGGAGGATGGGGTTGGTTGAATCTGTATGTCCATACCACGTAGGAAAAGAGTATTCAAAAGCAACATGATCTTCGGAACTACTAAAACATATTGAAATCAGTCTCGAAATGTTTACGTTCTCAACTGGGTCCCAGCAAATCACCAAAGCAAAGCTTGGGAGACATGGCAATTTGAAAGGCAGCATTTAGGGTGGCTGCTGAGAAAAGCCTCAAGAAACTAGACAAAGAAAAGGATCTATTCAAAGACATATCACTTTTTCCCAAATCACTTTATTAACCCTTGTCCATTTCCCAGAGTATGACAGGAAGGGCGTGGGGTTTTGATGAACAAGAATGTATATACTCTACTGAGCAGATTCTCTGTTGGTCCTATTGAGCATCGTTCCTCTATGAGTTTACAAATAAGTTCCACTTCCTTTAATTCTGATTTTTTTAGTTACTTTTTTATTTTAAAAAGAAGATATCATAAATATAGTTTTTACTTTATTTGTTTTCTCTTCTCTCTATCTCCCTGGATTATTGTGGTTTTCTCAGAACAAAGGGCTAACAGGAGCATCAGGAAGACCAGTTATCACTGGCCTCAGGGAACAAGCGCTCCAGCTGAGGCAGGACTGCTGGGCGAGATACACAGGAGGCTGGATACCTTCCACTGGAGGCTCGCCGCAGAGTGAGCAGCTGGCTCCCTTTCCCTCCCGCCCACCACAGAGAATACAGCTGGCCCTCCAGCCCACAGTGTAAGAGAAATGGTGGAGCAGCCAGAAGGCCCCCACGGAGCATTTCATTGAAACCAGGCTGCCCCCTGAATCACCTCTTGACTTGCCACCGAGCCTGCTGCGGCCAATAAGATAGCGAGATGCAAATAACTGGCTCTTCTGGTCACAATGGGAGCCACAGTATGAAATGCTCCCTGGGCTGCAGCAGCTCTAGCCTGTCAGGGTTACTTGTCTTCCCACTATCAGGGCACAGATTACATACGGTCTCAAAAAATTCCACTGGAAATCCAGATCTGTTTGTTCAGGATCTTGCCTGGCAAGTTTAATGTAAAATAAACATTAAAGAGTAAGAACAGGCTAATGCACTCACAGTATTTTCTGGCAGGGAAATTATTTTTCAGCACCAAGTACCTGTAAAGAGTTGCCTCCCCTGAAGTTCAGTTCTTCACTAAGCGCTAAGGATCGTCTGGTGCTTCCATGGAAACGGTGGATGGAACTGCTTCCATTCTCTCCGCCCACACTAGCTTCCGTACTGACTGGGAACTCAAGTGTCTCATCGCATGAGATGCCAGCTTGGGGCGGCAGCATGGGTGAACACGCTACTTGTCTTTTAGACCCGCCGCGAACACTGTAGAGTACTGCAAGGCCAACAGAGTCGGGGTGGTTGGCGTTCTTTTATATTGTTACGGCTTACAGAACTGGATCCAAAAACATTGGCTGAAAAACTTCCATTTTCAAACTCACATTTGAGTATTATTTCAAGTCAAAACTTGAAAGCCACAGAAAGTGTTAACAAAAAATGGGGGTGGAGAAAATTCTCGCTGAACCCGACAATTCTGAAATTAGTAGCCTTTTACCAGTATCGCCAAGCCTTTCCGATGGAAGCATTCCTTGGGGATATTGGCAGCAAACTTAGGAATAAAGAGATTTCAGGAAGATTTTCATTTAAATGACACTTGGTTTCCCTGCTGATGAAAGGGGAAGGCTTACTCCATCTGCTGAGATCAAATTTCATCTCATCAAACACCTCAGTGTAATTATTTTTCTACCAAGTATTTAAATGAGGATGTAAATGAATACCGAGGTATTGGAAGTCATTAAGGCTGCTGTGGCTGAGAGGAAGCACCGCTGCCTCCCTAGGGACCCGTGGTTCGCCATCAAAGCAGCTGCTCACCGGTGTTCATTTTGTAACCTTTATGCCACATTCTTAAATTAATGAAGAAACGTCAAGAATCTATTTCCTCAGAGAATCTTAGCATGGGGTCTGCACAGGGAGCAAGGCCTGTGTATGAGAGCGTGTGTGTGTGTGTGTGTGTGTGTGTGTGTGTGTGTGT
>NW_024344436.1:4438401-4482936 GCF_902729225.1 Pteropus medius | reverse complement strand
GTGTGTGTGTGTGTGTGTACATGTGCACATGCACATACGCACACTAAAGGACATAGAAAAACTTAAAAGAATTAGGATTCTGTAAGTTATTTTACCTTCTATTACAGTATAATATAGCAGTTTTAAAGTTGAGGGGATAACTATAAATAAGCCATCCACCCATAACTCCCATGAATCGTTTACTGTACTACCAAACCTTCTCTTCTGGATTTTAATATCTCTACTTGTAAAGTAGGAATGTGAAGATTGCCAAGATATTGAAAAATGGGTTTCCTGTCTAACACTGGCCATCTTCTTCTGAGCTTAACTAGAAATAACCAATTCTTAAGACCTACCCTGTCTTAGGAGGCGACAGATGAACATTTAGACTTTTCTCCATTTATAAACATCTCACTCAGTGTTATAAATAACACTCAATTTTAAAATTCCACTTTACCCTAACGACAAGATGGGCATACAATCTGCCATTTCCTTCATTTGAATGTGAAGAGTGGTAGGTTATAGTGGAAATCTTATCTCCTCAGAAAAGTCACATGGGGGGGGCGGGGAAGAGAAGCTGAGTGTGTGTGTGGTGGGGGAAGTCTTTAGGGGAAAAGGAGCAAAAGGAAAAACAGAGGAGTCACATACAGCACCCTCTGATCAAAAATAAAGTTCTATAGAATGTTAAGAAACTAGAAAACTTGGCTTTTAGTAGTCAGCACTTAAAATGCTGTCATACAAACTAAGTGCATGATTTAGAACCAAAAAATAAAAAAATTAACATTTGGCTGTATCAGATGGAATCTTTTTTCTATTTCTCTATATCTCATGCAGCTTTGTTTAATACAGAAGATGCTAAAGAGTAAATTCTAGGCAGAAAGAATGTGTTCACTCTTAACAATCAAAATCTGCTTTCGCTTGACAGAAAATGGGATAAGATCCACTGGCATAGATTGCTATTGAGAACCTGACTGTGTAAATACAAATAGATCTGGTCCATGCCTTTCTGTGCAAACAGAGAAGTGCAATTAAAGCATTAGGAAAGTACTGTTTTCCTTAATGAGTTAACAGCAATCCCACTTCTATACAAAACCATGTTTTCTATCAAGAGCTAAAACTTCAATTTTGCTTCCATTTGCTTATGTTAAAAGGGAGCCCAGTTAAAGTTCACTTTAATAAACATTTAAATTCAAAAGGTTTCCATATAATTAAGTAGGGCAGGAAGCAAGAGTAAATAAGACACTGGTTAGGAAACCATAAATGCAAGAATTTAGATTTTGAATTGGAAAACTAATATTGAAATGAAGTAGATACGTTCAGAGTAGAATCTTTTTAGCAGCATTATTTAGTAATCAGTTAGAAAAAACTATAAGAGGTAGAAGCAACAGAAGCAGAATAAGAAACTATAAAGTATGTGAAAGACTCAATTTCATAAATTTTTTTAAAAAAGAAATGGAGATTATGGTCTAGTTGTAGAGATTTTTAAATCTCAAATTTAAGTATTTCTCAAAGACAGAGAAATAGATAATGAAAGAAAGACAGGAAAATAAAAATCAACTTGAGAAGAAACTGAGTTATAGAGAAAGAGCTAGGGAAGACAATAATCTTTTCAAGTTCTTAACCAGTTAACCAGGGAACAAATCAAAGTACACAGAATATATTAATGCCAATCCATAATGCAAATTATTAATTCCTAAGATACTCATTTATATTCTTACCACTTTATATGCCACTTTATTTTAAGCTGACCTTTGATAGCTACTTAAGAGATTAGTTAAGTCAATGCCAATTTCCTGTTTTTAAAATTTTCTTTTAAAAATTATAGTTATTTCATGCCCACTATAAAAAAAATCAGAAAATACAGGTAAGCAATGAAAACCAATCCCAATTTCAAATGGGCCTAAGAGCTTATGTCGTGCTAATTTCTCTGGCACTCTGATACTGATTGAAAATATTTACTGATCTTTCAGAAATATTTTAAGCTGATAGAGTTTAAATATGTCTATGAACTAGCTATTACACTGTGCAGCCCCGATCCTAATTTAAATGAAGAAACAATGGTCTACCTTACTTTTATTTTTAAATCAGATAGCTGCCAGTAAACAAACACAGCAATGATGATTGTGAGGCCCAAAGTACTAACCCCATCATACCTTATCCAGAAATCGACTCTCTTTATTCTAGACTGTTTTTGTGTTAATTAGAAAGTAGAGTTTATCCTGGAAAGAAATTTGAGCGCTGGAGCTATACAAAGCACCACGGCTTTTGTTCTACTATGGCTGCCTTGCTAAAATACCAAACTATTAAGAGGCTTGCTAAAGAGACCTCACTCACAGCCTATAAGAGGGGCCCTATCTATCCTCTAACAGCAATAGAGACAGGAGTACTTCGAGGTGAGTTTCATCACTGACCAAGATTTCGGCAAGTCAGCATTCTCCCGATCTGTCCCGCCTGATTCTCCATGTATTGTATATGCCCCATCCCTACTTAGGAGCATACATAGTGAGTGCTCTTGCTCCCGACACTCCAGCAGGGAGAAAAGAGTCCAGTGACGCCCTTCTATATTTATTATAAAGGAGAAAAAAATACTAGGTTCTCAAAATTTAAGAACAGTCAATTTTCAAAGGTAATGACTATAATAGAGAAAAAATAATGGACACAACTAAAAAATCATAGGCAATGAAAAAGTTGAGCAAAAAAAAAATGTCATCACTGGCCTATTAGTTATTCTGTGTAAAAATATATATATACACGTATTAATTTGGTATATGAATATTTATATATCAATTTGATGTATGACACCTAATTGAAGTATTAAGATGTCTGCAGCTTACCTTGAGATAGTTCACCCAAAAAAAAAAAAAAAGTTAAGTAAATGTGGCAAAATATTAACAACTATCAATCTAGGTGATGGGTATATAGGTGTTTATAAGTTTCTTAACTTTTATGTGTGTTTGAAATTTTTTATAATGAAAAATTGAAAAAATAATGACCTTATATCTAGACAGCAATTTTCAATTTATAGGGGCCTTTTACAAACAAAATAATTTGCTCTTCCATAATGGCCTTGTATATGTTAGGTCAAATATAATCACTGTGTCATAAAAACTAAGCCTCAGACATGTAACAAAATTCAATATGCTTTCATGATAAAAACTCTCAACTAGAAATAGAGGAAAAATTCCTCAATTATAAAAGGCATTTATGAAAAGTCCACAGATAACATCATCTTCAGCAGTTAAAAACTGAAAGCTTTCCCCTTGAGACCAGGAACAACACACAAGGATATCTGCTCTCACCACTGCTATTCATCACGGTACTGGAAGTTCAAGCCAGAGCTATTAGACAAGAAAAAAGAAATAATATGCATCCAGATTGGAAAAAAAAAAGGTAAAACTATCTCTTTCCATAGATGATATGCTTCTATACACGGAAATTCCCAAAGAATCCACAAGAAAGCTACTAGAGCTATTAAATGAATTCAGCAAAGTTTCAGGGTACAAGATCAACATGCAAAAATTATTTGTTTCTTTATACCAGCAATGTACAATCCTAAGAGGAAATTAAGAAAGAAATTCCATTTATAATAGCATCCAAAAGAATTAAATACTTGGAAATAAATTGAGTTGAGCCAAGGAGGTAAAAGACTTGTACACCGGAAAACTATAAAATATTGCTGAAAAATATTAAAGATCTAAGTTAATTGAAAGACATCCCATGTTCATAATAGGGATTCAAATGTCAATACTATCCAGAGCAATCTACAGATTCAAACACAATACCTATTAAAATTTCAACAGACTTTTTTTCAAAAATGAAAAAGCATATCTTCGCATTCATAAGGAATTGCAAAGGGCCATGATGTCAGCCAAAACAATCTTGAAAAAGAAGAATGAAGCTGGAGGACTCATGCTCAATTTTGAAACTTACTACAAAACTATAGTAATTAAAACAGTATGGTACTGGCATAAGGAGAGACATATAAACCAACAGAATAAAATAGAAAGCCTAGAAACAAACCCTCATATACACAGTTACTGATAACTAAAAAGCGTGCCAAGACCACTCAATGGGGAAAGGACAGTCTTTTTAATAAACAGTGCTAGGAGAACGGGATATCCACTTACAAAAAAATGAAGTTAGATCCTCACCTTACACCATATACCAAAATTGACTCAAAAGGATCAAAGACCTAAACTTAAGAGCTAAAACTATAAAGCTTTGGGAAAAATCTTCATGACACCAAATCTGGCAACAATTTCATGAATATGACACCGAAAGCACAGACAACAAAAGACAAAATACATCAATTGGACTTCATCAAAATAAAAACTTTTGTGTATCAATAGACACCATCAAGAATGTGAAATGACAACCTACAGAATAGGAGAAAATATTTTCAAATCATATATCTGACAAGTGATTAGTACTTAAAATATGTAAAGAATTCCTACAATTTAACAACAAATAACCCAAATCAAAAACGGGCAAAGGACTTGAATAGATATTTCTCCAAAGAAATTTTACAAATGGCCAATAAGCATATGAAATAATACTCAACATTAGTCTTTAGGGAAATGCAAATCAAAACCACAATGAGATACCACTTCACACATACTAATATGGCTAAAATAAAATTTAAAAAAAGTGAAAGTGACATACGTTAGTGAAGATGTAGAGAAATTGGAACCTTTGCATATTGCTGGTTGGAATGTAAAAGGGTAGAGCCATTGTGGAAAATGGTTTGGTGGTTCCTGGAAAGTTAAACATTGAACTAACAGATGACCCAGCAATTCCATTCATAGGTATATATCCAAAAGAATTGAAAGCAGGGACCAGAACAGATCTGCATACCAATTTTCATAACAGACTATTTACAATAGCCAAGAGATAGAAATAACCCAGATGTCCATCAACAGATGAATGGATAAACAAAATGTAGCATATACAGTAGAATTCAGCCATAAAAAGAAATAAAATTTTTTTATGCACTACAACATCCTTGAAAACATCATGCTTAATACGGTAAGTCAGACACAAAAGGACATATATGATTTCACTTATATGAGGGACCTAGAATGAGCAAATTAGTAGAAAGAAAGCAGAGAGGTTACCAGAGGCTGGAGGACAGAAAAAGGGGATGTTACTGCTTAACAGCAATAGCGTTTATGCTGGGAATGATGGAAAAGTTTTGAGTATAGATAGGGTGACGGGTACACAAAGCATTATGAATATATTTAATGCCACTGACCTGTATACTTACCAATGGTTAAAATATTATATTCACTTAAACACTATTTTTTTTAAAAAGCGTGTTTTAAAAACAAAATTTCAAAAATATCAAGTGATTTGCCATATCCTTGTAAAATGCAAAGTTAACATCCAGTCTCAATTTTTCAATCTCCAAGACAACAAAAAACATATAGAATATTAGCTGCTCAGCATTAAAACAGAATTGAATTGCTTTGATTTCCTAGGCTCTCTCCTGAAGCTCAACGTCTAAGACCAATCCAAAAGAAGAGTTATCTACTTTGTCTTCAATTTGTTATGAAATCTCCATTACCATAGGATACGCTCCCGCTTCTGCCTTTAGCTTAGCCCACGAAGGTGAGAAAAGAATGCCTGGCACACGAACAGCACATTCGCCGTGATTAAGAAAGCAGGCTGTGGAGTCGCATTACCAGTTCCTATCCTGGCTCCACTATTAACTGTGACCTTAGTCAAGTTATTTAACCTCAGTGGGCCAGTTTCCTAATCTGTGAGATGTGAGTAACAGTACATACTTCATAAAGTTGTTAAATCAAATTAACTAATATGTGAAAAGCACTTAGAACAGATCTTGGCACATGGTAAAAAAGAAGGTTTCTATCTCCTTCTCTTCCTTGTGCCTTCCTCCTCCTTCTCTTCTTCTTCATCATCAACATTATTTATTATCAATGAGACTCTGCAAATTACCTGTAAAACCGTCATCTGCATGTTACTTTGCCCACTGCAAAGCCAGACATCTCCAAATAAGACATCATGAACTCTCAGGGTTAAGTTCATTCTCCCAAATGTCTGTTGTGCCATCACTTCATAAGGTCCACCAGGCTTCATAGGATCCAGGACCACCATCCAGCTGTTAGAGTATGCTGAAATAATAACAAGGCTTCCGGGAATTAATCAATTAATTAACTAAAATGAAATGAAAGCCCAGTCCCATCATGCATCATACTCATCTGTGTCTATTCCCAGCTTCAGTGATGAACTGAAGTCAAAGTTATGAAAATTGGCTAAATAAAAAAGCAGCAGCATCTCTATCATTAATCTGTGCCAATCCCTCTTTAATTTTACTGAAGCATTTATAAGAAAAATAAATTACCCAGTTATAATCCTAAATGCGGACAAAAACACGAAGAGATTAAAATTCAAGGAAGTTTAGGTAAAAACAAAATAGAAATTCTTATTATACTATCCAACTGTCAATATTAACATAATCATAATCTAATAGATTTACACAGTACCCCAAATGTGAGCACAGGTTAGAGAAAATCGTTTATAATCTGAAACTTCCCCTTATTTCATGGTATCATTCTTGTCATCAATCCCCTCACCTTCTCCCCACATTGCTACCAAGGATTAATACTAGCAGTGATTCTGGCTTCTCCTATCACCAATTAAACAGGTGAGTGGAGAAAGTGACACATAAAGAAACCGTGGGAGGCATATAAATTAATCTCTCTGTGAAGAAGATATTTAGACTTGCCCAGTTAATTATTTTCATAGAGTTATTTACCAGACTTAAGGTTTTCAGACTCAATTAAGGAAATGAAAAGCTATCCAAGACCCTATTTCAGAAATTCATAGCATATTTCTTAGGAACTACTCCCCCCCGCCACCACCACTTTCCTACCTTCCACCCACTCACACCACCGCCTCTGCAAACATCATATTCAGAAACTTAAGGAAAATGTCTTCAAAATGGCAAAATTATGCCTAGGAGAACCAAACAACATGAACGAAGTTTAAAAAATGAGAATGAGAAAATTATAGACAAAATAGAGAAAGGATCATTTAAAAATAAATATTCTTGGGACAATGCTGAAGAATATGAACTAATTTTTAAGTTGTGCCCATCAGATCAATGTAAACTCAAAGAGAAAGAATTGTTAGAACTGGAAATGAAGCATCCTAAAGTTATTATACCAGTCTATAAAAAAAAAATGATAAAAATACTATCAAAGTGACAACTGTGTTAAAAGGTGTGCTAAGATCTTTCTAATCAGCAAAAGCTAAGCAGAAGCAATAGAAGTTTGGATGCTCAAAAGGACAGTAGATCAGTAAAAGCTCAAACCATAAAGGATTGCTCAGTTTGGGGGAAAATGTCCAAAACCCTCAAGGCATCGATGGCATGTTTGCTCCTTTCAAAACACAACTGATAGAGCTTGCTCCTCCCAGCCTTTAGTGGTCAATTAAGACCAGGACCAAACGTTCGCTATTGTTTTTATACCATTAATAGCTAGACATCAACATATCAAATATATAATTCACCTAAGCAGAAAAATCACTGTTTTGAAAATAGTGGGCAGCTAGTACAGATTGTGTCGCACAGGTGCATGTGCTCCGTATGGTTCACACTTCTGAGCAGGCAGACACTCCAATCTGTCCCAAATGCAGCCTTGCCAAGGTCTTTCCAGGCTTCTTGCACTGACATATCTTACTGGAGCTCTGTCCTTCTGCCACCAACATTACTCATTTATAATGATAAGATCAACCTCCAGAAAACCTAGGACACGACTATTTTTTATCCTTTTACGACTACGCAATCCACTCCTTGTCACTGCTGTTAACTCGGTATTTACACCACGCCTCAATTCAGACAATATGGCTGGTGAAGAAAACTGCCTTCACCAGAGCTTCTGAAAGTTTTGCTGCCCAGCGATAAAATGACAAATAAGGGAAAATAGACATCTGGGCAAAATATGACAATACCATCTTATTATGGTCAGAGGATGAGCTCCCTCCATGGAGTGAAGAGAACTACAAATCAAGGCCTGAGCCTTATTCTCGAGAACTGTTCTCCCAGGGAAACCCCTCGGCTCGCTTGAAGACCCTGGAAAACTTCCTTCTGTTCTAGTACTCAAGTTCTTTTAGTTTCTAGCTTTTTCCCTCTCCCATTTGAAAGTAATGAGCGTTAAGTGAAATTAACTCCCAGGCAAGGCAGGAAAAATCAGATCCACTATGAAGGTAACTAATGGTCAAACTAACTCAGAAACAATTCATTTAAAACAATGAGGATTTATTCCCATGTAAGTATATACATAGGAGAGCAAAGACTGTTTCTTAGACCAAAGGCAAAGGTGGTATTATAAAGGCAGAAGTCAACACATTCCACAAGAATTGATTAGTCCTCGGCCTGTCGGTTTAGTGCTGATTGGTTGAAGTGGAGCTCACCACAGGATGGCAAAATTCAGTTACAGTTTTAGTTTTTAGAAACTGTGTTGACCCACCAAGCCCATTAGGTTGAGTCTAAATAATAAAACTGTGTCACCGACCACAAAGAGTTGAAGTTCACCATCCAGCTGGTTTCCTGCTGATCCTGGTGGGCTTTCTGAGCAACAGTTGCTCTGGTTCCTTCTTCTGAGCCCTAATCATTTGCTATTTTGTAAATTAATTTCCCAATCCAGGCCCAGGTTTCTGTGGATTTTCATCATATTCAAATCTCTTCTTGCTCACATTCTTTCTTCTCTCATCTAGGAAAATTCATCTCCTCCCTTCGTTACACGCGACTTAGAGTGCTTACCACGTGCCAGGCACTCCATCAAGTAAATGGCAGAAACAGCCCCTCTCCAGGTTATACTGATAAGAAAGACTTGAAAACTGACTAGGGCTTTGTGTTTCCATACCTGGTGGCCTATTTCTTACTGTTCTTCTCTTCACAGTCCAGCCAAGGGCACAGGTAAAGAACTCTCTGCCCCCATTTCTCTCTGTCTCCCTGACCAACTCCATCTCGAAATGGGAAGAACAAAGGGAAAAAAAATTAAAATAATCTGTCTAGAGACATGGTTAGTCGTAAAGTGCTTTCTTTTTTCTTTTTTGCTATTCACATCAGATGTTAATTATTTTTCAGGTTGTTGTGCCAAATCTCAGATGCCAAGAACAGAAAAAGGAAAATTACCCATGACCTTTTCCTTCCCAAGAGGAAAAACTAGAGCCAGAAGAAACCACCCTAGTCACTTCTTCCACTATAGAACCCTGGCACTTCACCGGCTGCAAACTGGTTCAGTGGTTTGTGGAAGTGACTTTACTGCCCAATGCCCCTTTCCAACCTGCATTTATTCTGTATAAAGTCCATCTCCACCACCACCAAATATAAATGTTAAAAAAAAAAAAAGCGTACTTTTCTGTTAGTAAAACTGTTTATAGTTACTTAAACTATAACATGCTGTGACAGACACACCCTAAGACCCCCAATAAATCATGCCCTTGTATAATCCCCTCCCCTCAAATGCAGGTAGAATCTGTGATTTGCTTCTAAGAAACAGAAAATTCCAAAGGGGATGAAATGTCATTCTCATGATTAGGTTACATTACATAGAAAAGATAAAGGGGTTTTGCAGATGTAATTAAAGTCCCTAATCAGTTGACTTTAAGGGAGATAACCCTTAGTGGGCCTGACATAATAAGGAGCCCTTAAAAGAACATCTAGAGGTCAGAGGCTGGAAGCAGCAGAGATGCGGCCATGAATCCTACAGGGACAAGGAAATGAATCTGCCAGCAGCCTGAGGGAGCTTGGAAGTGGATAGTTTTCCAGATGAGAACATGGCCTGGCTGACACACCTAGACTTCAGCCTGTGAGATCCTGAGAAGAGCACCCAGCTAAATGATGGCCAGACTTCAGATCTACAGAAATTGTGAGATCGGAAAAGTGGGTTGTCTTAAGCACCTAAGTTTGTGGTAATTTATTATGTAGCATAGAAAATTAGCATGCATACTAACACTGCAACCAGGAGCTTTTTATTTTTCTAAAAGGTTTAGGCTTTTTTGTATTTTTCTAAATTAGAAAAAATATATCTATTCACCTCAATCATGATGACAAAATCAGGCAGACACACCCTCATTTTATCACCCACATGTGCATGCCGCACATGTATCACAGTAAGAGGATATATGTTATTCTCTCATTTTATTTCTTGTGTCTGAATCATCACGCATCATTTGACAACATGGTTTGAACAGGCCCAGCACTTGAACATATTCCCAATCATCCCTCGGGTTTTAATTTTCCCAATGCTTATGTGTCAGTCTGCTGGACAAAAACCTTTATTTTGTTAATTCCACTTTGTTGTGGGCACCTAGGGGATTACAGGTAATAAGTTAAATATTAACAGTGATAGAGTGGCAAACTGAGGTCATCCAGCTGAAAAATCCCAGAGTCCTCATTAATATTTAAACAGAAATCAACCCTTCAATATAGGCTGCAGTATCTCTTTTGAGAAACATTTTCTTTCCTGCCCTATGAAATTTCCTACATGTCCGACTTCTTTATTCCAAATAACACTTTATCCATTTTGCTTCATGGGCAGGACAGAGCAAGATGCCCACTGAAATAGGTTTGTGAAGCTATACAAACTAAAATACCCTTGTTCTCTATCAAGCAAATATAGAAAGTCTAACAAATAGATCTACCCACCCCCCTGCCACCACTGTCATCTTTATCTATTCTAAACTGAGGCTCCCCTGTAGGGCCTCTCTGCTCATGAAGGCTGCTAATTCTCACCTTCCTGACCACCCTCTACCTTGGGTCAAGCGACTACCTTGGGTCAACCCTTCACTGTCTATTGCCTGAATATCATAATAGCCTGCTAACATGTCCCACGACCTCTAGTCTGATCAATCTCCAATGCAACTTCCACAGTGTTGCCAGAATAATCTTTTTAAAATTCAAATCTTATTGTGTTATTGTGCTGCTTAGAATCCACGGATCTAAAATAGAGTACTTACTTCTTAGCAATGACAGACAAGCCTACCTTTCCAACCTTGTTTCTTGTCATCCAGCCACCAGTCACATATCCCAGTGTTCCAGACAAATCCACCTACTCGCTATTTCTCCAATGACCCATGCTCACTTGTGCCTCCATGCCTTTCCCCAGGCTATTCCCTCTACCTGGTTAGCCCTATTCATCTTTCAAGATAAAACTTAGACCACGTTAATTACTCCTAATTAAGCACTCCCATAGCACCCTGTACTTCCTCTCTGTGGCATTTATCACCATTAACTGTAATTGCTTATTATTTTTCTGTCTCCTCTCTTAACTTACAAACTTCATGAGGGAAGAGACCACATCTGTTTTGCTCATCACTGTATCATCAGTACCTAACACAGTATCTGGTACACAGTAGCCACTCAATAGATATTTGAGTGACTAAAACAATAACAACAACAACAACAACAACAATAAACATTTATTCAGTACTTACTGTGTGCCAGGCACTGTTCTGAGTACTTCATATGTGTTCATTCATTTAATCCCCACAATAATCCCAAATACTATTAACTTACTTTACAAATAAATAAATAGGGACACAGAGATAATAAATAACATGTCCAAGGTTATACAGCCATTAAGTGAGAGAGTCAGGAACTGAACCTAGACAGTGAATTCCAGAGCCTGGGTTCTTATCCACTCCTCCACACTGTCTCTCTTTTATATATAATTCAGTTCAAATGCCACCTTCTGTGCAAACCTTCCCTTACCATCCAATCTGAGGTAGATGTTTCTCTTCCGTATCCCACGACACCCCACATACACCTTCATCATAGCAGTTATCACACTGCAATATATAACTTAGTGTCTATTCCCATTATTCCATGAGCTCCTTGAGGACAGATACTTTGACACAGTCTTAGTTTCCTTTGCATCCTCAGTGCCTAGCACATAGTAAATTGTCAAATAATTTTTATGGATGGATGGATGGATGGATGAATAACCTGAACTGGAGCATAAGCATTCATTTTTAGATAATCCAGCAGGTGGCAGAAGAAGACAAAAGCTGAACAGAGGATGGGTTGCCTTACCTTTCACATGGGTCACTTTCTTCATGATGATTTCCTGATCCTGGCAAAGAGTCACTGTCACTGTGGCTCCAGATATGCCATAACCCCAAATCACTGCCCCTGCAGGCTCCTTCTGCAGCACCATGTAATTATCGATGTATGAAGCAAACTGAAAACCAACACCTAAAAAATTTCACAAACACTTAGAAGAGCATCACCGGGAAGATTCGTCACTGACTGAATCTGGTTAAACAGCAAGCACCATCCAGTCTTCATACAAAAGTATTTGAATATACCCCGTCCTTTTACTCTTCTGAAACTATATTTTACTCCTCCTAATTAGGTAGGCAACATAACAAGAATAGTTTCCAACAATATGCATCACAGTACAAGACCAATAAGGAAAATGCAAAGAGCCTAGGGCAAGCAATGTGCCACAGACCTCTTCCTCTTCAGAGCTCGTCATCTCCTTTGCTCTCAGGCTTGGCCCTAATGTTTGACTCTCTCCCCCCAAATCATTAAAATGCTCCTTTTAAGCACCCCCACAGATGGTGTTTATGAGGAAAATAAACCACTTCCTTCCCCTACTTTCCATAACCACGCCCACTCCTCTAGCTGGGAATAAAGAAGCCTGCCTCTCCCCAACACAGCCCTCCCCTAATCTTTTTCACCCCTTTCCATCTTACCAGTGTGAATTTCCCTCAAATAACTCCCCTTATTGTTTTTTTGACAACCCACTGACAATTCTAAATAAGAATTTATGAGTATCTGTGACAAGTCTGCTTCCTTCTAAGGTAAATTCAGATAAATGATGATGCAAAAAACGTCAGTGAGAGGTCAAAATGTCTGAACAAAGGTCTTCTGTCCCCATTTTACCCATTTCTTGAGGTAAATTATGCAAAAAGAACAAGGGGAAGAGCACTTGAAACTGTGGATTCTATTTTAGAGTCACTAACAAGACTGAATAAGAACTCACTTTAACAAGATCATTCCTATTTTTAACATCCAGCCTATATTGAAGTATTTTATTAATAACAAGCATCTATCCAAATTATCTCAGTGAGTTTCTCATCAAAACTTAAAAGGGAAAAAAAAAGTTACATCCCAGTTGGTCTGAAAAAAAAAAGACAAAAATCCCTAGAAGAAAATAATTAACAAAATTAAGATTTTTAAAAAGGGTTTTAAACAAAAATGATAGGCAGGAAAGAGAATCAGACCTAACGAGGCTGACATTTTCCTCCCTGGAAGCTGCAAATGATGACAGCCCCTTCGGCTACACTTAACAGAGCAGCACAGCTAATGGGCCACCTACACAGGCTCAGTGGCCTATTTGTCCTGTGCTTCAAATAACAGTCCTAGTACCTAAACATCCTCAGCTCTCTCTTATGAGTTAGTCCCATCATGAAAACTACATGACAATCAAAGTTCATCCAAAAGGGCCACTGGGCTGGAGATGCACGGCTGCCAGGAGCAAAAGGCTCTAAGAGACACCTGGAATTGCAAAAGCACATTGGCAGCCTGCTAGAGAGAAAGGAAGAAGCACGTGTGTGGGAAGCCTTGTCTTGGGTAGGTGCTTCTTAAGGAACAAAACTGAAAACCAAAGGCCTAAGAGCTAAGCAGACAGAAGGTGGGGGTGGGGGAATGGAGCGAAGAAAATTGGCTGCCGCTGGCATATGAGCCCATGCAAGTGGAGGGCTCTAGATGTGTGCAGCCACTGTCTCAGAGGCGGGTGGAAACACCATTCCAAGTCTGTCTGTTTTCTCCAACACACATTTACTGACATGACTATTTGTACACGGCTTATTCTAAGCTAAAAAATTTTAGAAGTGGAAAGTATCTTTTACACCCTGGGGTATAATAACGGTTATTTACTGATTAACAGACTGAGTAGATTAGGTAATTTTAAAAAATAGCTTGAATATTAATTAATTCAACAAATATTTATTGATGCCTATGTGCAAGGCACCATTTAGAGGACTGAAGATATAACAGTGAAAGAAAAACAAACAAACAAAAACAGACAAACCTTGCCAGCAGGGAATTTACATTCTACTGGGGAGCTTACTTGTGGCAGGCACAATGCTAAACACACTGCAGGCATTAAATTTCTTTGACTGACCTCAAATCACATAGGTAGTTTGATGACAAGACTGGAAACCAAACCTCTTTATTCCAAAGTTACTGCAATTTCCACTCTATCACAGTTGAAAACATGGTGAAACCAAAGAAAAGTCGTATTTCCTGTCTTTATAAAGCTCACATTCCAAGCTGAGTAGACAGCAGAACACTACCAAGGAATGGAGCAATGGACAAAGCAGGGAACAAGAAAGGAGGCAAGACTAGTAACTGTTTTTGTCAAACGGAAGATACTTATGCTTAATGTTTGAATTTTTTTTTTTTAACTCTTCAATTTTTCCTTCATTTGGGTGGAGTAGAAAAATAGGAATTGGCATTCTGGGGAAGAGACCATTATTAAAAGTAGATTGACAAAATTAGGACAGTGGGTACATCTGGCGAGGAACTGGTGCATTGGGGAGGAACACCAGGGAATCCTGATAAAACTATCAATGTTCTAGTTCTTAAGTTGGGCACAGCACCCATGGGTGTTCATTTTATTGTTTCGTTACATATATCTCTCTACATCTCAAATATTACATGATAAACAACAGCACGAAGAGTGATTTGAAGGAAAAATACCAGGATATGCAACTAAATAAGGAAAATTTATATCATTAATCAATGAAAAATATAGTCAGTGTTAATGAAGGTGATGTAACAATATGACCTAAAGGCAAAGATAAAATACTGACAGACTTTAACAGAAAAACTAATAAAATATTAGCCCTACTCTGCTCTTGGACTCAAAGGTCTCTATGTAGAGCTGAGTCAGAAAAAGATTTGTTTACACTTTTGTTAAACCCTGAAAAGCCTGCGTACTTTTGGGGTTCTCGGGTACAGCATAAGTCATTTTTCTGCACTCTGCTGTTGCACTTTAACTTTCATTTCTTAACAGGGATCTTCGTGGTTCACCATTTGAGTGTTTGAAAAAATATATAGGTCCAACATTATCACTTTAATTTTGCATTAGCAGATTCCATTTTCTGATTTCTCCATGGTTATGACCCAGCGTCCAGCCTGGTATATTCAAATGACAGGATCTCACCTGGACAATAGTCAAAATGAGTCACCCTCCTCCCCAATGCCATGCATATTATCCCAGCAATATCTATGAGTTGCACCAGAAACCGAAGCTGAGCCTCAAATATTCTGAGCCAGTGATGGGGTTGTACTTCTTAGCCCCAATCACCACTTAAACTAGTAAAATTTAATTCCTTGCTTGAAGCAAACCCACTCTAGGGTACCACTGAGGGGGCGGTACTGAAATGTTTTGGATGACTCAGTTAACTGTTTCCAAATATCTAACTGGCTTCGCTCCTCCTCTTGGAGCTCCCCTACAGTTATTCAAAGACCCCGAGGGCCTCCCCACTCAGAAAAACCCAACTCTCCCTCCGCCCAAAGTGCGGTATCCTAACAGCGGTGGACGCGAGGGAGGAAGCGGAAGGGCTGGGACTCAAGGCCAGCAGAATCTGCAGCCCAGGCCTCGGTCGGAGACTCCTTCCAGGACCTTGAGAGGGATGCCGGTGGGGGTCCTGCGAGCACGCGGGATGTCGGAGCCCGCACGGGGGTCGGGCCGAGCAGGGCCGCCTCACCTGCACTCGTGTGGGCCCGCTGTATTAATGGCAGCACCAGCCCCAATACAAACACCGGCACTACCATGTTAACCAGGATCCGTCTCGGAGCGCAGGCCTCCAGACGCGAACACCAGGCCGGGGCGGGGCCTGGTGGGGGCGGGGACGTGGGCGGGGCCTGGGCGGGGCAGGTCTGACCCCACCCTTCCAGGCCGTGCGGTCCGCAAAGCCGTCGCAGGGCCGTACTTCTCCCCTTCTCAGCCGCCGTAGTTAAGTAAGAAAAAAAAAAAAACGGTTCCCCAGCAACGAGAAAAAACAACTGGAATCACCCCGTCAACAGCTCTGGGAGAACCAAGAGGTGAGGCGGTTTACCCCACTTCCTCTTCCAAACCGAGACCTCACCTTTCCCCTTCGCCTCTCGTATTCTGTCAGGATCCCCGATACATTCCGGGAACACTGGGGCAGATTGGGAGCTCAGGCAGCCGATTCTGAAGTCCCAGATCCTCGACGTCCTGCCCCCTCCAACCGCCCTTCGCTCCCCAGATCGTTTCAGGTTCTAACCATACCTTTTCACAACCCTAAGGATTCAATGCCTCATCTCGTGTTCCCTCGAAAAAAACAAACAAAAACAAAAACTCCTCAGATTTGGCCTCATGAAACCGTCTAGTTCACCCATCAAGAACCCTACGTACTCTCAAGAAAAGGCCAGGGCCTTGAGTGTTATTTGCATACTCCGTAGTCCAACCCGCTGCTTGGCCTAGTATAAATCTAGCCCTAGTAATCTAACCCTAATATTTCAAGACAGGAAGACAAGACATGCTCAGGACAAAACCAGAAAATATAAGAATCTCAAAACTTTGGAAGCAGAGATTACAAAATCTTGACTGGCCCTACCCTTACCCTACCGACCCCTCTGCCCCTTCCAGAGTATATAGGCGTTTTGAAGCGTTGCACATAGGTCATGCTTCGGAAGCGGAAGCTAAGGAAAAGACTGAGTGTCAAACTTCTGCATTCAACAAATAAATTTCTAGAATCAGGACTAGCTCTTACTTTTTAAAATTTTAGACCCTATACAGGGTCTTCTCAGCAATTTATGATCAATTTTTAACAATCATTCTAAAATCTCGTGGGATAACAAAACTTAAATTCACTTTTTAAATACAGACATAGGGACAGAAAGAAAAAATGCTTAGTGTAATAGTGAGAAACCTGTGGTTTTTGTAATTAAAAAATGATTTGGCCTATTAAATGGGTCTGTATTTGTAATATTCTAATTAATAATGGAGAATTCAAAACTCTTAAAGGGATGGACTTGGATTGTGATGGCGAAAATAATATTGAAGTCAAATATATTTGGGACTCAGAAATAATTTGTTGCCATAGCTGTGATTAAGTAAAATCAGACAAATTTAAAGACAGTACTCTTTAATGAATCTCTAGGTTCAATAGACATTTCCTTCCAAGATGTCGATTCCATTCTCCAACACCCAGTACCGAATTCCGCAAGGATTTGGAAATCTTCTTGAAGGGCTGACATGTGAGATTCTGAGGGAGCAACCGGACAATATACCAGCTTTTGCAGCAGCATATTTTAAAAATCTTCTAGAGAAAAGAGAGGGTAAGCTTTTTAAAAATAGGCTTTTTTTTTTTTTAAATAAGAAACTAAGAAGTTGTTTATGGTGAAACTTGCATAGGATCGTCCCGATTCCACAGAAAGCCTTTATGAGGCAAGTAGCTTCAAATAACAGTTCTTGCTATTTGAAACATGTCCCTTTTTAACAGTTCTCTAAAATCACATTAATTCACATTATTGAAGATTATCAGTTTTGTACCCAGACCTTCTTTGCTGTTTCTCATGGACATGCTGGTGGAAGGGGACCTCAAGAAATTGTCCAGTCTAGCTTTCTATTTTCTAGCTGTTCTATGCATCCCAGGCAGTTGAGTGTCTATGCTTACTGGATGGAGAGTTTGTGGTTTTCTTTACATTTTGACTTTTCTTACTTGAAAGTATTATAAAAAATAATTCTTTACTTTTTAGATTAAGTAAATTGGTATTTTCTGGAGGATATTAAACTGTTCTACAATAAAGGCACAGAGAAAAACTGCTTTAAAAAGTAAATTTCTGGCTTGGGAAGATAATTTATATTTTTCCTCTGTACTCCCAAGGTCTCATTCTGCCCAGAGACTAAGATTCAGGCTAACAGTAACTCTTTGGTTGAGAACCATAGAAGAGTTTTTTCACTTCCATAAATAAAATTTCCAGATTCCCAGCCTTGAAGGTTCATGACTATCAAGACCTGACTCAGTGGTCAAAATAGGAAATATCATAGCTATAAGTTTTTATTAAAAACCTATTCTTCATTAGAACAACTATTTTTATTAAAAACCTATTCCTCATTAGAACAACCATTTTGTATAGGCTTTTATCATTACTTTTATCATTACTTCCAACAGAGTGGTAAAGGTGACTAGAAATAGCCACAAGCAAATAAACGTTCCATTTTAAATCACTTTATAAAGGGTGGAAAACTACCACAAGGTTTGATTTGAAACAGCTCCCATACATACTACACAGCTCTATCCCCTTGTTGTCTTTGCTCTACCATGGCAGAGCTCAAAGTCTCTGCCAGTTTCTTGAATCTTGTTGGTCTTTTCCATATCCAGTCACTGTGAATATTTGTTGCACAATCTGAAACTTAAGTGCCACTGAAAAAGGTAAGAGGTGAATTGTAATGAACACTAATTTAATTTTGTTATTACAACTTCAATTTTACAAATTTATAAGTAATTTTAGACCTCAGAAACATCCCATTACAAAACCATTTGAGCCATCATTACTGGATGATGACAATTAAAACAATTAGTGATTGAGAGTAATGGTCTCAGAATACTAGTTCTCTAACTACAAAAAAAAAAATGGGTGAAACTATTTGAAACAATGTTAAGCACCACACCCATTTAACTCATGTAAACCAAAGGTGAATTATCCAACTGATACAAGTATTAGAATTAAGTCTCTTCAAAAGGGAAGAATAAAGTCCTCTAGGCCAGTCTCACACAATGCAAGAATTTCCTTACAGTGATTACTAGTCTTAATTTTTACTTATGTGACAGGAAACATGTTAGTATATGAAATAAAATCGCTAGGGAAAAGATGGGCTTTTTATTAAATGGTGTCGTGATAAAGATGGAAAGAGAAAATTGGATCTATTCTTTACATCCTACACCAGGATAAGTTCCAAATTGATTGGAGATTTAAATGTTTTTTTAAATGAAACCATACAAATACTAGAAGAAAACATGGATAAATTTATCACATAAAAGTGGAAAAAATTTTCCTAGCTAAGTACCTATAATTACTTTAAAAATCCAAGAGCGATTAGAGAAAAGATGAATAAAATTGACAGTATTACATGACGAAAATTCTCATAATGAAAATAAAACTACAAATGACAAACGGGAAAACTGTTTGCAATTTATATCACAACCAGTTAGTAAACCTAATAAATAAAGAGCTTATAAAAACAGTGAAGAAAAAACCAACAACCCTGTAAAAACACTGGGCAAATGATATGAGCAAACAATTCACACAAAAATAAATGCAGTGGCCCTTAACATATTAAAACATACTCAGACTAACCCATGATAATAGAAGCCTATATCAAAACTACACTGAAGTAACACCACCCACCACCAGCAACCCCACTCATCAGATTGGCAAAAGCCAAAAGTTTGCCAGTTTATTCTAGGCAGGGCTAAGGGGAAATAGGCACTCATACACGTGCTGGAGGAGAAACAAAATGATACAACCCCACGTAGGGGGAAATGGCAATATTTATGAAAATTATGTACGCATTTAACCTTTGATACAGAAATTCACTTCCTCACTTTTTTCATTGCATTGTTATTTGAGAAAGCAACCAACTATCCATAATAGGGAATTTATTGAATAAACTAGAATACATCCACACATGGAATGATACATAGCATTAAAATAAAAACAATAAAGAAAATCTCTGATATATTAAGTGAAAAAAGTTAAAGTAGGTGGAAAAAAATGTGTTTAGTATGCTACTAATTATCTAACAAGGGGTATTGATATGAATACAGAAGTGTTCATTTATATTTTTTTAATGGAAGAATAAATCTTTAAAAATAACATTTACCTCTGGGGGAGAAAGAACAGAGTGAAGGAAACAAGAAGTTAAATTTCTCTGAATACATCTCGAACTTGAAATTATAAATGTTTAAAATAGTTATGAGATAGAATTAAATTTAAAAATTGTTAAATAATTCCTAAAATTTTCAGGATGAGCTTGAACACCTTGCCATACCAGAAAGTAAGGAAACTGTCAAATATTACTAGAGCTGTTTCCAAAAGACTCAAGGACATCTGAGCCCCTGAATAAGTCCCTACTGGCCAGTTTTGGACAACGAGAGCATCAATAAGAATAATAAATGCAATAGATTGAAATTCATTCAACTCGTTTAACATTCCTGAGTTTGTAATAAAAAATAAATAAAAAATAAATAAGAAATAAATAAAAAAGCTCCTTGAGAGAGTCCTAAGAAACCAACTGATTATTCTGAAAACTGGTAAATGAAAGGAAAGAACCAAAACTTTAACCTGCCTTTCCTGTAAGAACTGCATTTCAGGGTAGCCAAATAATTGATGAAGGAAAGTTTTTCTTTATTAGGTACTCCAGAAATAAAGAACCAATGACCAAATTAGAACATTATCATTTTGCAACCTCTAAAGAAATTATTTAAGCAGTCATCAGTAATGGGCTCATAAAAATTATAAAGACAACCAGATATTATACATCTGCTGATAGAATTATACTACACTACCCATACTCTTGCCAAAAGAACAAAGCCAAACCTGAATCATATTGAACTGTAGATGTAACTAGCAGTCTACAGGAAATTCAAAAGCAGAGGAACTTATTAAAAATCATCATGGGAATGGTATCCAAAATATTCAGACTGTGGAAAACTCCAAAGAAAGAAAATGACCTAATTTCCTCAACAAATAAATTGCAAGGGAAAAATGCGGAGTGGGAGATAGGGAGCTTTCAATTTAAAGAGATTAAAAAGACATAATAAAAGGCTGGATGTGCCCATTGTTTGGGTCCTGACTTGGACAAACCAACAGTAAAAAAATTAAAAAATATTAGAAAATGGATGAAATTTGGATAGTTGATGATAGTAAGGAATTATTGTTAGTATTTTAGGCGATAATGGTATTGTGGCTTTATATCTTAGAGATGTATACCGAAATATATATCTATAGATAGTATAATATGATGCCTAGGATTTGCTTCAAAATAATCAGAAGAAAGGGCAGGAAAGTGAGTGAAGTTTTAGATAAGATAAATCGTGAGTTTATAATAATTGAATCTGAGTAATGTACACATGGAAATTTGTTATATTATTCTCTACTTTCAAAGTTGAAGTTCTTCATATTTAAAAGCAAAAGAAAAATTATCTTTAAATGTAAATACTTCTCCCTGTCTATGTCAACTGACTATATAATATGCTTCATTTAAAAAAAAAAACCTCTCCTCACCTTCATTTTTCGAAACTTCCTTACTATTTAGAATTTATTTGTATACCTTTTCTCGTGTTTGCTAATTTGTTTGTAAGTTTCTATACTTACATTTAAGTACTGGCATTTGTTCTTCCCCTCTCCTCTGCCTCCCTCGCTCTCACTCTCCCACTCTCTCCCATTTTATTATAAATTTTATGAAGGCAGCAATTACAGTTTTTACTGCCTTTCTAAATATACCCAATGGCTCATCTAATGTTTAATTCATCAACATATACTTAACGTACACTGGTTACGTCTTCAGTGCTAGGCTGTGTACAATATCAGTAAGATTTTCAACTGGCAGTAACGAACCTGTGATTTGAAAAAAACTTCTCTGTGTTAGTATTCTAGATTTACTTTAATGAACTCAAAATAAATCTAAAATTATATTTTTATTATTTAGAAACCAACTTTGATCCAGCAGAATGGGGGACTAAGGTTGACGACCGCTTCTATAACAACCATGCATTCAAGGTATGGTCCTGTGAAGCTATTGGATTTGGTTATTTCTTCTCTCTGTCTCCAAAACAGAAATTATTGAGATCTCCCCAGAATCATGAAAATTGTGAGAGGCATCACAAATATCTTATTAAACCTTTTTTATTATAAATTATTGGGGTGACATTGATCAACAAAATCTAATAAGTTTCAAGTGTACGATTCAACAGTATGTCATATATATACAATTCAACAGTATGTCATATATATTGCATTGTGTGTTCGCCACCCATAGTTAAATTTCTTTCCATCACCACATATTTGATCCCTTTTATTCATATCTACCTCTATCCTTCCCCCTCTTCCCTCTGGTAGCCACATGAGTTTGTTTGTCATGGTTTTTTGTTGCTTTTAGATTTATATACCACATATAAGTGATATGTGGTTTTCAGCTTTTTCCTATCTGACTTACTTCTTATTAAACCTTTTTAATTGTGCTGTTCTTTCTGACTTCTAAAATATCTGAATCGCATACAGATACATAGTTTAAATTTAAAAACGGTCAACAGGAAGAATGTGCATGATAGTTATAGAATAATTACTCTCATTTATTCTTCAAATATTATTGGGCATTATAGTACTTGAAAGTAGCAGATAATAAATATTTGTCGAATTAATGAATTGGACAGTTTGTCCAGTTATTCCATTATCACCGACATCTTACAAAAGACCAATTAGAATTAAAGATGGTAATGATATATAGAGTTTTCTCTAAAAAGCTTATCCGTTCAGAGGATGAACCTATCTTTTCTTTAGTAGCATTCTTAGAACCAGCCTTTCTCAACCAGGGTTCCTCAAAACAATTAAGGCCTAAGCTGAAGGCATACATTGCACATAAGGAATCAATGTCTCTCCTTTGTATCTAGAATGCTTCTAGTTATGTACCATCCTTGGGAGAGCTGAGACAATAGTCACTCGAAATATTCTGTGTTGTGTGGTCCAGATAAGGAATACTGGTTGAGAAAGGCTGTGTGGTAATCCAGCATCTCTGGCATCAACTTGGGCTTGGTGGAAATTCAGTCACAAGCCCTGCCCCAGCCCTACATATCAGAAGATGAATTTTAACAAGATCCTCAAAGTAAATTGTAGGTACATTAAAGTCTAAGAAAGCACCACTCTAGACAACTGTGATAAAACATTAGCCACAAAGCACTAACAGACATTTGAATTAAAAGGAATTAACACAGTTCAGGTTTTGATAATGTTCCACAGTAGATTTGGGGAATTTCCTAGGGAAATATCTGTCATTATTCCATGAGTTCAAAAGTGAAGTTTCACCCATTTGTGCCTGTCAGATATGGGGGTGTTCTGTTTATTTCCATTTAACTAGATTCTTTGTGTTCATGTTTTATTGAAATCAAAGGAAAATGTTGAAAATTTAAAAATATTTGTGTCATATAGCCGTTTCAGGTGTTTTCTTCTCTTGAATTTTAAAGGCTTTGTTTGATTAGCTTATATGTTCTTTCTGTTTTATGGATTAAGGAAGTTCTTTCCATACGTTGTGGATTAGCAATGTGATATTTAGAGGAAGATTTCAATAACTGCGACTTAGTTTTTAATCTACAAACTTCATTAAAGTCAACTTGACTTCACACTATGCAACATAATGACATTTATTTTGTTTCTATTTTAGAAACTATTGGCACTTCTTCTCTATACTTTGTTCATGATTCATTACAGCATCTTATCAATTTTTATATATGACAGTGGTTTGTTTTTAGTATAAAACAATGTCACATATATTCTAAAAGCAAAAGAACAAACTTTTTTTTAACCAGGTCCTTAGTCTTTAATATTTACTTATGCATATTCTCTTGAGAGTTTTCATTTATTTCTTTTTTTCCAACCTACTTTCCTTGTATTTAATTCCCGCTACTTCTCAATAACTTAAAGTAATATTTAATTGCCTGTAAGCAGTTTGATCTAAGACTTAACTGTTTTGGAAACATTGCCTCTTTGGTCCTCTGCCCTCTCTCTAGGAGCAAAAACCACCTGAGAAGGAAAACTCTCAGACATCTGTGAAAGAAGAGATGCCAGTCACAGCCTTAGTAAGTTATATTTTCCATGTACTATTGGATTCCTAGGAAGAATGATATCACTCAGTTTAAAATTATACTCTAAATATGAATGTAGTCTGTTATCCATATAGCTAAAATTATGATTTTGCTTTCTAGATAACTAATATCCATGATAAACTAACTGGTGGATCATTTTTAGACATGCCTCTTATAAAGGAAAGTCATTCTTCCCCTTAAAAATAAAATCTTTTTTCTTGAGATTGTCAACAGATAGAAAAATCTCCCCAAGAGGAAGAACAGGCAGAACTCGGTTTTTTTGTTTGTTTTTTTTAAACAAAAATATGTGTTGTTTAATTGTTTATATATTTTATAGCAATTTTTAAATATATTTAATAATTTTTATTTTTCAGTTACACTTGACATGCAATATTGTTTCAGGTCTTTCCAACATAGTGATTGGACATTTATGTAACTTACAGAGCAATCACCCTGATAATCTAGTACCCATCTGACATGATATTTAGTTATTACAATATTATTGACTATATTCCTGATGCTATGCTTTACAGCTCCATGACTATTTTGTAACACCAATTTGTACTTATTAAACCCTTCTCCTTTTTCTCCCACCTCCCAGCCCCCTCCCATCTGGCAACCATCAGAATGTTCTCTGTATCTATGAGTATCTGTTATATTTGTTTATTTTGTTCTTTGGATTCCACATATAAGTGAAATCATATGATATTTGTCTTTCTCTGTCTGACTTACTCCACCCAACACAATACCCTCTAGATCCATCCATGTTGTTGCAGATGACAAAATTTCATTCTTTCTAGGGCTGAGTAATATTCTGTTTTATATATGTACTACTTCTTTATCCATTCATCTATTGATGGACACTTAGGTTGCTTCCATATCTTGGCTACTGTAAATAATGCTGCAATGAAAATATGGATGCATATGTCTTTACAGATTGATGTTTTGGGTTTCTTCGAATAAATACCCAGAAATGGGATTACTGGCTTCTTCTTTGTCTCTTGCTATACCCTTTGTTTTAAAGTCTATTTTGTATAAGTGTTGCTACTCCAGCTTTTTTAAAATTTCCATTTTTATGAAATATCTTTTTCTATCTCTTTACTTTCAGTCGGTATGTATCTTTCAATCTGAAGTGAGTCTCTTGTAGGCAACATATGTAAGGGTCTTGTTTTCTTAACCATTCAGCCACCCTATGTTTTTCGATTGGACCATTTACTCCATTTACATTTAAAGTAATTATTGATAGATATGTAGTAATTACCATTTTATTATTTGTATTTTTCAAGTTTTTTTTCTTAAAGAAGTCTCTTTAACATTTCTTATAATATTGGTTTAGCTTTTAATTGTCTGGGAAGCTCTTTATCTGTCCTTCGATTCTAAAGAATAGCTTTACTGGGTATAGTAAAATGGTTGTAGATCCTTGCTTTTCATCACTTTGAATATTTCGTGCCAGTTCCTTCTGGGCTACATAGTTTCTGTTGAGAAATCAGTGGACAGTCTTATGGGAGCTCCCTTGTAATTGCCTTTCTCCTGCTGCTTTTAAGATTCTCTCTTTGTCTTTAACCTTCACATTTTAATTATGATGTGACTTGGCGTGGGCCTCTTTGAGTTCATCTTGTTTGGGACTCTCTGCACTTCCTCAGCTTATATGTCTATTTCCTTCACGAGGTTAGGGACGTTTTCAGTCATTATTTCTTAAAATAGGTTTTCAATTCCTTGTTCTCTCTCTTCTCCATCTGGTACCCCTATGATGTGAATGCTTGAGGACCCTTAACCTATCCTGATTTTTGGGGGGGATTCTTTTTTCTTGTTGCTGTTCCAATTGGGTGTTTTCTGCTACTTTCTCTGATTCAATCCTCTGCTTCACTTAGTCTACTGTTGATTCCATTTAATGTAGTCTTCATTTTAGTTATTGTATTCTTCATTTCTGATTGATTCTTTTTTATGATTTCCATCTTCATTTTTATGTTTTCTATCTTTTTGTTAAAGTTCTCGCTGAGTTCATTTACTCTTCTCCTAAGTTCATTGAGCATCCTTATAACCAGTGTTTTGAACTCTGCATCTAGTATATTGCTTGTCTCCATTTTGGTGAAGTCTTTTTCTGGAGCTTTGTTCTATTCTTTCATGTGAGACAGGCTTTTTTGTTTCCCCATTTTGGCTGTCTCCTTGTGTTTGTTTCTATATATTAGGTAGGGTTGCTATGTCTCCCAGTCTTAGTAGAGTAGCTTTGTGTAGTAGGTTTGCAGGGGGCCCAGTGGCACAGCTTTCCTTCGTCACCTTACTTCCTACCCAATAGGGTGTAACTTTTCCCTATAAGCTTTATAAATTATTTCAGAATTATATTAATACAACTCAGTCAGCCTAACATTGGCATAAGATACAGTGGGAGGTCAGGGAAGATGGAGCAAGTGTTTTTCCTTACATCTTTAATCGATGCCCTTACATGGATTTTCATGAGTTTGAGTTAAGATCCCATTGATTTCCAACTTCAGAATAATTCATTTGCCCATATTGGTGCATCATCTCAGAGGATTTTATGCCATTTTGTTTGCATTTTAAAAGTTTAAGAGCTAGATTTACCTAATTGTTTATGATAAGGTGAGAGGGGAGGTGAACAACCTAAAGGTCTGTAAATAAATCAAAGTCCATCAATACAAGTAATACAATGGTGTCATTAAATAAAGAATGGACAGGTATGATCACAAGATGGCAGAGTATGTAAATGCTGTATTAGCCTCTTCCCATGACCGCCTTAAAATTACAACTGAGTTATAGAACAATCAACCTGGAGAACCATCTGAAGACTAGCCGAACAAAATTCCTATAACTAAGAATGTAAAGAAGGGGCCACATTGAGACTGGTAGGAGGAGCGAAGACATGAAATGGGCTGGCCCTGCATCTGCATGTGGCAGTTGAGCAACAGAAGGGGTACCTTGGCTGTGGAGATCTCCTTGGAGGAGTGAGGGCCTTCAGCCCCACACCAGTGCTCTCAAGTTCAGGGATTCAGTGCCAGGAAGAGAAGGCCTCACAAAATATGGCTGTAAAAATCAGTGGGGATTCTGACCATCTGGGTGAGATGTAAGAGTGCTAGAAACCCAGACATCCCCTTAAAGAGCCCACACACAGATTCCCTTGCTCACAGGCTTCAGCAGAGGGATAGCAGCTGAGGAGGTGCCAGAGACATTAAGAGAAAGATTGAGTTGTTTGATTTTGGGGCTCGGGCTGCAGGGACAGCCACCATTAACCCTGTGTTGAGCCCTCTTCCTGTGCAGTGCTCAAGTGGGCATCATCTTGCCTGTGTTGAGCCTTCCCCCTACACAGCCAAATCTGAATCTGCATTGGTCTGGTGAACTTTGCTTGCTTCACCCTGGTGACTCCCTGGGACCCTACCCCACCCAACCCTTAAATTGCCAGAGGCATATTCGTAGCTGGGCAACCAGCCACACCCCTCCCTCTTTGTTGGAGGCTCTTTCAGCAGAATCAATAGTCCCCTGTTCATGCCTATCAAAATGGCTATCATCAGCGAATTAAAAAACAAGTGTTGGTGAGGATGTGGGAAAAGGGAATCTTCGTGCACTGTTGGTGGGATTGCAAATTGGTACAGCCACTATGGAAAACAGGTGGGAAGTTCTTCAAAAAATTAAAAAGAGAACTACCTTATGACCCAGCAATTGCACTATGTATAGTACCAGGTGCTACTACACTAATCAGCAGGGTCACTTCATAAATTATATAAATGTCTAACCACTAAGCAGTACACCTGAAACTAATATTAAATAATACTGAATGTCAACTTGAAAAATTTTTAAAAATTTTTAAAGAATGGGCAGTGTTATACACTAGATAATAACATAGATGAAGAGAACAAAGACATGTTATTACCTGGAAAAAGTAGTTGCAGAACATTCTGAATAGCATGATCTCATTTTTAAAATGAAAAGGCATATATGTACCCATATGAGTACTTCATCTATAGAGAAATTTCGAAAGGATATATACATTCAACCTATAATAATGGTCACCTCTTAGGGGTAGGATTTGGGAAGGGGTAGAAAACTTTTACTACCAGTGATATTTAAGTTTTTAAATGAATATGTATCACTTATAACTTAAAAATGTATATTAAAAGCTGTATGTCTATTGAATTATACACTTAAGATCTATGCATTTCACTGTCAATTATACCTAAATTAAAAAAACAAAACAAACAAACAAAAAAAACAAAAAAGAAGCTATATACAAAAGTCAAACCAAGCATGTTAAAACTGACACTATTGGACCAAATGAACTTCTCTCTGGCACTTTCTGACTTTAAAAGTACGTTTTTGGTTAGCTATGCTTCAAGGATTCTTACTTATCCCCCTCCCCACCCCTCCAAAAATGTTACTGCTTGGAAACTGTTAAATAGGAGATATTCTGGGGAGAAAAAGTTGGCAATGATGATTTATTGCAGAGACATATTAAAGAATAACAAAACAAAATACCTGCTATTTTGGCATTTACCATTTGGTACATATACAACATGAGAATATATAAAATTCCCTTGGGAAGCAACAGATCTCAATTGTTACATGCCTAAATCGATTAAATTTGTGCACTATTTGTATGGCATCAAAATACTGTATGGGATGTTTACAGTCTCTTTTTCTCCTTTCCATGAAGGAATCTTCTGAAGAAGATAAAGAAAAAGAGGAGAAAGCTGCCGTAAAAATCCAAGCAGTCTTCCGGGGATACTTAGCCAGAGAAGAGTTGAAGAAAATGAAAAAAGGTAATCTTCAAGAAGAGACAACACAGGAAAACAAGTGAGGAGACTGATTTTGCCCCCCAGAAACATGAAAAAATAATCCAAATCCATCAACCTTGTTGTGATTGTCGTTTTTTTTTTCTTAGTAAGGGAGATTTGATGTAGTGAAATAACATTTGTTGCTGTTGTGAAAATCTGTCATGAGCATTTGTTTAATAAACATGCCATTGAACACATGCCTCTTGAAGATTTCTCTGAGATCATAAGTCTTATTTATACTTCTCCCAAGTCCATGTATAGAGACCCATGGACTTAGAATTATAGAACTGGAGTATCTTGAGTTTTCAGAGATCTCAGAGGTTATGTGGTCTAATCATTTCCCAAGGAATAAATCCTTTCTATCATGTCCCTGAAAAATAGTCATTTAGCTCCAGTTTCACTCCTAGTGATAGAGAATTTAACTGCCTTTCAAGGGTAGTTCATTTAATTTTTGAATAACTCCAATTATTAGCAAGATAAGCTGGGTCAAAAATCTGCCTCCCTGTAAGTTTTCATTTATCATGCCTGCATTCAATCACTTATTTAAAAATGTATTGAGCATAATTCATGTGCTGGGATTTAGAAACGAATATTTGTTCTTACATTCATGCAACTGACAGGTTTTTTTTTAATTATCCTGCTCTTCAGAATGACACAGAGTAAGACGAATAACATATTTGAAAAAACGGAAAGCTATCATAACATCATAAATACTCTTTTTTTAGCTAAAACTTCCCACCTTTCTTTAATGTGTAAATGGTAATATCTTCATCACAAACTCACAAACTTTTTTTAGTAAATCATCAAGCCCCAGTGCCTTATTTTTAAAAAGTTCAGTCTCTCCTTTTTAAGGCCTCCCAACTCTTGAATATTCAAGAAACTTCAAGATCCATGTCTTAGGCCAAAAGAAAATGGAAAGAAAATAGATTCTTTCCATTTAATTAATGCTGTTGCCTTCTACTATGAGATAGCATAGTCCAGCAGACTGATGTAATGTCCTGGCTGATTCAGATACCCATCTGCACTGCTGTGATGTCCCAAGCTTTGGTTCTAGCATTATACCTCTCAGTTCACAGTCACACCGCCCATTGTTCCCCAAAGCTCAATAATATGCCTAGGTGGCTTGGTCTGGAGGAGCTTCTAAAACCAGCCGTATGTTGTGTATAACAAGTGGTCTACTGGAAGCACTTAGATCTTTGTCTTAGCTCAGACTTTTTCTTTCTGCAAAGCAGTGTTATTTCAGGTACCCCATTACCTTTCCTTGTCACTAAGTTCTTATCAGGTTCCACAAAAGAAGTTCACCCAAGTATTCTCTCAAATACAGATGATTTATGCCGATGCTTTCAAGATTGTAGCATTCTTTAATATCCACTCACCGTGGGCATTCATCCCCCTTTTAGGATCTTTACTGGCATTAGAGAACTGCATATTAGCTAAACAAACGTTTGTAATACCCACTGAACCCCTTTCTCCCATCTTTAACTGCTCCCTCTCCCAGGCTCGGGGAAAAAAAATCAACTCTCCTCCAGGATTCTGGCTGCTCATTCCCCTATTGCATTCAAAGCACCAGCCTCCAACCCCCCTTCTCCTCAAAAAAAGCCATCTTACTTGGGGATTATCAATGGGACCCGGAATTAATGCAAAGATTTAGCTTCCCTGTCCTGAGAAAAAGACCAGAAGAGAAAAAGATTTTTTCCCCAGGGAAAAAGAAAGATGCCAGTTAGTTTTTTCAATAATGTTATATATGTTAAGTAATTTACAGTGTGCTTTCCAGTGTGCGCGCGCGCATGCACACACACACACACACACACACACGCACACACACACACACACATCTAGTGGTGGTGTTTTTGGTAAATGAAGAAAAGGAAGAGAAGGTAGGAAAGAATAGATGTGGTATAACAACACATTGGAAAATACTTTATTAACACTGATTTTCTTTTTATCTCTCCACCTGCTCCTTCTCAGTCTCCTTTGCTGGTAACTCTTCAACTCCCCAACTACTAAATGCTAAAGTATACCCAGGCTCAGTCCTTGAACTCTTTTTCAAGTAACCCACTTACTTGTTGATCTCATCTAGTCTCATGGCTTTAAAAGCCATCTACACACTGATTGCTCCCAGATGTATACCTGTACATATTGGACCTTCCTCCACTTCAACTCCAAACTTGTATATTCAACTGCCTACTTAACATCCCTATTTGAATGTCTGTAGGCAACTCAGACTTAGCATGTCAAATAACATGTTATTACTCCTGATCACAGCTCCTGATATTACTCCTCAAATCTTTAATTTCCCCCATTTTTTCCATTTCGGAAAATGACCATTCTGTTCTTCTATTTGTTCAAGCCCCAAACCTAGAATTCATCCTCAATTTATCTCTTTCTCTCACACACCATTATAATCTATCGGCAAAACCTGTGGGTTCTGTCTGCATAATATACCCAGAATCTGACCACCCTGGTCCTAGTTCCCATCATCTCTCGTAAATTATTGCAATTACCTTTATATTGGTCAGTCATTGACACATTAATGCTACACAATCTATCCCAAAGTCGGTGATTTAAAACAAATTATTTTTTTCTCATGTGTCTATGGATCAGAAGTACTTTAGCTGAGCTAGGCTGGACTCCAGGCTCGAGATTAAGTTCAGGTCCGCTCTAAGCTGAGAGTGTGTGGGTTGGCTGGGGAAGGTCTGCTTCAGGCTGTGAGCCCAAGAGTAAACTAATATCTGTTTCATGTGTCCTATTCAGAGCCCATGCTGAAATGCTATCTAAGGCATAATCTTATGGTGATCACAAAAGCCAAAATGGAAGAATATTTCAAGCTTTTGCTCATTATTCTTCCACTGACAACCCATTCACCAATGAAATTTATTTGACCAAGCCCAAAGTCAATAAGTGAGGAAATACACTGCTCACCATGCAACCATAGTAAAGGCCACATATATATATAATATTAACACAGGGCAATGAAAAATTATGAAGAACCAATAAGTCAGTCTACTACAGTTTGCTCTCTTCGTTATAATTATTCATAATTAGAATTATTTGTATATTTGTAAATATACAAAATACATTCATTCTTATCCCAAGATCCCCAAAAGTTCCATCAAATCCCTGAAATTTGGGATCTACGTTAAGTCCAGATATGGCTCTTGTTGATGTAGAGACCTATAAATTAAAAGACCAAGTATTTTCTTCTCACACACCCAACATACAACAAATGATGGACAGAGACAATATAACCACACACACAAAATACTCTCGTTCAAAAAGGGAATAATGGAAAGCAAACAGCAGTCACTGGTCCATAACAATTATTAAATCCCACTGAGCAAAGTTTTCAGATTTTTCTATCTGGGAAGGTGGGATAATGTTCCATGATTAGGCATTCATTCTCCTCCCTAAGAATAACTCTCCAGTCTATTCTCCATAGCTCTTGGTTCTACAATCTAGGAAATCATTTTTTCCATCATCTTCCATAGTTATCTGGAAAATGAAATATGGATAAGTGAGTTTCTCAACCTGATTCCTGACTGTAGAAAATTGGGAGCCCAACGATCTGTTTACATTTTGCACATCCTCAGTCTCATTTAGTTGTTGGTAGTGCTCTTGCTTATAGATTTCTTAAAAACTTTATGAGTTTTGACTCCAGTCAACTCTATGTGTCAAAAGCTGCACCTACAATTTCTTTCACTATATGCCTCCCCCTCTCTCTCTAGATTTAATTCTATTAAAAGGCGTGACAAATTGGAACTAATATTTCAATTTACTAAAGCCTCATAACTGTCATAAGTAGTCTCCGTGCTTCTACCCTTTTCTCCTTTCAATATAGCAGCCAGAGTGTCCTATTATAGTTTAAATCATATCATGTCACTCCTCTGCTTAAAACCTCCAATGGCTTTTTGTCTCACTCAGAGTAAAAACTAGTCTTCATAATGGTCTACAAAGTTCTATGTGGATCTTGCCTCCTGTTACCTCTCTAACCCCTTTCTCTTATCTTTTTATTTTTCTCCTCGGTTCTGAATACCATCTAGTATATCTTGTTTTCTGCCCACTTCCTCCTACTAGAATGTATGCCTCATGCGGATAGATATTTACTATTTTGTTCACTGCCTAGTATCTGTTTTACACGTAGCAGGAAAGAGTGAATCATTTCTAGTGGCTCATACAGAAGTGGGTGGAACCCTAACAAATATCTTCTTCCATCCAATTAGCTTCGATTGAGTTATACATCCATCGCTTAAGGAATCATCTGAGACCAGAGGAAAAGAATATGCTAATTAGCTTGTACCTATCATGAGAACTTGCCTCTGGAGTAAGAGGTCAGTTCTCCTCCAAAAACCAGGCTGAAAATCAAGAAAGTTGGAAGACCCTTATAAGAAATAGAGTAATATTGTCAGGAGGAAGGAATAGTGGGTGCTGGGCAGGTAACCAACAAATATTCACCACAATACTATCATCACCATATGGCTTCTCACTACACTGAACTGTTTATTAAATTGTTTATTGAAACAAAAGGCTAAGGAAGTCTCAGGAATAAAAAGAAAAGGTTAAAACAGCAAATGAGAGGTTAACACAGGGATGTGGAGCTTTGAGTAGCCTGCTACATAATTGCAATGTTAATGGTGCCTGTATGGTTGTGCATTGCAAACAGGGGACTTTCCAAAAAGGAAGAGCTTTAGGGTCTAGGAGAATATGAAAAATCATGCAGGAAAAAACTTATACTGTTTTTAAAATACATGCCAAATTTGCTCTGTGGGATGCTAAGTGTGAATTTGTGAACATGAATTTTTCAAGAGACTTTCTTATCAATAGTGTACCTATAAAAAAGGAGTTTTTGGTCAAAATCATCAATCAGTCCTTTTTAGTAAATATTAATCTAACATAAGCTGCAGGGACCTGCTCTCTTTTGCATTGTGATAGGAGCTTGTCGATGTCACTGAGTGAGAGATGAACCCATAAGAATCTGAATCATTGCTGTTCTTCTGCCTCTAAACTTAGAACATCCTTCACTTTTGTTATTGTCCTCAAGACAACTAAATAATGACTTCCACAATTTCTCAATAAAATTAGCCCAGTAAGTTTCTTTCTAGTCTTCCAAACAATTTGAATTTTCTAACAATTAGAGACATTTCACCAGGTATCATATTTTCTTCAAACTGTGGGTTTTCTCTTGTAAAATGATTCCCCTGTTCTTGTTTTATGGGAGAGAGAGGAGGGTATCCAGGAGCCAGGTATGAATTTCCTACATGCAGTTCTCTTGGCTTGAGAATAATTCTAAAGATCAGGTTATGCATGTAGAACTAGAACTCTGGCTCTTCAATTTTAGTCCAATTTTCCCTCTCCCATTCATCTGCCTGTAAGGAACATATCATGATGACCCATTTTGTATCAATTTATGATGTGAATAAATTCATTTCCGAGCTGAAGTTCTTTTGATAAATATAGCTACTGGGATTGACAATTATTTATGCCTGTGAGGCTCTCAGAGAGGCTGAACAGGCAAGATACAATACTTCAGAATGTGAAAATATTTTTGTGAATGAAATGTACTCGGGAGTAAGCAGTCTGTTGTGTAGAGCCAAAAAATAAAAGTTTGGTGGTGATGTTATTGTAACTTAAACCTTGAGAGCTTCATGCTCATTACCAATCATCTCGGCAAAAGATTGTCAACACTTCAAGACCAAGAGATCACCACAGAAAGTGCATAAACATACTATCCCAAAGGGTCAGATATAATGGAGAAAGTGTGAAGTCTGCCATTATTCTATCCCTGAAGACACCTGTCTCAAAGGCTTCTAACCAAGAACTAAGGCATTTTATTACCAAAAAGTAGGGCTCAGTTTGATAAAACAGGCATTAGACCAGTTTTGGGATCTATCAGGAAAAAATTGCTTTTGAAGTCCTTGAAACAATAGAAAATGTGCTTGCCTGGAGACTTAACAAGCAAACTAAGGAAACATGACCACTGGAAGGGAAACATGATCACTGCAGTGCTATCCCAATAATGAGTTTAGAGTCCCTTGCTTTTAGATTGCTTCGGTAATGTAGTGAAGGCTATGGTGTGCTGCTCCCATCCCACTCCCCTCTATTTCAGGCCTAAAGGCAACTTTCTTGCTAGAAATTGCCTTCGGCATTAAGGAGCTGCCTCATCCTGGGTTTCACCCTCCCAGGAGACAGTTTGCATCTAATGACTAGCCACTGCCATGGTACAAGGGCTTGGCTTGGCCCCTACCTCAGACTAAAACAACTCTGCGGGGACAGCTCATCTCTCAGCCATAGTATTTATCACAATTCAACTTCATCCTCTATCTAGTCCTGCTTCCCTGCCATCCCTACGGGTGTTCCCAAATTTACTCTTCAAAAAACCACCTCTACTCAAACTCTCAAAACCATTGGTCTCAAAAACCATTCCCAGGAACCTGCTCTATCATAGGTAAGTTGAAAATCTCTGACATATCTGCACATTTAAAAATTCTTTGCTTTCTCTAATGCCATCTACATGAAAATTCAGTGATGGACATACCTACTGATCTGGGACTAATCTATAACAGAAAAATATGCATTTCTATTTCTTCTCTAAATGAATTATAATTACCAAAATTCCAAATAGTAGTACTATGACCTGAACTGTGTCTGCCCCAAAATTCATGTGTCGAAGCCCTAACCCCCAATATGATAGTATTTGGATAAGGGTCCTTTGGGAGGTAATTAGGTTTAGATGAGGTAAGGAGGCTGGGATCTTCATGATGGAATTAGTGCCCTTATAAGAAAAGACACTAGAGATTCTCTCTCTCACTTGCTCGCTCACTCTGGCTCTAGCTCTCTCGCTCTCTTCTCTCTCTGTGTGTGTCTCTTGAAGTAGAGTGGCAATGGTCACTTAGCTGCCACTTTGGGCCTTATATCAGATTTTTCAGTGGTGGCCATTTTTTTTTAACTTCTATTTATACATATTTAATTAGAATAGGCATAAACCAAAATGAAGGAAAAATGAGGATAAAGTGTCAATGCCATTTTGTTTGCAAGGAGGAGTCAGAAAATGGAACAAATTATCAGGACGACATTCTATGACTGTCCTAAGTAGCTAGGTTACATAATGGTAAGAGAAAAATATCAAAATTAGGTATTATCCCACTTAATCTACAGATAAAAACAGGGAGTCAAAAGTTTATCCTACTTAGTACAATAATTTTTACATTAAATATACAGTGATTCATTTCTCAGAAAATGATACCAATAACTTTTAGAAGGAAGAAGTTTCCATTACACAATGACCAGAAAATCTGGAATGCAACTAAGCAGCTATGCTGCAGCTCAGTATACCATTAAATTGTTCTAGGCTAGTGTACATTTAAGTTTAATATAGAACTGCATCGTGGTTTTTAGAAAGGCAGCAATAGTTACATTTTAGCTTTTATTCTAGATGCTTAACATAGTGAAGGTGACAGTTCAAGCATATTAATTGAAGGTAGTCAAAATTTAATGATAATCAACACGATCTCTTGCAACCTACATACACTGTATAATGCTTACGTGGAATGAAACTGGTGTTATTTAATTGGTGTTTACAGACATGCACTACACAGAGAGAGAGAGAACTAAAATAAAAACTATCAAAAGCAATCATTCTAAATGTACTATGGTAACACAGTTAAAACGCAAATATACTATAGAACTAAAGTAATATGACCAGCACTACTTGATACCTAGGATAAAAGTGACTGGTTCTAACACAAACTAAGCCTGCATCAGTCATTCTAATGATAATGGCTTGTAAAAAGCATTAGGTTTCCAGTAGAGAAACTATTCTGTGAAAGTCAATAAATCTTTTCAAAGTTTCATATCTGTAAAACCAGGATAAAGCTGCAACTAACTTGAGGTCTGAACATGGTATCAGATCAAACAGTAAGATTCCCAGGCATCATGTAAGATAGAAGGGCCTCATGCAGAAAGGCCGCATATGCTCTCTGGCTCCTGGAAAACTTCATGTGCATAATATAAAGTTAAGTTGCCAAAGAAGTAAACTGTAGAAGTTCAGCAAAGTTTCCGTTGTGCCATGACTTTTAAACCTTGGGAATGGTGTAGTCCATCAGGCTTTTCATAATGCTTGGTGTCATCCATTTAATAATATGTTCAAAGATAAAAACTGGCATGTTCGTAATAGTAACTACAGTCCCAGATGTTGACAAAACATCTGAAATTTGAGAATTCTTCAATCCGATGACATTCTGTCTGTTAATTTCACAGATATTCTGTGAGAAAACCGTTTCTGGCTGCAGAACTATCTTTCACTATGGATGATATTTTTCCACTTTTAAAGATAAAACCAGCGTGTCCAGTACTATCCTTATGCATAGTAATTGTGCGTTCAAAGAGCCTGTCACGAATAGTCATAGTAATCTTATCTCCAAAAGCCTGTTTGAGCACCTTGTGGGTATTATCAGAGCTCCAGCCTGCACAGTTCTCCCCATTGATCTGGAGTACTTTGTCTCGAATCTTAGGCCAACCAATGAGGCTGGAGAATTTGCCTGGACTGGCTGAACAAATATACCATTATCTACTGATTCAAGCCTGAGCCCAATTTTTCTGTCTTGATCCTTACGCAAAACAACTTCACGAATCCCTTGCTGAATTTCTGCTCTATAACTTCCAACGTCATTACCATTACAGGAGCCACCATCTAGTTTATACTGGAAGGTCTTTCTACCAACTGCCCCTGAGTTGGTGCTCCAGGGACCATGACCATATTTGCTCATATTTCTTCTTCATTGAAACTCAGGCCCCTGTACTGAGACAGCTCTGGATACAATTTAGGATAGAGATTTCCATCTTGAGAGATGGGAGCAGAAACTTCAGACAAAATTGCTGGGTTGGCAGGGTTTGCAAAAAAGGCACTTTGAGCCTGAAATACTTTGTCTACCTTCAGGTTTCCAAGAGATGGGTACGGAGACATTTTTGCAAGATTTTTCTAGGCGCAGGAATCCACTCACTGCCGCCACCACTGCCGCCTCCCAAGTCTGTGCCGCCGCCACTGGCAGACTCCCAAGACCCCTGTGATGGCCATTTCCTGACTATCCAGTATCACTTCCACCTTCTCCCTTTCTACTACTACCTATCTTTTCTTTTGGTTTCTACCCTTCATAAACACAAACCAAAAGTTGATCCCGCTCTAGAGATAAGTCCAGATCGACTTAAGCCAGTCAGCACTTTCCAATCCCCAGCAGGCCCTCATTGTTTCAGGATCAGACATAGACTGTAGGCCCATCTAATTAGAGTAAGAGCGCTGGAGGGGGGTGGGGTGGGGGCGGGTAAGATTTCACACCCCCGCCCTGAAGACATTTGGCAATGTCTACAGACATTTTTGTTTGTCGTAACTCAGTGTGGGGGTGGGGAGTGCTATTAATACCTAATGGGTAGAAGTCAAGGACACTTCTTAACATCCCACCATGCTCAGGGCAGACCACCCCCACCTCCAAGAAAAAATTATCCAGCCTGAATGCCACTAGTATCAAGGGTGAGAAACACTGAATTAAGCATCAAAAACTCACATAGTTACTGTTGTGACCGAAATAACCAGGCCCAACTCGAGTGCTCTAGTCCAAGAGACAGTTTATTAGCCGGCGGCTGTCCTTGCAAAGGAGCAGCCCCGAGACGCAGGGGCACAAAGGTTTTAAGCCCTCGATCCCATCCCCCACATCCTTAATCTTTACACAAAAGACTATATCTCCTCCATTCATTAACTGATAACTAAGAGGTGGGTAAGCAAGCAGGGGCACAGAAGCAGAATGAGTCATTGTTAAAATATTTTGTACCTATAGGCAGTGATCCGGCCAGTAAATCCCTTTAGTTAATAAATTTTTAGCAGATAACTAACTAGAAGTGAGACATGGCGGTTAGCACGTACCATGTCTTATCCTTGACCTATTGTTTCTAAAGGTGAGGTCACTACATTCCCCACTGGTTTTCTTTACAGTGACTCAATCTTCGAGTCAGAAGTTGGAATTCTCAGCCAACTCGTCGGGGCTGATGCTCCTAAAATTAAAATCTTTGCCCCGGTCATGTGAGACTGTACTAAACTTCTAAGCCACTTTAGTAAGCAGGGTCCAAAAATTAATAATAATATCAGCATAATTAATGGCCCTGCTATGGCTGACAATAGCGTGGTTAGCCAGGAATTCTCATTAAACCAAGACTCATACCAGTTACTGCCCTGCCTTAATTTTTCATTTCTATCCTTCACCCTCTGTCTAATTAATGCTAAACTATCCCTAATAATACCAGAATGATTAACATAAAAACAGCAAGTTTCTCCTAATGCTACACACAAACCTCCTTGCTTAAGAAATAAGAGATCTAAACCTCTCCTATTCTGCAGCACTACTTCAGCTAAGGAATTAAGAGATGTTTCAAGATGATTAATTGATTTTTCTAGAGTGCTTAAATCGTCATTAATCTGCTTTGTGAGCCAGGCTATACCTTGATTCCCTGTGACTAAAGCAGCAGTCCCAACTGCAGCTGATCCTGCCACTCCTAGGCCGACTAGGAGCGGCACAAGCACTGGAATTGCTCGCTTACGCCGAGGATAGTTATATCCTCCCCACAAATCCATTGCTTGTCTTCCTTCTTGTCCGCTCATCATATACACCTGAGGTATAACATGAACTAGCACACAAAATCCAGTATTATTTTTCCAATAGTTAAGATTAATACAGGGAGTTAAACCAGTATTACAAGCAAACCAAGTGCCACTTGGAGCCGCTAAATAAGTAGGAGAGGAGCTATTTACTAAAATAGATGACTTACAATTTTCCTTATACCTAGATCTATCAACTCTATAAGTATTAGTATATATACAAGTTCCCTTTCCTTGTAAATCTCCCAATGTTACAGATGGGTTTTTGGTTCCCCAAGGGCAAATAGTAACATTCGGAGATGTTACATTTCTAATAGTAGTTTGATCCGTGCCAAGGTTAGCAATGACACCAAGTCCTACATAATAAGGTGGGGCAGGATTCAGACAAAACCAACAATCCTTTGTAGCATTTGAGTTACTGTCATTAGCAAACTTATAAACATTGTTTAACATAGTCAGGATAGAGTCAGGTGTATCCCTGGGAGGTTTATAAGGCTGCCTGGGTTTATGTCCTTTATCGATGTTATTAGTATTCCTAATAGTTGTTAACTGGGTAGGAGTTAAGTCCTTTAACTCTTCATTATTAGACCCGACAGGACCTATGGCTATCGACGGTATCCGGACAGGCTTTTTCTGTATTGTCATTAACATTCCGGGATCATCTCCAGAAACATACAACCTTAATCCCCAAGTTTTCCCAGTCACCCAAGATGGATCTTCCCAATTTTTGACAGTAAAAACGACAGGATTGCATTTCCCTGCTGTGGCACAGGAAGACTGACTAGGTCGTGTAAGAGTCAGAAAGGGGTCTGTGTTCTTCCAAGGGGCTATGGTCTCACAACCCCAATGACCACAATAATATTGGTTATGCTTATTGCAAGTGCTTTGATCCTCTCTAGGGCACATATATAATTCTACTTGTTGGACACCTCTTTCCTGTTCTGGATATCCACAACCATACCAGGGGTCGGTCGAAAAACTAGCCCCTGGACCCCTAGGTAAATCTTTGGGTATAGTATTAAACCCTTTTCCTAGTATGTCACATAGATCTACATGGAATGTAGGTTGATACATAGTCTGATTAACCAATATGGGAGCCCCTGTTTCTGACCTAATTAACTCCCATCTGGCCTGCGAAGGTTGATGAGGATTCCCGTGTACATTAGTAATAACAACTAACCCTAACACAATTATTCCCGCGAGAGTCTTATCTTGAGTGGATCCTCTGTGGGTGTTGCTTTCCATTTCTCCTTTTCTGGGGGAGGTTGAGCTGCCTTAAGGCGAGTATGGTGAATCCAATGTCTTTTTCCTGCAACTTTGACAGCCGTTGGTGTGGTCAGGATTACTGGAAACGGACCATCCCACCGGGGCTCTAGGCTAGCAGGCTGAATCTTCTTTATCCACACCCAATCACCTGGATGATGTGGGTGAGGCTGTGATGTCCCCGGAGTCGGTCTAGTAGCTTTAATCAAGCCCTTGACTTGATTTTGGGTTTGTTGCAAGGCCTGTAGAGACTTAAGGAGACTTGTGTTATTACTTATTGTAACCTTTTCAATTCCAATTTTAGGGAGTAAAGGGGGAGGTCTCCCAAACATTATTTCATAAGGGGAAATTCCCATAATATATGGAGTACACCGGGCCCGTAACAAAGCAAAAGAAGGCTCACCCAATTCTCCCCAGTTTCCAGCTTAAATTTAGTTAAAGTTTCCTTAAGTGTTCTATTCATCCTTTCTACTTGTCCTGAACTCTGAGGTCTGTAAATACAATGTAATTTCCAATTAATCCCTAATACCTTAGCTAACATTTGACTTGTTTGGGCAATGAATGCCGGGCCATTGTCGGACCCCAGTGATAAGGGCAAACCGAATCGAGGTACTATTTCTGTGAGTAATTTCTTAGCTACTACTTGTGCAGTCTCCTTTCTAGTGGGGAAGGCCTCAGTCCATCCAGAGTAAGTGTCGATGAAAACCAGAAGATACTTAAACCCGAAAGTGCCAGGGGCAACTTCTGTAAAGTCTATTTCCCAATGTTCTCCAGGAGCTTGTCCTTTCTGTCGCACGCCACTGCCTCCTGTTGCGGCGGAGCAAGAGTTGACTTGTGCACATATTGGGCATCGCGCACTTAACATCCCGAGCCTTTGAGGTTAGTCCAGGAATATAATAGTCTCTTTTTAGCAGTTCAATTAACTTAGTTCCTCCAAGATGGGTAGCGTTATGCATTTGACTGATTAAATGGCTGCCAAGAGCGGCAGGGAGGAGTGGCCTTCCATCTGGAATCCAAAGCCACCCATTTTCAAACTTCCCGTGCAGTTGCTTCCCCAACTCTATATCTTGGGGGCTATAGTTTGGAGCCTGTACCAAGGGGGGCACAAGAAGGGGACCAATTATGACGTTAGTCCCCACTGGTTTTCTGGCTACTTCCTTTGCTGTTTTATCTGCCAAGCGGTTTCCTTTTTCTACCGCTCCTTCCCCTTTTTGATGGCCGGGGCAATGGATGATAGCCACTTTCTTAGGTAGCCAGATAGCCTCCAAAAGAGCCAAAATCTGCTCCTTGTTCTTAATTTCCTTTCCCCCTGATGTTAATAGTCCTCTTTCCTTGTACAGGGCTCCATGTAATACATGTGCCGTTGCAAAGGCATATCGGCTATCAGTGTAGATGTTAACAGTTTTCCCTCGAGCCCATTTAAGAGCTTCAGTTAATGCCATGAGCTCGGCCTTCTGGGCTGAAGTCCCTTGTCCGAGAGCCTGAGCCCAAACCACAGTGTCATCGGCAACTCCCGCTGCTCCCTCATACCTGACGCCTTCTGTGACATAACTGCTTCCGTCCGTGTACAGGGTGGCGTCTGGGTTGAGCCAAGGCTCATCTCGTAAGTCAGGTCTTACCCCAGTTATGCTTTCAAGCAGGTCACTGCAATCATGTACAGGTTCCTGGGGATCATCATCTGGGAGCAAGGTTGCTGGATTCAATATTGTTGGTTTAGCAAATCGAACCTGTGGAGGGTTTAATAAGAGTACCTGGTATTGGCTGATTCGAGCGTTTGATATCCATCGCTCGGGTGGTCCCTTCAGGAGCCGCTCCACAAAGTGAGGTCCGATAACAGTCACAGGCTGCCCAAGCGTCAATTTGTGGGCTTCTTTCACTAGAACTGCCGTGGCTGCAACGGCCCTCAGACAATTAGGCCACCCTGCAGCCACGCAATCTAACCTTTTAGATAAGTATGCAACTGGTCTTTTCCACGGTCCCAGCATCTGAGTCAATACCCCTTTAGCAACTCCCCTTGTCTCTTCTACAAATAGCTGAAATGGTTTCTCTAAGTTTGGTAAAGCCAATGCCGGAGCAGAGATTAAGGCCTTCTTCAGTGTCTCAAAGGCCTGCTGTTGTTCTATTGTCCATTTTATGTCCTCTCCTTTCCCAGCTGTACAATCATACAGCGGCTTAGCAATCTCAGCAAATCCTAGAATCCACAAACGGCAGTATCCTACAGCCCCTAGAAACTCTCGCACGAGCCTTTTTGTTTTTGGTGGTGGAATGCGCAAGATTGCTTCAATCCTACTTTCAGAGAGCTGTCTTTCCCCTTTCTTCAGTTTGTACCCCAAATAAATAGCAGCAGGGGTACACAACTGGGCCTTTTTAGCCGACACACGGTAACCTTTGTTCCCCAACTCATTCAGCAGATCTTCAGTTGCCTTAGTGCATGCCTCAGTTGTTTCAGTGGCAAGTAAAAGGTCGTCCACATATTGTAGTAACACAACATCAGGATGGCGTTGTCGAAACTCTGCTAAATCTCGACTTAAAGCCTCATCAAACAGAGTGGGAGAGTTCTTAAATCCCTGCGGGAGTCGGGTCCAAGTCAATTGTCCTTGTTGTCCTGTCTTAGGGTCCTCCCACTCAAAGGCAAAAATTGGCTGACTGACTCTAGCCAAAGGTAAGGAGAAAAACGCATCTTTCAAATCCAATACCATATATACTTGATGGCTCGGTGGCAACTGGCTTAGCAAGGTATAAGGATTAGGCACAGTGGGGTGTATAGTCTCCACTCTCTTATTAACCTCTCTTAGATCCTGAACTGGTCTATAGTCCTCAGTTCCTGGTTTCTGGACCGGTAACAATGGGGTGTTCCATGGAGAGTGGCAAGGCACCAATATGCCGGCTTCCTGGAGCCGTCTTATATGTATAGCAATCCCTTCTTGTGCCTTTTGATTTATAGGATATTGTTTCACTCGTACTGGCATAGCATTGCTGTTGAGAGTTACCACTATGGGCGGCTGATGAGCAGCCAACCCAGGAGGGTTATTCTCAGCCCACACTACAGGAATTTCTTTCTTCCACTTCTCCAATAAAGCGGAGAAAGTTTTTGCTGGTCTTTGATCTGTTAAAATATATTCTTCAGCTAAGGGGACTGTATATAGAATGTAAGAGGGCCCATCTCCGAGAGTAAGGGTGTTAGCATCTGAACCAAAAGTAATAGTGGCCTGTAATTTTTGTAGCAAATCTCTTCCTAACAAAGGATAGGGGCATTCAGGCATAACCAAAAAGGAATGGGTGATGGTCCCTTTTCCCAGGTCAGTTATACGAGCCTGAGTCCAAGGGTATGCTCTTCCTTGTCCGGTTGCCCCAAGAATAGTGGTTTTTTCTTTACTCACAGGGCCAACAGGCTGATTTAAAACAGAATATGTTGCTCCAGTATCTACCAGAAAGTTCACAGGTTGGCCCCCCACTTGCAAGGTTATCCGGGGCTCTCGGGGACCGTTAGAGCCCTGACACCCCTAGTTATCTTCCAGAAGAATGGGGGTGCTTATATTTTTCTTGTCACCTTTTGGTTGGTTGGGACACTCATTCTTCCAGTGCCCTTTCTGTTTGCAATATGCACATTGGTCTTTTTCAAGGCCAACCTGTTTACTTCCTGGTCCAGGTGGCCCGACAAATCCTGACCTTCCTCCTCGGCCCCTTCTTCTTCCTCTGCCTGGCACAGGTCCCTTCCCCACAAACATTATTTTCTGCACATCGTCTCTATTGTTGAAAACTTTCTGGGCTATTTCTAGCAATTTGGATAAATTCTCTCCCTCAAAACCTTCTAGCTTCTGTAACTTTCTCCTAATATCTGGGGCCGACTGGCTCACAAAGGCCAAATTAATGGCTCTTCTATTGTTGGGGTCCTCCGGGTCAATAGGTGTATACAAGCGGTAAGATTCTAATAGTCTCTCTAAAAATGCTGCAGGTGACTCATCCTTGGTCTGAATTACTTCGCTTACCTTGGACAGATTT